>NC_089231.1:40306451-40608042 GCF_963924675.1 Phocoena phocoena
CCTTCGCCTGGCAAAGCAATAAAGCTATTCTTTTCTACTTCACCTAAAACTGTCTCCGAGACTTGATTCAGCACCCGTGCACAAAGGCCAAGCTTTCAGCATCAGTAGTACGATTATAATAGCCCTGTTGCATCGGTAAGAAAACTAAGGCATAACGGAAGCAGTAACATGCGCAGGTCATGCGGCAGCTGACTGGAGAGCTGGGACAGGAGCCCCGCAGCCTGGCTCCAGAGCTGGCGCGGCAGAGAGATTCAACACATCACCAATAGCCCCTTAGGAGCTTGCTGTTGTCCCCTCTTGGTGGATTGCTCTTCAAGGCCCTAAGTGGCAGACCAGTCTCAGGCACTGAACTCCGCTCCCCCTAAAATCCCACTAAATTATAGTAAATAAATGAGGAATACGTTCACCCATGAGGACAGAGAACATTAAAGACAACAATGGATGAGAAATTTGAATACATTTTTTAAAAAAGAGGAAGGAGAGAGAATTGATTTAAGGAAGTTCAGAGAGAGGCTACTGAGAGGCGAGAGGGCTCGCCCAGAACCCAGCAGGCACCTCTTAGGTGGCCTCAAAACCAAGAGTGAGGGGATGGGGGGACTGCCTCCAGGCCAGAGGGACCACCAGGTTGATTCCCCTCTAAAATATCTCCATCCTACACCACCTCCCTCAAACAGGCAAGGGGAGGTTATCCTTTTGAGAAATTGAACCGCAAGGGTCTGCTTCATGTTCCTGCAGCTTGTGGATGAATGCTCTGCTCTTCTTATGTTGAAATTCTTTTTCTTTTTCTTTTTTTTATGTTGAGTAAATTCCCTCATTCAATGGATTCGAAGAAAATGTTCACTCACTCTGTTAAGTCCAGACATAAATACTTTCTCCCTTGCCTGGACATTTTAAATACTTTTTTAAAGCCTGGCCTTTTGGTGACTATGTTTCTTGCCAGCAGGAATTTGGATATAAAGGTTTAAAGATCAGATTTGATGTTATTGCCACATCAACCTTTATATGATTTGGTTCATTATTCCCACCACAGTTACTTTTTTTTCAGCTTTGTCAAGATATAATTGACATACAACACTGCGTACGTTTAGGGTATACAATATGATGACTTGATACACATATATATACATTATATATTACAAAATGCTTACCACAGGAAGGTTAGTTTACACACCCTTCACCTCACATAATTGCCATTTTCTTGTTATTGTTACGGTGAGAACATTAAAGCTCTACTCTCACAGCAACTCTCAAGTGTATAATTCAATATTGTTAACTACAGTCACCATGCTGTACCTTAGATCTCAGCAACATAGTCATCTTATAACTGAATGTCTGTACCCTTTGATCAACATCTCCCCGTTTCCCCCACGGAATTCTGAATACATTTTGAACAAGGGGCTCTGCATTTTCATTTTGCACTGGGCCCCATAAATTACGTGGTTGGTCCTGTGAACCTCTGAGGCCCACATGTAGGGGTGCAGGGTGCAGGGGTGGCTGGAGGTCACCCGCAGGCCTGGCAACAGGTGAAATCAAGTGAAGAGCAAACACTGAACTGTAAGAACCGTCACCCTCTCCGCTGCCCTGGCTCCCCAACACAAGAAACCACACATTTAACACACCTCTTACCCTAATTTTTCTCCTAACTTTCCCCACCTTTTATTACCTTATTTGGGTTGAAGGAATTCCCAGCCCTCACCATTTACATCACCATGTTCTTTGATTCCAGTAATCCCTTGACTGCCCATTTTCCCCATTCTTTTCATCCATTTCTTGGTTGGGTTCATCAACACAGCTCCTCCTTCATTGATGGAGTCTCTCCTGGGGAGTCTGAATGATCCAAAGAAAAGGCTTCTAGACTCTTCCAGAAACCTTTGAGAGTAACCCCCAGAAAACCCCCATCACTCTATAATAAAGCCCACGCTCTCTGAAGTTTTAGTTAGTTCTTAAATATAAGTAACCCCTTCAAGTCAAGATCACCAGATACTTAAAGAATTCCTACAAATAAATAAGAAAATGGCAGGCAAACAAATAGAATAATAGCCAAATATCGGAACAGGCAATTCACAAAAGAGATATCCAAATTGGAAAGGTGCTCAACACCCTTAGTTACCGGGAAAACGCGAATTAAAACCACAGTGAGAAACCACTATACACCCAGGAGAATGACCAACATTTAAAAGCCTGTCAATACCAAGTGCTGGTGAGAATGGGAATAACTGGAACTCTCATACGATGCTGGTGGGAGGGTGAATCGGTATTACTGCTTTACCAAATGGTGGGCAACATCTGCCAAAGCTAAAACATACATTTATCATAGGATGTAGCAATTCTACTGGATGTGTACCCAAGAGAGATAGATGCCTATGTCCAGAAAGAGACAGGCACAAGAATGTTCATAGCAGCTTTACTCATAATAACCCTAAACTGGAAAAAACACAGATGTCCATCCGTAAAAAAATGGATAAGTAACTGTTGACATTTTCAAACAATGGGATTCTGTACAGCAGTTAGAAAAAAAAGAATAAACTACAGGAATATTCAGAAACACGGATAAATCTGATAGAGCTAACATTTAGTGAAAGAAACTACATAAGAGTACTTGAGACACAGCTCCACTTATATCAAGATCAAGAATAGTCAAGGGAATTCCCTGGCGGTCCAGTAGTTAAGACTCCGTGCTTCCACCGCAGGGGGCACGGGTCGGGGAACTAAGATCCCCCAAGCCATGTGTCACAGCCAAAAAATAAATAAATAAAATATTTAAAAAAAGAATAGGCAAAATTGAATCTGAAGAAGAACATAAATATATATTTTATATATATATACATATGTATCTAACTGAATCTCTTTGCTGTATACCTGAAACTAACACAACACTGTAAATCAAGAAATCTTCAGTTAAAAAAAAAAGAATAGGCACAATTGGAGGGGGCAAAAAGGAGCTTTGAAGTGTTGGAAATATTTTATATAGAGATCTGGAATGATGGTTATGTGGGTCTATACATATGTCAAAGTTCATCAATCTGTACACCTACGATTTGTGTACTTGTTGAATACAAGAAATACCTCAATAAAGAAGTAAAGAGAAAAAAATGATATCTACAAGAGATTCTAACGGCATGGGGAAAAGACCTGGCATAATGCCAAATTGGGATGAAAATATGACATAGAGAATAAATGTTTAAATGAACAACTGGAAGAAAATACTGAAAGTTTAAGCATAGGTCTCTCTGAGGTTGGGATTAAATGTTTTCTTCATGCTTTTCTGTGTCTTCAAAATTTTCTTCAGTGAACATGAAGAATTTATAATTGGGAAAAAATTATCTTAAAGAATTGAAGTGCCTTGTTTAAAATTTGCAAGCCAGAAATGAAAAGGAAAGGAAAGAAATAGCTGGCAAAACAGCGTTTATCCTAAATGCTTTAATATTGCTGTAATTGCCTGATTTCGAGGTTTTAAACATAATTTTAAAGTAGGTCATATATTCAATAACTTTGAATTAGTTAATTTTCTCTTATTCTTTTACATCATAGGCAAAAATCAAAGGAATAAATGGATCTATAGTTAAGTAGTTAAATGTATTTGAGACTGAAAGGATTATATTGTACCTTTTTATTGCAGATATGTTCTTGTTTCATTTTGGCTATTAACGTGCACAGCTGAATTAAAGAGACCTTATTGGCTTTTAAACACTTCAGTGGAACTCCCATCTGTTAATGATAGCCTGTGTCTCCCCATCACCTTTGAGGGCACGGGCTCTGAGTACTCATTCATTTGAGGTTAAGTGGGCGATTATGATTGGAGAAAGCACCAAGTCTGGGGAATGCAGGCAATTGTCAGGCCCCGTTGGACCTTGCCTGGGGTGATGTACTCAGTCTTGTCTGACTGTCTTGTTACTAAAACCATGTTCACAATAAATTGCCTACGATGGAGCTTCGCAGAACTGCGGTGGCGGTAATCCAACCCTGTGCTGATCTGCCTTGCATTGTTTTCCTGCTAACTATGCCCCGACAGCAACAAACTCAGGCCCCCAGACTAGATGGAAAGGACCCCCATCATTAAAACTACAGCAAGAAGACATTGCGGAAAGGGGAGAATTCAGGCAGCAGGGTCTTGCTGCCCAGCTGCCATCTTCTAACATCACTGATTCATTCGAAAAACAGTTATTAGAGCCCCTCTATTTTCCAGCCACCGTGCCAGGTGCTGGGGTTAGTTCAGTGTTATGGGCTGAATTGTGTCACCCGCCCCCCTCATTCATATATCGAAGTTCTAACTCTCAGTGCCTCAGAATGTGACTGTGTTTAGAGTCAAAATTACTTTACAGAGATAATTAAGTTAAACGAAAAAGGAAGATTTGGATACAGACATTAACACCAAAGGAAGATGATGTGAAGACACTGGGAGAAGATAACCACCGATGAACCAAGGAGAGGCCTGGAACAGATCCTCCCCTCATGGTGCTTAGAAGGAACCAAACCTGCTGACCCCTTGATGTTGGACTTTCAGCCTCCAGAACAGGGAGAAAATACATTTCTATTGTTTAAACTCCCAGTTTGTGGTCCTTTGTTATGGCACCTCTAGAGAAACTAGTACAGAAGGAGGAAGAGGCAACGTCCTATCCTCTTGGAACTCACTTAAGAAAAATACAGAAAATAAAACCCTGGGAATTCCCTGGCGGTCCAGTGGTTAGGACTTGGCACTTTCATTGCCAAGGGCCCGGGTTCAATCCTTCAGGTAACTAGGATCCTGCAAGCCGTGTGGCTTGGCCAAAAAAAAAAGAAAGAAAGAAAACAAAACCCTTTCTATTATGGACATCTTCATCCTACACAAAAGTAGAGAGAATAGTATAATGGACCCCAAAGTACACATGGCCCAGCTTCAACAGTTATAAGCACATGGCCATTCTTCTTTCTTCTCTACTTCCCCATTCCCTCTGGATCTCCATCCATTATTTTAAAGCAAATCGCAATTATCATATCAGTTCATCTGTAAATATTTCCAAATGTTTGCCTAAGAGAGAAAAACTCTATTTTAAAAACAGAACAATACCATTATCATACCTTTAACATTAATTCATTAATATCATCTAATATTCAGTGTTCATATTTCTCTGATAGTCCACAAATAGTTTTTTCTTCTCAGTTGATATATACTGAAACCAGGATCTAAACAAATTCTATCTACACAAATTGGTTGGTTGCTAGGTCTTTCTTTTTAACAAATTTATTTATCTGTTTACTTTTGGCTGCGTTGGGTCTTCGTTGCTGCGTGCAGGCTTTCCCAAGTTTCAGCGAGCGGGGGCTACTCTTCATGGCAGTGCACCGTCTTCTTGCGGTGGCTTTTCTTGTTGCAGAGCACAGGCTCTAGGTGCGCGGGCTTCAGTAGTTGTGGCACACAGGCTTAGTTGCTCCAAGGCACGTGGGATCTTCCTGGACCAGGGATCGAACCCGTGTTCCCGGCGTTGGCAGGCAGATTCTTAACCGCTGCGCCACCAGAGAAGTGCTGGTTGCTACCTCTTTCACTGCATTTTAAATTTCTAAATCTCTCCTCTCCTGCCCCCTTTTTTCTTGCTATTTACTTATTGTAGAAACCACATCATTTATCCTGTAGAATTTCCCAGGTTCTGGATTTGGCTGATGGCACCCCTGTGGCATTGTCTAACATGTTCTTCTGTTCCTAATCTCTTGAAAACTGGTAGCTGGTTCTAGAGGCTTGATTAGATGCAGGTCGATTATTTTACAAGAATACTTCAAAGGAGGTACTGTGAGTTTTCTATTATATCACATATAGTATAATGTCTGGTTACCTAGGTTTTTGGTGATATAAGTAATCAGTGGTTTAGATGGTATTATCTTGATCCATTATTCTAAAATTTTTATGACACTGTAGAGGAAAATATGTTTCTGCACAGTTGGGGATTTCTGAACAAATTTCACTGAAATTTGTTTCGTTACCTGACATCCAACTTCGAAGTCAATTTTTGACTGACCAGATAGTGAGGCCCAGGGCCTTGGAAACATCTCTGACTTGTAAAACTGAACACACTGGCTTATCTTTTCCCTCAGAGATTTATTTTCATACCAAAGGGTTAGGGTAAGGATCTCTTCCATCTGATTTCCAAGGACACTTTCAGAAGGTGATGGGAGGAAAGTGGTGTCTTTATCCTTCACAAACAGAGGAAACCCATATTTTTCTGTATCTCACCTACAGAGTGAACCCACCAAAGGTATACAGCATTTTCTCTCCTCTGGCTCTCACATGACCCTCTGTGTGTGTGTGGGTGGGGGAGTGCTGAGCATGAGGAAACAATGTTGCAATGTTCTCTGGCTGCTGAGCTTGCTGTGAGTATAAAAAGAAACCTGACTCTGAACTAAAAACCTCATATGTGGGCTTCCCTGGTGGCGCAGTGGTTAAAAATCTGCCTGCTAATGCAGAGGACACAGGTTTGAACCCTGGTCTGGGAAGATCCCACATGCTGCAGAGCAACTAAGCCCGTGCACCACAACTACTGAGCCCGAATGCCACAACTGCTGAAGCCTGTGCACCTAGAGCCGGTGCTCTGCAGCAAGAGAAGCCACGGCAATGAGAAGCCTGCGCACCACAGCAAAGAGTAGCCCCTGCTCGCTACAACTAGAGAAAGCCTGTACGCAGCAACAAAGATCCAACACAGCCAAAAATAAATAAATAAAATTTTAAAAAAAAGATCTCATATGTTACTCTCTCACTTTGTCCCAGCTTACCCTTTCCCCTCCTGTGTCCTCAAGGATAAGGAGGGGGGGATGGAGATGCAAGAGGGAGGGCATGTGGGGATATAAGTATGCATATAGCTGATTCACTTTGTTATACAGCAGAAACTAACACAACGTTGTAAAGCAATTATACTCCAATAAAGATGTTAAAAAATAATAAAAACAAATAAACAAAAAAAAGCCTCATATGTACAACCAGGGCAAAATTAGTAAAGATGAATATTAAAAACCTAAGAGTTCCCCACTGGCCTTTTACCTAGTGGCTTTTAGCAGCTGTTAGTAATCATTGCCTAGGTGCATTATTTCATCAAAACTTGCAAAATGGTAATATTCTAATTGTACCATTTATTTTACATTTAATGTCTTGAATTATTTGATAAAGGAGAAATTTCTCTCCTTAACTATCTGGTTACCTTGAAATACATTTCATACAGGAAAAGCTGATTTTTTCCATTTATTTACCAATTTTTAGAATGAGTTAATGCCCTAAAATCCTCCAAAGGTGATCAATGGGGTTTGCAAAAAGTATTATTATAAGCATGTGGATTTTAATATTTTTATATATCACAATGCACTGCAGGCATTATTCTTTTTGAAGTGTAAATTGCTCATCTTTGGCCAGTGAAATCCTTTGAGTTGTCTACTGAGTCCTTTCACAGGACCCAGCAGCTCTAGTTTTCTGTTATGAAAGATCTTTTGGGTTCATCTTGTACATGTCACATCTCATATCTGAAATCAGCCATTTCTCCATGGAGACTTAGTTCCCTTTAATGAGAAATGGTCTTTAGAGACTCCAGCCCGAGTGTTAGAAATGTTCATTACTACTGAGCTGTTTATTGCTTTTACACTTTTTGGTGGACAGAACTGGGAAATATTTTTAAGAGTAAAATGATTTCATATTGATATTTCCAAATTTAAGATCATAGAAATTGTATTCAACTTCTTTGACTTTATGTTTGTCTCTTTTTGTGCGTGTGTGCTAAAAATCTTTGTTCTTACCAATATTAACGTATTTACCTATTTGTTTTTATCTTACTATATGTACATAACAGTTTACAAACGACACTAACAATATCATTACTAAAAGTATGATTATTGAATACTGTGCGGTTTTGTGTGTGGGCATGCAATTCTTTGACGTTACAATCTACCTCACCAGGCAGATACAAACTACTGTGAGGTTTTTGGTATGTTTGTTTTTAAGGCTTGGGACAGTTTTATTTTTATTTTTTCCCTTTAATTTGATTTTTATATTGGCGTATAGTTGATTTACAATGTTGTGTTAATTTCAGATGTACAGCAAAGTTATATGTATACATATATCCATTCTTTTTCAGATTCTTTTCCCATACAGGTTATTACAGAATATAGATTAGAGTTCCCTGTACTATACAGTAAGTCCTTGTTGATTATCTATGTTTTGTAGTTACAGTATTACCTGTTAGATTATATGGTTAAACCATCAGTCAGATATATAGTTAGATTTACTTGTTCTATTTTGGTTTTTTAATTTTAGAGTCATAGAGAGAGAGGGATGGAAATTAGACTCGATTGAAGGTGTCTTGTCTTATGGTTTTGACTCTGGAACATGCACACACATACACAAACACTGTTTTGTTCACTTAACAATATATCCTGGTGATCACTCTAGAACATTTAATAAAGATCCTCCTCATTCCTTTTTATAGCTCCACAGTGTTTCACTGCATGGATGTACAATATTTTATCCATTCTAGTTCACTTGATAGAAAATTGGGCTGTTTTATTTGTTACAAACAGAGCCATAGTTAATAGCTTTATGCATATGATATTTCATATTTTTGTCACTATATCTGTGTGAAAGATTCTTAGAAGAGAGATTGCTGTCTCAATAGGTAATTGTATATGTACTTTTGCTAGATATTCCAAACTCCCAACCCCTTGCATGGGGTTATACCTTTCTTTCCATTCCAGCCAGCAATGTATGAATGTGTAAGTTCTTTCATTGCTTCATCAACAGAATATCTTTTCCATTATTTGGATTTTTTGACAGAAAGAAATCTGACAGGGAGAAAAGTTATCATGTTTTTAATTGGTAATTCTGTTATGTAAGACTGAACATCTTTTCAAATATTTCAAGATGTTAAGCACTGAAAAGCATTTTTCTTTCTGTGAACTGCCTTCATGTCTCAGGCCAATCTTTTCTACAAGGTTATTGGTCTTTTTTTCCCCTTAATATTTTAGCGTGAACTTACCTTTGAGAGAGAAAATAAACAAATAAACAGAATAGATAAATCAGATGAATTTGACTCGTGATAAATTCGAAGAAGGGAATGAATAGGCTGAGGTGACAGAGTGAGGGTGGGGGAGGGCCCCTTTATCTGGAGGTGTCAAGGGAAGCCCACCGGAGGAGGTGACTTTTAAGAGGAGACTAAGAGAAGCAGGTATGTGAAGAGTAGATGAGTCTGGAGGTGGACTTGTGAACGAGCCAGGCGGGGAGAACATCATGTGCCAAAGTCCTGAATTAAGAAGAATTTTAAACGTGCAAAAGGAATAAACAGAAAACCAGACGGGTTAGCTTTAGGATAGCTCCACCCTTGGGAAAAGTAAATGGAAGGAGGGTGAAGGGAGACTCTGAGGTTCTGGGATTTTTGATTTTGGGGGGCGGTGCTGGTTATATGTCTGTGTGTACTTTGTGAGAATTCATCAAGCTATACACTTATGGTATATGCTTGTTCTGTGTGTATGTTATAAATCGGTTAAAAAAAAGATTACCAGGGCTTCCCTGGTGGCGCAGTGGTTGAGAGTCCGCCTGCCGATGCAGGGGACACGGGTTCGTGCCCCGGTCCGGGAAGATCCCACATGCCGCGGAGCGGCTGGGCCCGTGAGCCATGGCCGCTGAGCCTGCGCGCCCGGAGCCTGTGCAAGATTACCGAAGAAGAGGCTGAGAGGGACAGAAAGAGGACCCAGTGAAGCAAAAGCCCACTGAATGAAGGGAAGAGGGGAGAATGGAGATGGAAGCAGAGGGAAGGGCTCAGTAGATGCAGGGCTTTGGAAATCAGGGGAGGAGTTTAGTTTTCTTTTCAAGGGGGATGAAAGGTCATCGATAGGTTTCAAACAATAGAATGGCATGTGGATAGTAACACAGAACTGAAAAATCGGGACACCAATTCTACTTAAACCTTCTGTTTTCAAACGGCAGCCTTTGGTCCCTTGCTGTGATCATGGCCCCCACAACCTCCCCCCTCATCTGGAGATATGACACCTGAATAAAATGGTGAGAAGGGATCCTTGAATGTTTCATGAAAATAAATTTCTCTACTGTTCAGGATGTACAGCTTTACCTGTGCTGTGAGATCCCCTGACTGTAGGACAAACGACACTAAATCCTGGGTTGTGAGGCACTGGTCCAGTGGCGTGCTCCATACGGAAGGAGATGAGAAATGGTGTTAAAACTGCATCCCCATAATGAGAAAAGAGGGAAATTAATTTTGATAACATTTTAAAATGGGAACAAGTGGGAAAATGTCTTTTTGAAAAGAAGACTTTCATCCTTCTATATTTAAATTCATATTCAGTAAAATTGATGTGTGTGTAGAGTTCTGAGTTTTAACACATCTGTAGATTCATGTAATTACCAAAATAACCAGGATATAAACAATTCATTACACCTGAAAACTTGCTGTGTTGCTCATTTGTAGCCAAACCATTTCCCTACCCCTCACTTCCTGCAACCACTTTTCTCTTCCTGTAGTTGACTTAATCCTAAAAAAGGCCTCCATGACCTTCAGCCCCGGGGGTTATACCGTATATCATCTCCCTGATCTTGGGTGTGGACATGACCTGTGACTTACTTCTAACCCGTAGAATACGGCCAAGATGACAGGATCTTGGTCACTTTCTTGGTTAGATTGTTATGTGGCAAAGGTCACTCCCATGATTACACTATGTTATATAAGAGTCTCTTAGCAGACTGGAGCAAGAGACACTCTTTGGCTGGCCTTAAAGAAGCAAACTATCATGCGTGACTGCCTGGGAAGGAGGGCCACGTGGCAGGAAACCCCAGGACCTGAGGATAGCCTCCAGCCAACAGCCAGTAAGAAGCCACTGCCCTCAGTCACAGAGGTGCAAAATGAATTCTGCCAACAACCTGAATGAGCCCGGAAGTGAATGCTTCCCTAGTTGAGCCTTCACATGAGAACACAGCCTGAAGATCCATTTATTTCAGCCTTGTGAGACCCTGAGTATAAGACCCAGCTAACCTGAGCTCTGACTCCTGACCCACAGAAACTGGGGTAATAATAATTATGCATTGTTTTAAGCCACTAAGTTTGTGGACACTTGTTAGGAAGCAATAGAAAACCAACTCATTTCCCTGTAAGTGTTGCCTTTTCCCAAAGTCGTATAAATGAAATCATACGGTATGTAAATTTTTGAGACCAACTTTTTTCACTCAGCATAATACCTTTGTGATCATTCTTTTTTATTGCTAAATGGCATTCTATTACATACAGACACCACTGTGTCTTTATCATTTACTTGTTGAGGATATTTGAGTTAGTTCTAATTTTTGGCAATTATGAATAGAGTTGCTACACACATTAGTGTACTGGTGTTTGTGTGAACATAATTTTTTATTTATTTGGGGTAAATATGATTGCTTGATCATAAAGTAAGCGTATGTTTAACTTTATAAGAAACTTCCAAACTGTTTTCCAAACTGTTTCCAACTGTTTACCATTTTGCATTTCCACTAGCAAAGAATGAGAGTTCCAAGTAATCCTTATTACCACTAGCACTTGGTATTGTCTTTATTTTTTTACAAAGATGTCCAAATAAGCGTGCAGTGGTTTCTTATTGTAGTTTTAATTTGCATTTTCTTAATGGTTAGTGATGTTAAACATCTTTATATGTGCTTATTTTCCATCCTTACATCCTCTTTGGTAAAGTGTCTGTTCAAATCTTTTGTTCATTTTTTATTGGGTTGTTCAGGTCAAGTCTTTCACCATTGTTAATATATTGGCTATGGGGTTTTTTGTTCATTTGTTTTTATAGATGCCTTTTATCAGTTTAAATAATTTGCCTTCTATTCTTACTTTGTTCAGGGTTTTTTTCACGAAAGGATATTGAGCTAGTTTCAAATAAATTTTCTGCATCAACTGATATAATTGTTTGTGGTTTTTCTTCTCCGGTCTGTTAATATGGCAGATTATGTTAATTGATTTTCAAATGTAAACCATTCTTGCAGGCTTGGAAACAACCCCACATAGTTGTGGCTAATTATTCTCTTTATTTATTGCTGGAATCAATTTGCTAATATTTTGTTGAAGATTGTTATATCTATATTAATGATGAATGATGGTCTCTAATTTCCTTTTTTTCATTGGTTCAAGAATGAACCAAGGTGTACATATTCAACTTTATGGCACTGCTTTCTTAAATTTCCTCTTCACCATGATCTCTGTGACATTTTCTGGCCCCCAGGGACCTCCTCTGGTCTTCTGGTTTGACAGCTGGAGTTTGAGCTTCCCCACTCTATGGCATATTTCTGACTCTGTCTACCTCCAAAGCCAAGTAGTAGGAGGATAGATAGAGGTGAAAATCAATGCAAATTCTTCCTATGCTCTTGGAACCAGAGTCCCTTTGGTCAAAAAGACAAAATCCCTCCCCTCAGTGTTTTAGGTGCCTGTTCATTGTTCAGGTGCCACTGCTGTCACTACCACCATCATCGGGTTGCCTGGAGGGTTAGGTGTAGATGATGCAAATAACTAAAAATATGGGGGATTCCCCCCATTCTCTCTGAGCTTGTATGGGTCCCCTGTTCCTTCTCAAACCAGAAAGAGAGAGATTTTCTTAGAGCTCTTTCTCGCCACCCCTAGTACACAATTCTGGGTTTCATTGCTTTTGATTACAGATAAAGGGACATCAGAGTAAGAGAAGATACAGGAAAACCACCCTTGAATCTATCTTATTTGGAGTTTTGGTTTTCTTCTGCAATTTTCCTACTATGATTTTTTTTCCTCCAAAGTCCTTGATAGCTCCTCCACATATTTTTTCTGTCATTTTTAGCTGCATTCAGTGGAAGTAACAGAGCAAAGTGTGCTTATGTCATTTTAACCAAACCAGAATGGAAAATGGCTTTTGATACATAGTAATTTATTCACAGAGTGATTGAATCTGCTGTGATCCTTCCATTAATTGAAGCACATCCATCTGGGGAATTCTTTCTTTAAGAGATTCTAATAACCTTCAGAATTCTTATTTGTGACAATATTTGCACCCTGGGAGATTTGTATATTCTGCTCCACCAAAGGCAAGTTTAGCCCATGTTCTTGTTCTTTAGAGGTGAGAGTGGGGCTTTCAAAATCTCCAAAAATTCCTGAAATTCAACATGAAACAAGGGCTGAACACATGAGGAGTCCTAGAGTATTCTAGATTCAGGATCTTCTCTGCATGGATCCTAAGCTATCTGGGTTGGAATTGGAAAGCCATAAGGGGGGTAAAGAAAGAGACCTACGGGTGATCCCCAGAGGTAGGCTCTAGGCAGAAGTTCTTGGAAACAAAAGCATCCTGTGAGGGGGAAAGGGTGGGGGAAGGGATAGTTAGGGAGTTAGGGATTGACATGTACATACTGCTATATTTAAAATGGATAATTAACAAGGACCTACTGTATAGCACAGGGAATTCTGCTCAATATTACACAACAACCTAAATAGGAGAAGAATTTGAAAAAGAATAGATACATGTCTATGTGTAACTGAATCATTTGGCTGTACACCTGAAACTATCACAACATTGTTAATCAACTATACTCCAATATAAAATAAAAGATTTTTTTAAAAAAAAGGTAAAAAAAGCATCCTGTGAGAGGACCCCAAACACCAAATCTTAGCCCTTTGTCTTCTAAGGATATATTTATGCTGTATTTGAGACTGAAACCATGAACTAGGTATATGTTTCCAAATGTGCATGATACTCCCACGACCAAGTTCTAGAATCCACCAAAGTCAGCATCTTCTGGGTTTGTCAGTCTTGGGGCTATATGCAGTTCAACACTTAGACAAATCAAAAAGGCATCTTTCATTCCTTGAGCTGGACCGGGGATAGATTAAATTTATACAGTAGCTTCTCTCTCACACACATATACCAACTACCTTCTAGCAAACTCTATCAAATCATCATTTTTCCCATTCTCAGATGAAATTTCAGACGGATCCATAACTTTTTCCAGTCAGATTTAAGTATTAAAAAGTCTAGTCCAGGGCTTCCCTGGTGGCGCAGTGGTTGAGAATCTGCCTGCTAATGCAGGGGACACAGGTTTGAGGCCTGGTCTGGGAGGATCCCACATGCCGCGGAGCAACTAAGCCCATGCGCCACAACTACTGAGCCTGCGCATCTGGAGCCTGTGCTCCGCAACAAGAGAGGCCGCGATAGTGAGAGGCCCGCGCACCGTGATGAAGAGTGGCCCCCGCCTGCCACAACTAGAGAAGGCCCATGCACAGAAACGAAGACGCAACACAGCAAAAACAAACAAATTAATTAATAAACTCCTACCCCCAACATCTAAAAAAAAAAAAAAAAAGTCTAGTCCAGGGACTTCCCTGGGGGTGCAGTGGTCGAGAATCTGTCTACCAATGCAGGGGACATGGGCTCCATCCCTGGTCCGGGAAGATCCCACATGCTGCGGAGCAACTAAGTCCATGCGCCACAACTACTGAGGCTGTGCTCTAGAGCCCGTGCACCACAACTACTGAAGTCCATGTGCCTAGAGCCCATGCTCCACAACAAGAGAAGCCACCTCAATGAGAAGCTCATGCACTGCCACGAAGAGTAGCCCCTACTCACCACAGCTAGAGAAATCCCACACACAGTAATGAAGATCCAATGCAGCCAAAAAAAACTTTAAAAAAGTCTAGTCCAGTCTAATATCAAAATATGTTTATATCAATGGACAAATCATGCAGACAGAAAATCAATAAGGAAACACTGGCCTTATATGAAACATTAAACCAGAAGGACTTGATAGATACATAAAGAATATTCCATCCAAAAGCAACAGAATACATATTCTTTTCAAATGCACATGAAGCATTCTCCAGCATAGATCATGTGCTAGGGCACAAAACAAGTCTCAATAAATTTAAGAAGACTGAAATCATATCAAGCATCTTTTCCAACCACAAGTATGAGGCTAAAAATCAGCTATAGGGAAAAAACTGCAAAGAACACAAACAATATGCTACTATACAACTAATGGGTCACTGAAGAAATCAAAGAAAGGAAACACAATAGTCCAAAATCTATGGAATGCAGCAAAAGTAGTTCTAAAAGTGAAGTTTATAGTGATGCAAGCCTACCTTGGGAAAGAAGAAAAACCTCAAATATACAACCTAACCTTCCACCTCAAGAAACTAGAAAAAGTAGAATAAACAAAACCCAAAGTTAGTAGAGGGAATGAAATAATAAAGATCAGAGAATAAATAAATGAAATAGAGACTAAAAAATGATAGGAAAGATCAATGAAACTAAGAGCTAGTTCTTTGTAAAAATCGATAAACTGTTAGCCAGATTCATTAAGGAAAAAAAAAGGAGGACCCAAATAAATAAAATCAGAAATGAAAGGGAATTCCCTGGTAGTCCACTGGTTAGGGGACTCGGCACTTTCACTACTGAGGGCTTGGATTCAATCCCTGGTCAGGAAGCTAAGATCCCACAAGCCCGTGGCATGGCCAAAAAAAAATAAGAAATGGAAAAGGAGAAATTATAACTGACCACAGAAATACAAAGGATCATAGGAGATTACTGCAAACAATTATAAGCCAATAAAATAGACAACCTAGAATAAATTGATAAATCCCTAGAAATGTATAATCTCCCAAGACTGAATCAGGAAGAAACAGGAAATAGGAACAGACAAATTACCAGTAGTGAAACTGAATCAGTAATAATAATAATAAAACCTCCCAAACAAAACACCAGGACCAGACAGCTTCAGAGGTGAGTTCTACCAAATATTTTAAAAAGAGTTAACTCCTATCCTTCTCAAACTATTCAAACAACTTAAGAGGAAGGAATGCTTCTGAACTCATTCTATGAGACCAGCATCAGCATGACACCAAAACCAGACAAAATCATAGTCCAATACCCCAATGAACATAGATGCAAAAATCTCCAACGAAATATTAGCAAACCAAATTCAACAGCACATTTAAAGGCTCATACATGTGATCAAGTGAGATCTGTTCCAGGAATTCAAGGATGGTTCAATATTCGCAAACCAATCAACGTGCTACACTACATCAACAATTTGAAAAATAAAAATCTTATGAACATCTCAATGGATGCAAAAAAGCTTTTGACAAAATTCAACATCCATTTATGATAAAAATTCTCAGCAAACTGGGTATCGAAGTAACATGCCTCAACACATGAAGAGCCATATATGACAAACCCATAGTTGACACCATACTCAACAATAAAAAGCTAAAAACATTTTCTGTAAAATCAGGAACATGGGGTGGGGAGAACCTTCAAGATAGCAGAGGAGTAAGATGTGGAGATAACCTTCCTCCCCACAAATACATCAAAAATACATCTACATGTGGAACAACTCCTACAGAACACCTACTGAATGCTGGCAGAAGACCCCAGACTTCCCAAAAGGCAAGAAACTCCCCATGTACCTGGGTAGGGCAAAAGAAAAAAGAATAAACAGAGACAAAAGGATAGGGACGAGACCTGCACCAGCGGGAGGGAGCTGTGAAGAAGGAAAGGCTTCCACACACTAGGAAGCCCCTTCGCAGGTGGAGACTGTGGGTGGCGGAGGGGGGAACCTTTGGAGCCGCGGAGGAGAGCATAGCAACAGGGGTGCAGAGGGCAAAGGGGAGAGATTCCCGTACAGAGGATCAGTGACAACCAGCAGTCACCACCCTGAGACACTTGTCTGCTCACCTGCTGGGGTGGGTGGGGACTGGGAGCTGAAGCTTGGGCTTCGGAGGTCAGAACCCAGGGAGAGGACTGGCGGCGTGAACACAGACTGCAGGGGGTTAGTGCACCACAGCTAGCCGGGAGGGAGTCCAGGAAAAAGTCTGGACCTGCCGAAGAGGCAAGAGACCATTGTTTTGGGGTGCGCAAGGAGAGAGGATTCCTTCCCAGTGTGCCCACAGAAGGCAGAGCGCTTCCTAAGTAAGCTCCAGAGACGGGCGTGAGCTACAGCTATCAGCTCAGACCCCAGAGATGGGCATGAACTGTTAATGCTGTGGCTGCTGCCACCAAGAATCCTGTGTGCAAACACAGGTCACTATCCACATCCCCACCGGGAACCTGTGCAGCACGCCACTGCCAGGGTTCCGTGATCCAGGGACACCTTCCCCAGGAGAATACACTGTGTGCCTCAGGCTGTTGCAATATCACGCTGGCCTCAGCGGTGGTAGACTTGCCCTGCATTCCAATTATGACTGCCATACCCCTCCCTCCCCTCCAGCCTGAGTGAGCAAAAGAGCCCTAATCAGCCACTGCTTTAACCTCCTCCTGTTTGGGTGGAGAACAGATGCCTGAGGGTGACCTACACATAGAGGAAGGGCCAAAACCAAAGCTGAACCACAGGATCTGCGTGAACAAAGAAGAGAAAGGGAAATTACTCCGTGCAGCCTCAGGAGCAGCAGATTAAATCCCCACAATCAACTTGATGAACACTGAATCTGTGGAACACCTGAACAGACAATGAATGTTCCCCAAATTGCGGTGGTGGATTTTGGGAGCAACTGTAGACTTGGGGATTGCTGTCTGTGATGATTTGTTTCTTTTTTTTTTTTTCTAATTTTTGGATTTTATTTATTTTTTTATACAGCAGGTTCTTATTAGTCATCAATTTTATATACATCAGTGTATACATGCCAATCCCAATCGCCCAATTCATCACACCACCACCCCCAACCCCTGCGGCTTTCCCCCTTGGTGTCCATACGTTTGTTCTCTACATCTGTGTCTCAACTTATGCCCTGCAAACTGGTACCATTTTTCTAGGTTCCACATACATGCGTTAATATATGATATTTGTTTTTCTCTTTCTGACTTATTTCACTCTGTATAACAGTCTCTAGATCCATCCACGTCTCAACAAATGACCCAATTTCGTTCCTTTTTATGGCTGAGTAATATTCCATTGTATATATGTACCACATCTTCTTTATCCATTTGTCTGTTGATGGGCATTTAGGTTGCTTCCATGACTTGGTTATTGTAAATAGTGCTGCAATGAACATTGGGGTGCGTGTGTTTTTTTTTTTTCTCTCTTTTTTTTTAACATCTTTATTGGAGTATAATTGCTTTACAATGGTGTGTTAGTTTCTGCTTTATAACAAAGTGAGTCAGTTTTACATATACATAACTCCCCATATCCCTTCCCTCTTGCATCTCCCTCCCTCCCACCCTCCCTATCCCACCCCTCTAGGTGGTCACAAAGCACCGGACTGATCTCCCTTGCTATGCAGCTGCTTCTCACTAGCTATCTATTTTACCTTTGGTAGTGTATATATGTCCATGCCACTCTCTCACTTTGTCACAGCTTACCCTTCCCCCTCCCTATATCCTCAAGTCCATTCTCTAGTCGGTCTGTGTCTTTTTTCCTGTCTTGCCCTAGGTTCCTCACGATCTTTTTTTCCCCTTAGATTCCCTATACATGTGTAAGCATATGGTATTTGTTTTTCTCTTTCTGACTTACTTCACTCTGTATGACAGACTCTAGGTCCATCCACCTCACTACAAATAACTCAATTTCGTTTCTTTTTATGACTGAGTAATATTCCATTGTATATATGTGCCACATCTTCTTCATCCATTCATCTGTTGATGGACACTTAGGTTGCTTCCATGTCCTGGCTATTGTAAATAGGGATGCAATGAACATTTTGATACATGACTCTTTTTGGATTATGGTTTTCTCTGGGTATATGCCAAGTAGTGGGATTGCTGGATCATATGGTAATTCTACTTTTAGTTTTTTTAAGGAACCTCCATACTGTTCTCCACAGTGGCTGTACCAATTCACATTCCCACCAACAGGGTAAGAGGGTTCCCTTTTCTCCACACCCTCTCCAGCATTTGTTGTTTGTAGATTTTCTGATGATGTCCATCTTAACTGGTGTGAGGTGATACCTCATTGTAGTTTTGATTTGCATTTCTCTAATAATTAGTGATGTTGAGCAGCTTTTCATGTGCTTCTTGGCCATCTGTATGTCTTCTTCAGAGAAACGTTTATTTAGGTCTTCTGCCCATTTTTGGATTGGGTTGTTTTTTTTCTTAATATTGAGCTGCATGGGCTGTTTATATATTTTGGAGATTAATCCTTTGTCCGTTGATTCCTTTGCAAATATTTTCTACCATTCTGAAAGTTGTCTTTTCGTCTTGCTTATGGTTTCCTTTGCTGTGCAAAAGCTTTTAAGTTTCATTAGGTACCATTTGTTTATTTTAGTTTTTATTTCCATTACTCTAGAAGGTGGATCAAAAAAGATCTTGCTGTGATTTATGTCAAAGAGTGTTCTTCCTATGTTTTCCTCTAAGAGTTTTATAGTGTCCGGACTTACATTTAGGTCTGTAATCCATTTTGAGTTTATTTTTGTGTATGGGGTTAGGGAGTGTTCTAATTTCATTCTTTTACATGTAGCTGTCCAGTTTTCCCAGCAACATTTATTGAAGAGACTGTCTTTTCTCCATTGTATACCCTTTCCTCCTTTGTCATAGATTAGTTGACCATGGGTGTGTGGGTTTATCTCTGGGTTTTCTATCTTGTTCCATTGATCTATGTTTCCGTTTTTGTGCCAATACCATACTGTCTTGATTACTGTAGCTTTGTAGTACAGTCTGAAGTCAGGGAGTCTGATGCCTCCAGCTCTGTTTTTTTCCCTCAAGACTGCTTTGGCTATTCGGGGTCTTTTGTGTCTCCATACAAATTTTAAGATTTATTGTTCTCGTTCTGTACAAAATGCCATTGGCAATTTGATAGGGATTGCATTGAATCTGTACATTGCTTTGGGTAATATAGTGATTTTCACAATATTGATTCTTCCAATCCAAGAACATGGTATATCTCTCCATCTGTTGGTATCATCTTTCATTTCTTTCATCAGTGTCTTATAGTTTTCTGCATACAGGTCTTTTGTCTCCCTAGGTAGGTTTATTCCTAGGTATTTTAATTCTTTTTGTTGCAATGGTAAATGGGAGTGTTTCCTTAATTTCTCTTTCAGGTTTTTCATCATTAGTGTATAGGAATGCAAGAGATTTTTGTACATCAATTTTGTATCCTGAAACTTTACAAAATTCATTGATTAGCTCTAGTAGTTTTCTGGTGGCATCTTTAGGATTCTCTATATATAGTATTATGTCATCTACAAACAATGACAGTTTTACTTCTTCTTTTCCCGCTTGGATTCCTTTTATTTCTTTTTCTTCTCTGATTGTCGTGGCTAGGACTTCCAAAACTATGTTGAATAATAGTGGTGAGAATGGACATCCTTGTCTTGTTCCTGATCTTATAGGAAATACTTTCAGTTTTTCACCATTGAGAATGATGTTTGCTGTGGGTTTGTCATATATGGCCTTTATTATGTTGAGGTAGGTTCCCTCTGTGCCCACTTTCTGGAGAGTTTTTATCATATATGGGTGTTGAATTTTGTCAAAAGCTTTTTCTGCATTGAGATGATCATATGGCTTTAATTCTTCAGTTTGTTAATATGGTGTATCACATTGATTCATTTGCATATATTGGAGAATCCTTGCATCCCTGGGATAAATCCCAGTTGATCATGGTGTATGATCCTTTTAATGTGTTGCTGGATTCTGTTTGCTAGTATTTTGTTGACGATTTTTGCATCTATATTCATTGGTGATATTGGTCTGTAATTTCCTTTTTTTGTAGTATCTTTCTCTGGTTTTGGAATCAGGGTGATGGTGGCCTTATGAATGAGTTCCTGAGGTGTTTCTGCCTCTGAAATTTTTTGGAAGAGTTTGAGAAGGATGGGTTTTAGCTCTTCTCAAAATGTTTGATAGAATTCACCTGTGAAGCCATCTGGTCCTGGACTTTTGCTTGTTGGAAGATTTTTAATCACAGTTTCAATTTCATTACTTATAATTCGTCTGATCATATTTTCTCTTTCTTCCTGGTTCAGTCTTGGAAGGTTATACCTTTGTAAGAATTTGTCCATTTCTTCCATTTTATTGGCATAGAGTTGCTTGTAGTAGTCTCTTAGGATGCTTTGTATTTCTGCGGTGTCTGTTGTAACTTCTCCTTTTTCATTTCTAATTTTATTGATTTGAGTCCTCTCCATCTTTTTCTTGATGAGACTGGCTAATGGTTTATCAATTTTGTTTATCTTCTTAAAGAACCACCTTTTAGTTTTATTGATCTTTGCTATTGTTTTCTTTGTTTCTATTTCATTTGTTTCTGCTGTGATTTTTATGATTTTTTTCCTTCTGCTAACTTTGGGTTTTGTTTACTCTTCTTTCTCTACTTCCTTTAGGTGTAAGGTTAGATTGTTTACTTGAGATTTTTCTTGTTTCTTGAGGTAGGCTTGTATAGCTATAAACTTCCCTCTTAGAACTGCTTTTGCTGCATTCCATAGGTTTTGGATTGTCATGTTTTCATTGTCATTTGCCTCTAGGTATTTTTTTGATGTCCCCTTAGATTTCTTCAGTGATCTCTTGGTTATTTAGTAACGTATTGTTTAGCCTCCATGTGTCTGTGTTTTTTACATTTTTTCCCCCTGTAATTCATTTCTAATCACATAGCATTGTGGCTTGAAAAGATGCTTGATATGATTACAATTTTCTTAAATTTACTGAGGCTTGATTTGTGACCCAAGATGTGATCTATCCTGGAGAATGTTCCATGCGCACTTGAGAAGAAAGTATAATCTGCTGTTTTTGGATGGAATGTCCTATAAATATCAATTAAAGGTATCTGGTCTATTGTGTCATTTAAAGCTTCTGCTTCCTTATTTATTTTCATTTTGGATGATCTGTCCATTGGTGTAAGTGAGGTGTTAAAGTCCCCCACTATTACTGTGTTACTGTCGATTTCCTATTTTATAGCTCTTAGCAGTTGCCTTACGTATTGAGGTGCTTCTATGTTGGGTGCATATATATTTACAATTGTTATATCTTCTTCTTGGATTGATTCCCTGATCACTATGTAGTGTCCTTCCTTGTCTCTTGTAACATTCTTTATTTTAAAGTCTATTTTATCTGATATGAGTATTGCTACTCCAGCTTTCTTTTGGTTTCCACTTGCATGGAATATCTCTTTCCATCCCCTCATTTTCAGTCTGTATGTGTCCCTAGGTCTGAAGTGGGTCTCTTGTAGACAGCATATATGTGGGTCTCGCTGTATCCATTCAGCAAGCCTGTGTCTTTTGGTTGGAGCATTTAATCCATTCACGTTTAAGGTAATTATCGATATGTAAGTTCCTGTGGCCATTTTCTTAATTGTTTTGGGTTTGTTTTTGTAGGTCCTTTTCTTCTCTTGTGTTTCCCACTTAGAGAAGTTCTTTTAGCATTTGCTGTAGAGCTGGTTTGGTGGTGAATTCTCTAACTTTTGCTTGTCTGTAAAGCTTTTGATTTCTCCATCGAATCTGAATGAGATGCTTGCCGGGTAGAGTTATCTTGGTTGTAGGTTCTTCCCTTTCATCACTTTCAGTATATCATTCCACTCCCTTCTGGCTTGTAGAGCTTCTGCTGAGAAATCAGCTGTGAACGTTATGGGAGTTCTCCTGTATGTTATTTGTCATTTTTCCTTTGCTGTTTTCAATAATTTTTCTTTGTCTTTCACTTTTGCCAATTTGATTACTATGTGTCTAGGCATGTTTCTCCTTGGATTTATCCTGTATGGGACTCTTTGTGCTTCCTGGACTTGGGTGCCGATTTCCTTTCCCATGTTAGGGAAGCTTTAGACTATAATCTCTTCAAATATTTTCTGAGGTCCTTTCTCTCTCTCTTCTCCTTCTGGGACCCCTATAACGCAAATGTTGCTGTGTTTAACATTGTTCCAGAGGTTTCTTAGGCTGTCTTCATTTCTTTTCATCCTGTTTTCTTTATTCTGTTCCGTGGCAGTGAATTCCACCATTCTGTCTTCCAAGTCACTTATCCGTTCTTTTGTCTCAGTTATTCTGCTATTGATTCCTTCTAGTGTAGTTTTCATTTCAGTTATTGTATTGTTCATCTCTGTTTGCTTGTTCTTTAATTCTTCTAGGTCTTTGTTAACCATTTCTTGCATCTTCTCGATCTTTGCCTCCATTCTTTTACTGAGGTCCTGGATCATCTTCACTATCATTATTCTGAATTCTTTTTCTGGAAGGTTGCCTATGTCCACTTCATTTAGTTGTTTTTCTGGGGTTTTATCTTTTTCCTTCATCTGATACATAGCCCTCTGCCTTTTCATCTTGTCTATCTTTCTGTGAATGTGGTTTTTGTTCCACAGGCTGCAGGATTGTAGTTCTTCTTGCTTCTGCTGTCTGCCCTCTGGTGGATGAGGCTATCTAAGAGGCTTGTGCAAGTTTCCTGACGGAAGGGGCTGGTAGTGGGTAGGGCTGACTGTTGCTCTGGTGGGCAGAGCTCAGTAAAACTTTAATCTGCTTGACTGCTGATGGGTGGGGCTGGGTTCCCTTCCTGTTGGTTGTTTGGCTTGAGGAAACCGAACACTGGAGCCTACCTGGGCTCTTTTGTTGGACTAATCGCAGACTCTGGGAGGGCTCATGCCAAGGAGTACTTCCCAGAACTTCTGCTGCTGGTGTCCTTGTCCCCACGGTGAGCCACAGCCACCCCCGATTCTGAGGAGACCCTCCAACACTAGCAGGTAGGTCTGATTCAGTCTCCCCTGGGGTCACTGCTCCTCCCCCTGGGTCCTGATGCACACACTACTTTGTGTGGGCCCTCCAAGAGTGGAGTCTCTGTTTCCCCAGTCCTGTCAAAGTCCTGCAATCAATTCCCACTAGTCTTCAAAGTCTGATTCTCTAGGAATTCCTCCTCCCATTGCCAGATCCCCAGGTTAGGAAGCCTGACATGGGGCTCAGAACCTTCACCCCAGTGGGTGGAGTTCTCTGGTATAATTATTCTCCAGTCTGTGCGTCAGCCAGCCAGGAGTTATGGGATTTGATTTTACTGTGATTGCACCCATCCTACTGTCTCATTGTGGCTTCTCCTTTGTCTTTGGATGTGGGGTATCTTTTTCGGTGAGTTCCAGTGTCTTCCTTTCGATGATTGTCCAGCAGCTGGTTGTGATTCCGGTGTTCTCACAAGAGTGAGTGAGAGCACGGCCTTCTACTCCGCCATCTGGGTTCAGGGCCCTGACCAATTTGTTTCCGATTTTTATGTTTATCTTAGTCTAGTTTTCAGTCCTTGCTTTCATTGCTGGATTTGTTTATTGGTTTGGTTGCTCTCTTCTTTTCTTTTTATTTTATTATTATTAATATTTTTTTCTTCCTTTTCTTCAGAGCCTTGTGGCTGACAGGTTCTTGGTGCTCTGGCTGGGTGTCAGGCCTGAGCCGCTGAGATGGGAGAGCCAAGTCCAGGACATTGGACCACCAGAGACCTCCTGGCCCCACGTAATATCAATTGGCGAGAACTCTCCAAGAGATTTCTGTCGCAACACTCAGACCGAGCTCCACGCAACGTCCAGCAAGCTCCATTGCTGGACACCCCATGCCACACAACTAGCAAGACAGGAGCACAACCCCATCCATTAGCAGAGAGGCTGCCTAAAATCATCCTAAGTTCACAGACACCTCAATACCCACCGCCAGATGTGGCCCTGCCCAGCAGAAAGTCAAGATCCAGTCCCACCCACCAGAACACAGGCATCAGTCCCCTCCACCTGGAAGACTATACAAGCCACTGAACCAACCTCACCTACTGAGGGCAGACACCAAAAAGAACAGGAAATAGAAACCTGCAGGCTGTGAAAAGGAGACCCCAAGCACAGTAAGTTAAATAAAATGAGAAGACAGAGAAATATGCAACAGATGAAGGACCAAGGTAAAAACCCACCAGACCAAACAAATGAAGAGGATATAGGCAGTCTACCTGAAAAAGAATTCAGAATAATGATAGTAAAACTGATCCAAAATCTTGGAAATAGAATGGAGAAAATACAAGAAACATTTAACAAGGAGCTAAAGAATTAAAGAGCAAACAGACACTGATGAACAACACAATAAATGAAGTTAAAAATTCTCTAGAAGGAATCAATAGAAGAATAACTGAGGCAGAAGAATGGATAAGTGACCTGGAAGATAAAACAGAGGAAATAACTACTGCAGAGCAGAATAAAGAAAAAAGAATGGAAAGAACTGAGGACAGTCTCAGAGACCTCTGGGGCAACATTAAACGCACCAACATTCGAATTATAGGGGTTCCAGAAGAAGAAGAGAAAAAGAAAGGGACTGATAAAATATTTGAAGAGATTATAGCTGAAAACTTCCCTAACGTGGGAAAGGAAAGAGCCAATCAAGTCCAGGAAGCACAGAGAATCCCATACGGGATAAATCCAAGGAGAAACATGCCAAGACACATATTAATCAAACTGTCAAAAATTAAATACAAAGAAAAAATATTAAAAGCAGCAAGGGAAAAGCAACAAATAGCATACAAAGGAATCCCATAATGTTAACAGCTGATCTTTCAGCAGAAACTCTGCAAGCCAGAAGGGAGTGGCAGGACATATTTAAAGTGATGAAAGGGAAACACCTACAACCAAGATTACTCTCCCCAGCCAGAATCTCATTCAGATTTGACAGAGAAATTGAAACCTTTACAGAAAAGCAAAAGTTAAGAGAATTCAGCACCACCAAACCAGCTGTATACCAAATGCTAAAGGAACTTCTCTGGGCAGGAAACACAAGAGACGGAAGAGACCCACAAAAACAAACCCAAAACAATTAAGAAAATGGGAATAAGGACATACATATCGATAATTACCTTAAATATAAATGGATTAAATGCTC
This sequence comes from Phocoena phocoena, assembly GCF_963924675.1. Taxonomy (NCBI): domain Eukaryota; kingdom Metazoa; phylum Chordata; class Mammalia; order Artiodactyla; family Phocoenidae; genus Phocoena; species Phocoena phocoena. The sequence goes on from NC_089231.1 coordinate 40,332,170, forward strand.
CAACCAAAAGACACAGACTGGCTGAATGGATATAAAAACAAGACCCATATATATGCTGTCTACAAGAGACCCACTTCAGACCTAGGGTCACACACAGACTGAAAATGAGGGGATGGAAAAAGATATTCCATGCAAATGGACATCAAAAGAAAGCTGGAGTAGCAATTCTCATATCAGACAAAATAGACTTTAAAATAAAGACTATTACAAGAGACTAAGAAGAACACTACATAATGATCAATCCAAGAAGAAGATGTAACAATTGTAAATATTTATGCACCCAAAAAAGGAGCACCTCAATACATAAGGCAAGTGCTAACAGCCATAAAAGGGTAAATCAACAGTAACACCGTAATAGTAGGGGAATTTAACTCCCCCTTTCACCAATGGACAGATCATCCACAATGAAAAAAAATAAGGAAACAGAAGCTTTAAATGACACATCAGACAAGATGGACTTAATTGATATTTATAAGACATTCCATCCAAAAACAACAGAATACACTGTGCTCATAGAAGTGCTCATGGAACATTCTCCAGGATAGTTCATACCATGGGTCACAAAGCAAGCCTTGGTAAATTTAAGACAATTGAAATTGTATCAAGTAGTTTTTCTGACCACAATGCTATGAGACTAGATATCAATTACAGGAACAATCTGTAAAAAATACAAATACATTAGAGGCTAAACAACACGCTACTAAATAACCAAGAGAGCACTGAAGAAATTAACGAGGAAATCAAAAAATACCTAGAAACAAAAGACAATGAAAACATGACAATCCAAAAGCTATGGGATGCAGCAAAAGCAGTCCTAAGAGGGAAGTTTATAGCAATACAATCCTACATCAAGAAACAAGAAACATCTCAAATAAACAACCTAACCTTACACCTAAAACAATTAGAGATAGAAGAACAAAAAACCCTCCAAAGTCAGCCAAAGGAAAGAAATCATAAAGATCAGATTGGAAATAAATGAAAAAGAAATGAAGGAAACAGTAGCAAAGATCAATAAAACTAAAAGCTGGTTCTTTGAGAAGATAAACAAAATTGATAAACCACTAGCCAGACTCAACAAGAAAAAAAGGGAGAAGACTCAAAGCACAGAATTAGAAATGAAAAAGGAGGAGTAACAACTGACCCTGTAGAAATACTAAGGATCATGAAAGGTTACTACAAGCAACTATATATCAATAAAATGGACATCCTTGAAGAAATGGACAAATTCTTAGAAAAGCACAAACTTCTGAGATTGAACCAGGAAGAAACAGAAAATATAAACAGACCAATCCCACGCACTGATATTGAAACTGTGATTAAAAATCTTCCAACAAACAAAAGCTGAGGACCAGATGGCTTCACAGGCGAATTTTATCAAACATTTAGAGAAGAGTTAACACCTATCCTTCTCAAACTCTTCCAAAATACAGCAGAGGGAGGAACACTCTCAAACTCATTGTACGAGACCACCATCACCCTGATACTAAAACCAGACAAAGATGTCACACAAAAAGGAAAATTACAGGCCAATATCACTTATAAACATAGATGCAAAAATCCTCAACAAAATACTAGCAAACAGAATCCAACAGCACATTAAAAGGATCATACACCATGATCAAGTGGGGTTTATCCCAGGCATGCAAGGATTCTTCAATATGCGCAAATCAATCAGTGTGATACACCATATTAACAAATTGAAGGATAAAAACCATATGATAATCTCAATAGGTTCAGAAAAATCTTCTGACAAAATTCAACACACATTTATGATAAAAAAAAAAACTCTCCAGAAAGTAGGCATAGAGGGAACCTACCTCAACATAATAAAGGCCATATATGACAAACCCACACCAACATCTTTCTCAATGGTGAAAAACTGTAACCATTTCCTCTAAGATCAGGAACAAGACAAGGTTGTCCACTCTCAGCATTATTATTCAACATAATTTTGGAAGCAATCAGAGAAGAAAAGGAAATAAAAAGAATCCAAGTGGGAAAAGAAGAAGTAAAACTGTCACTGTTTGCAGATGATATGATACTATACATAGAGAATCCTAAAGATGTTACCAGAAAACTACTAGAGCTAATCAATGAATTTGGTAGAGTAGCAGGACACAAAGTTAATGCACAGAAATCTCTTGCATTCCTATACACTAATGATGAAAAATCTGAAAGAGAAATTAAGGAAACACTCCCATTTACCACTGCAACAAAAAGAATAAAATACCTAGGAATAAACCTACTTAAGTAGACAAAAGACTTGTATGCAGAAAACTACAAGACATTGATGAAAGGAATTAAAGACGATGCAAACAGATGGAGAGATATACCATGTTTTCGGATTGGAAGAATCAACATTGTGAAAATGACTATACTCTCCGAAGCAATCTACAGATTCAATGCAAACCCTAGCAAACTACCAATGGAACTTTTTACAGAACCAGAACAAAAAAATTCACAATTTGTATGGAAACACAAAAGATCCCAAATAGCCAAAGCAATCTTGAGAAAGAAAAACGGAGCTAGACGAATCAGGCTCCCTGACTTCAGACTATAGTGCAAAGCTACAATAATCAAGACAGTATGGTACTGGCACAAAAACAGAAACATAGATCAATGGAACAGGTTAGAAAGCCCAAAGATAAACCCACGCACATATGGTCACCTTATGTTTGATAAAGGAGGAAAGAATATAAAACGGAGAAAAGGCAGCTTGTTCAATAAGTGGTGCTGGGAAAACTGGACAGCTACATGTAAAAGAGTGAAATCAGAACACTTCCTACCACCATACACAAAAATAAACTCAAAATGGATTCAAGACCTAAATATAAGGCCAGACACTATAAAACTCTTAGAGGAAATCATAGGCAGAACACTCTATGACATAAATCACAGCAAGATCCTTTTTGACCCACCTCCTAGAGAAACGGAAATAAAAACAAAAATAAACAAATGGGACCTAATGAAAGTTAAAAGTTTTGCACAGCAAAGGAAAACATAAAGAAGATGAAAAGAAAACCCTCAGAATGGGAGAAAATATTTGCAAACGAAGCAATGGACAAAGCACTAATCTCCAAAATATACAAGCAGCTCATGCAGCTCAATATCAAAAAAAAAAACAACCCAATCCAAGAATGGGCAGAAGACCTTAATAGACATTTCTCCAAAGAAAATGTTCAGATATCCAACAAACACATTAAAGGATGCTCAACATCACTAACCATTAGAGAAATGCAAATCAAAACCACAATGAGGTATCACCACACACTGGTCAGAGTGGCCAGCATCAAAAAAATCTACAAACAATAAATGCTGGAGAGGGTGTGGAGAAAAGGGAATCCTCTTGCACTGTTGGTGGGAATGTAAATTGATAGAGCCACTATGGAGAACAGTATGGAGGCTCCTTAAAAAACTAAAAATAGAACTACCAAATGACCCAGCAATCACACTACTGGGCATATACCCAGAGAAAACCATAATTCAAAAAGAGTCATGTATCACAATGTTCATTGCAGCACTATTTACAATAGCCAGGACATGGAAGCAACCTAAGTGTCCATCGAGAGATGAATGGATAAAGAAGATGTGGCACATATATACAATGGAATATTACTCATCCATAAAAAGATATGAAATTGAGTTATTTGTAGTGAGGTGGATGGACCTAGAGTCTGTCATACAGAGTGAAGTAAGTCAGAAGGAGAAAAACAGATACCATGTGCTAACACATATATATGGAATCTAAAAAAAAAAAAATGGTTCTGAAGAACCTAGGGGCCGGACAGGAATAAAGACGCAGACATAGAGAATGGACTTGAGGACACAGGAAGGGGGAAGGGTAAGTTGTGAAGGAGAGAGTACCACTGACATATATACTCTACCAAATGTAAAATAGACAACCAGTGGGAAGCAGCTGTATTACACAGGGAGATCAGCTCAGTGCTTTGTGACCACTTAGAGGGGTGGGATAGGGAGGATGGAAGGGAGGCATAAGAGGTAGGGATATGGGGATATATGTATACATAGAGTTGATTTACTTTGCTGTGAAGCAGAAACTAACACAGCATTTTAAAGCAATTATACTCCAATAAAGATGTTAAAAAGAAAAATCAGGGGCACGATAAGGATGCCAACTCTTGCCACTTTTATTCAACACAATATTGGAAGTCCTAGCCACAGCAATCAGACAAGAAAAAGAAATAAAGGAATCCAGATTGGAAAGGAAGAAGTAAAACTTTCAGTGTTTGTAGATGACATGATACTATGTATGGAAAAACTGAAAGACAGTACCAAAAAACTATAAATTCAATAAAGTTGCAGGATACAATATTAATATACAGAAATGTTTTGTGTCTCTATACAATAGCAATGAACACTATCAGAAGGACAAATTAAGAGAATCCCATTTACAATTATATCAAAAAGAATAAAATACCTAGGGATAAATATAACCAAGGAGGTAAAATATCTGTACTTGGAAAACTATAAGATGTTGATGAAAGAAGTTGAAGATGACAGAAACGGAAAGGTATACCATGCTCATGGATTAGAAGAATTAATATTGTTAAAATGACCACACTACCCAAAGCAATCTACAGATTCAATGCAATCCCTATCAAAATACCACTGGCATTTTTTTCACAGAACTAGAACAAATAATTCTAAAACTGTATAGAAACACGAACGAGCCCAACTAGCTCAAATACCTTGAGAAAGAAGAACAAAGATGGAGGTATGATGCTCCCTGATTTGAAATTATACTACAAAGCTACAGTCATAAAAACAATATGGTACTGGCAAAAGCAGACACAGAGATCAATGCCACAGAATAGAGAGCCCAGAAATGAACCTACACTTACATGAGCAATTAATCTATGATGAAGGAGGCAAGAATAATTGATGGGGAAAGACAATCTCTTCAATAATTGGTGCTGGGAAAGCTGAACAGCTGCAGGCAAAAGAACCAAGTTGGACTGCTTTCTCACTCTATATACAAAAAGAAACTCAAAATGGATTAAAGGCTAAATGTAAGACTTGAAACCATAAAACTCTTAGAAGAAAACATAGGCAGAACACTCTTTAACATCGGTCTTAGCAATATCTTGTTGGATATGTCTCCTCAGGCAAGGGAAACAAAAACAAAAATACGCCAGTGGGACTACATCAGACTAAAAGGCTTTTGCACAGGGAAGGAAACTAACAGCAAAATGAAAATGTTGCTTCCTGAATGGGAGAAGATATTTGCAAATGATATATCTGATAAGGAGCTATTATCCAGAATATACTGAGAACTCATACAGCCCAACATCAAAAACAAATAACTCGCTTAGAAAATGGGCAGAGGAGTCCAGACAGGAGTGGGTCAGAGGTGCAGTCTGAACCCCCCATGGAGCAGCTCAGGAAGGCAGTGGTGGTGACAGGGTTTGGCCCTTTTGGGGAACACACTGTGAACACCAGCTGGATTGCAATGCAGCAGAACAGAGGGATGGGATCCCCGGGACTCTGCAGATGGGAGCGTGTCTGAGGCCCTGCTCATTGCACCCGCTCCCTGGAGCCCCAGACAAAAAGGCAACAGCGTGTTTCTGAAGACGTGTGTGTCTGACTTTATGCGAGTTTCAGACAGGATTCTTCACGGGGCTGAGTGGACCCAAAGCCGTGTGTCTGAATTTCTGGGCCCCAGACACTATGATCTGCATATAAATAGGAGAAAAATCAATTAAACAATCTTTGGAAATCTCTCCGAGCTTTGGGACTCGGATGGTGGAAGATGGCAACTTTTTATCCTCCTGCTGGCGAGGAAATGCCCCTTATATTTCAGTCGCCCATCTCTCCAGACATCACCTCTAGAAGACTTTCAGTTTTCTTCCTCAACTTTATCAGACAAGAAGAGAGAATTCTCCACCATTCCCTAGCTTAAAAGATGCCAACCTTCCCAGATCCAATTGTTTCCCTTAAAAGAAACAGCAAAAAACTGGAGTTGCGCATACACACGCTGAGTGTGCACAGCGTGTCAGTCCATGAAATTTTACGCACGTGCACCTCCCCAGCACCTGAGTCCAGATCAAGACCTAGAACATGCTCGGCCCCTTCTCTGTTCTTCCCCACTGCAGAAGCCCCTTGTGTCCTTTCCCAGCTACTCCCACCGCATCCCCCCACCCCCACTCCCGGGTGGAAACCTGCTGACTTTATGGCTGCCATAGGTGTGTTTTACCTGTTCTAGAACTTGGTGTCAGCGGAATTGCACTTGGGTCCCGTGCCTCCTGTGCAGCAGAGCATCTGCAGGATCCACCCATGGGGTGGCTAGGAGCTGCTGCTGGTGCCACTTTTCAGTTACTCTGGATAAAACAGATTTGCCCATGGGGGAAAAAAAAATGGGCAGAGGACCTGAATAAACATTCTCCCAGGGAAGACATACAGATGGCCGACAGGCACGTGAGAGGATGCTCAACATCATTAATAATCAGGGAAATGCAAACCAAAACTACAATGAGATATCACCTCACATCTATTGGAATGGACATCATCAAAAAGACCACAAATGACAACAGATGGTGAGATATGGAGAAAATGGGACCCTCATGCACTGTTGGTGGGAGGGTAAATTGGTGTAGCTACTATGGAAAACAGTACGAAGTTTCCCCCCCAAATTAAAAATAGAACTACCATATGATCCAGCAATTCCACTTCGGGGTATTTTTTCAAAGAAAACAAAAACACTAATTCTAAAAGATTCATGCACTCATATGCTCATTGCAGCACTAGCTAAGATATGGAAGCAACTTAAGTGTTCATTGATAAATGAATGGATAAAGAAGATTAGATAGATAGATAGATATGAAATAGATACACAATAGAATATAACATAGCTTTTCAGCCCTAAAAATGAATGAAATCTTGCCTTTTGTGGCAACATGGATGGATCTAAAGGGTCTTATGGTAAGTGAGGTAAGTCAGACAAAGAAAGAAAGACTATGCCTTCACTTATATGTGGAAGCTAAAAAACAAAAGAAATGAACAAACGAAACAAAACAGAAATAGACTCATGGATACAGAGGACAAAACGTGATTGCCAGAGGGGATGGAGGGTAGGGGGATGAAAAGAAAAGAAAACAAAACAAAACCCCAAATGGTAACTATGTGAGGTAATGCTAATTAGCTTGATTGTGGTGTGTATTTACACAATGTGTATTTATATGAAACCATCAGTTGTACCCCTTAAATGCATACAATTTTTGTCAATTATACCTCAATAAAGCTGAGAAAAGAAAAAAAAATGTATCCTTCACCTGGATTAAGCTCCTCTCCTGGTTAAGACCATACTTGGCTAGGAGACATGCAGTGGCTGAGGGTAGGTGTGGAGACCAGTTTTTTCTTCCTTATCTCCCCATCTTGTTGCCCTCTATTGCCCCATCCTGCCTCTAGCTTCTCCGTGGTTGGCTCAAGGAGAGAGGAAGGTAAGCGGAAGAGAAAAGTTCTTACTAGATCTGTACTACTGTCACCTGGTTTGGTGCCTTCTGTGTGTGACTCGTGTTCAGATGCTAATTTTCCCCCTCACAGATCTCTTCTGTGGGTTTGCCAGGATCCCTCGAACCACAGTTTTCTGTCCTGGACTATGCTTCTTCCAGCTGGCTACTTATGACTCCTTCCTGGCTCCTAAGTCTGCCCCACACAGACCCTCTGTTGTGTCATCTCACTCCTCCAGGCAGAGTCCTGTTCAAGACTATACAGTTGACTCCCTCTCAGGGAGCTCATGGCTGACCCGTGGTGAGACCTGTGTTCCTTTGCTACTAAAAGTGCAGTTGGCTTCTCTTCTTCCTCCACCCTCAGGAGAAGCTTTAATTATAAGGTCTCACCTTTAGATTTTTCTCAAACAGCAGCCCACCACCTTCGAGCAGACATGGGCCAAATTCTCTGCCCCGCTCCCTGCTACCTCTGCCTGGGAAACAACTTCCAAAGAAGGGGCCCCCAGTAGTTTACTTGATCTCCTCTTATATATCCTAGAAGGGGGTCTTGAGCTAGTGGTTGCTTTTGTAGGTATAGTCTCTTAGTATGTACAGCGCTGCTGGTGTGGCCCCTGCTGCTGTGGATGCCAGGAAATGTCTCATTTACCGTCCTGCTATGCACTAAATTTCAGAATCAGAATCTTCTGCATAACATATTTTTCAAGTTGAAGGTTCAAGGCTTGGAACCAACCCCACACTCACGGGTCCTGCTGAACTAGCTCAGGTCAAGTCCCCATCTGTGTGTGCTCAACTTTCTTTTCTGGGCCCCAGTAGGGACCTGACTTTCCCTCCCTACACTGTCCTGCTCCCAGCTCTTGGCTTGCCTAACACACATTCCAGCACATCTCCAGTAGGCCATGGAGAGCAGCCAGTGCACGGTTCCTTTGCCGGGTCAGTTTCCACCTGATGATGCTACGATGTTGCTCCTGTTACCAGCGTCTGGTGAGACCTGGTGCCTTAATGTCTCATTACTGCTTATATGAACTTTGGAGTGTTGAGCCCATGACTTCTGGTTTGGTTACCAGCTGTGCGGCCTGATCATTAGGTAACCTTGGTATCTGCTTCTTGTGCTCAGCTTGAATCTTGATGCTGCCTCGTAGACCTCTGCTCATGACAATAACTGGAATATGGCAGTTACTCTAGCGAGTGTGTACCGAGAACTACTTTAGGCCCTTTTACGCGCATTAGCCCATTTATTCCTCCCAATAACTTTGAAAGATACACCGCTGAGATTCAGAGAGGGTAAGGAACCTGCCCAAGCACAGCTAGTTCATTAACAGCGTTGAGGATAACACTCAATTCTGCCTCATTTCAGAGGGCACATTCTTTCCTTTGCACCAGATCTAGGATTTTTTGCTCAGGGCTTGGAGAGGATGCTGAGTTCTGGGTGTTTTGTGCCTATTTTCACAAGCTCTCACTGACACTTGTGGGCAGGACAATTTCCTTGGGGCAGGTTCCTGGTTTGCTCCCACCTTCCCTGTGGGGCACCACCTGAGCCACTTCCCTACTCAGTATTCACAATTCAGCTCCTGTCAACGCCCCTGCATGAATACAAATGCAACTTGTCGACCCCTCACTAAGTAAGCCAGGTACGCTCCATGGAGAAAATTGTACTGATGTATTCGGAATTAACTAAGTTGATGACATTATATCTTAAATTATTCAAAACACATCAACATAGTTGATATAAAAGAGATATGGCTGTTTAAAAACATTTAAAGATGTTGGAGAGCCTGGGGCTAGAGTTTCGCTCAAACACGGCAAGTGGGGAGGAGCAAGATGTAGAATGCAGATTTCTATGAAAAATGTAGGGGAGAAGTGACTCTGCTGAAAAGCCTTGGTAGCCACGGGTTGCCATGGTAACGCCGGAAAACCGGATCTGAATTAGGAGGAAATTCCTATAGGCTGGACTTTAGGAAAGGGAGAGGAGATCTTGTGTGCGAAGGGGGATGGGAGAGGAGGAGGAAAGGAAGGGCTGGGCTGAGAGGAGAGGGAGGGAGGGAAGTAGCTCAGGACAGAGAGCAGGAAAGGAAGGGAGGGGCTGGGGACCACATCCAGGTAGGGAGCCATCTCTCCAGGGTTTTCTCTTCTTCTTTTTACAAAATGTCTATAACTGAAAGTAGAAAAGACTGGTCCTGGCCTGGCAGGTGAGGTCGTTTCCTGCCTCTTGGACCCAGTGACTCCCTCACTCAGCCAGCCCTGTCTGCAGGCCTGTTGCTCAGCGCTGGGACAGGAGCGCCCGGGAGCCTCCCAGAGCCTCCCCAAGTCACCTGCAGCCTGGAGCTGGGCTGGTGTCAGCTAAGCGCTGGCTGACAGTTCTGGAAGGCTCTCATTCAGAAGCTGCCTGGAGGGAACAGGTCAGGCTCTCCTATTTGTTTTGAGCTAAAGCTCAAAGATAAACCAAACTGGAAGTAAAGTGCTGTGTTAGAAGCACTTCCAATCCTCTAAGAGCAAAAACAGCAGAAGGCAAGTTACCACCTATAAATAAGTGCTGGGCTGCAGGGACACTGAAGTTCTAGAGTGGGAGGAAAGGAAAGGAGTCCAGAGAGTCTCCCAGCAGTGCTATTAACAGGCCAGGTCTAAAGTGGTGCAAGCTTTACGAAAGATAAAAACGAAAACACTACGTATTAGCTGTGTGACCATGGGTGAGTTACTTAACTTCTCAGTGCTTCGGTTTTCTCATCTGCAAAAAGGCATCATAGTAGTTCCTATCTCACGGGGTTGCTGAGAGAATTGAAAAGAACAGAGTGTTTAAAACTGTTAGCACTTAAATAATAAGCACTCAATACCCAGTAATCCATGACTGGGTGTGTGATTACTATAACCCATCCGAGGAGCCAGGGTCAGGCCCTTGGCCATCAGGCAGGGTGTCACAGAACCTCCGGAGGACACCAGGCATCACTGCCTTTCATTCTTCCACCATGGTCTGAGGTCTTGATGTTGAGAATGAGGCACCCAGGACTCAGCTGCATGGAGTTTCGTCACATCTGGAGTTCGATGATTATACCATTAAGGACAATTAATTTTTACTTGTTTTCTTAAGGAAAGTTCAGTTTGGTTAAGAAAATATAAACTTAAAGACTTGGGAAATTGTCTATACATTTGTTCAGGAAAATGAGCCCTAGAACAGGAGCTCTCTAACTCACCACTCTTCTTGTTGAACTTGAGCCAGGAGACGGTCAGACGTGTTCTGACGCTTCAGACTAGAGCCCCTTGAGGACTTGGTGGGATCAGGCTTGTTCATTTCCTTAGTCCCCAGCCCACCACCAGGCACGTGGTGGGTGTTCAATAAACACTAGATAAATGGAAGGAATGATAAAATGTGAGAGCTCACCTCCAGAGGCTGCATCTCTCTTCCCAAAGGTAACCCCTTCCTGCTACTCCATCAGCTGAATCCAGCATGTGATGGCCAAGTTAGTGCATAGCTAAGTTGTCCTGTGAGAAAAGGGGATTTCATGATAGAAACTCCACAGAGTTAAGGTAGGCTAACATGAACTCTGATATCACCCAGTTGGCTCAGTCCAGGTTTTAAGCATGAAACAACTTTCCCAGGCACCCCCAGATCTCCATCCTCTCTGAAGGCTAGGCCTGGCCTCCTTCAAACTCCAGCTCTCAATATTCTTTTTTTTTTTTTTTTACTTTATTTATTTATTTTTTTTGGCTATGCCTTGCAGCTTGTGGGATCTTAGTTCCCCAATCAGGGATTGAACCTGAGCCCTTGGCAGTGAAAGCATGGAGTCCTAACCACTGGAATTCTAGGGAATTCCTCGACATTCTTTATTCAAGTTGTTATCATCAAAAACAAACATTTATTGAAGACTGACTGTCATGTGCAAGGCTGAATTCCAAGAATTCAGGTAAGGTGGGTCATAGCGCAGCACCTGATGGAGTTTATAATGTTGTATTTGTTAGCTTTTGCTGCATAACAAACCATCTCAAAATGTCCTGGCACGTAAAAACAAACATCTATTGTTTGTTCACAATTCCTTGGGTTGGCTTGAATGCTCTTCTGTCCAGGATGGCTTAACTGGGGCTGGATGATTTAGGATGGCCTCATTCACACATCTGGCAGGCTGGTTGGTCTAGGATAGCTTGGCTTTGGTTGATCAGCTGGGAAGATCCATCTCTGCTCCTTGTGTTTTCTAATCCTTTGCTGGCTAGCCCAGGCTCCTCACACGGTGGCGAGGATTATCTAACATTCCAATGGCCAAAACAAGTCATATTTACATTCAAACTCAGACTCAAAAGAGTGAAGACAAAGACTCTGCCTCTCGAAGGTAGAAGTGGCCAGGGCAAGTCATGCTGCAAAAGGACACACATCTAGGCAGGGGAGAAACTATTGTGGTTGTTTTGCAAACTATCTACCATAGGTCTTATTGGGACAACAAGGGTGATACATAAAAACATAAATAAGAATATAAAATAGCACAGGATACCTGCCAGGAAAACTGTACAGAGGAATACAGATCTGAGTTGGGAAGGAGAGATGGAACTGAGATTGGATGGAGGTCGGGGGATATTCCAGCTGGAGGGAGTAGCATGGACGTGGAAATGCATTTGACATGTCCAGGGGGCAGTGAATGTATGGCTGTGGGCATAGCAGGAAGCTCACTTAGGGGAAAGGGGAAACTAAGGACACCGGCATAGTCGAGACAGGGTCTCAAATCTGGCCTGGGTCTCGATGTAAGGCATTTGGGCTTCATTCTTTAGGCAGTAGGGAGCAGTGCAGGGTTTGGTCCAGGGCGAAATGATACTTTACTCTGGAAACAGTGTGCAGATGGAAAGGAAGTTCTCTGATTTTGTCCACGTCATCCTGCATAGATGCACATCGTGCCACGTGATCAAGCACAAGAGGGACTTTTTCGTGGTGGGTGGAGTGTAGCTCTTTGTTGTCAGGGTCTGCTTTGTTGTTGTTATTGTTTTTTACTCTATGGGTACCTGGGTTACCCCACCATCAAAATGAAAACAATACTATACTTACCTTCTAGGGCTGTTTGAAGGGTCGACTTCGTGAATATATGTAAAGTGTTCTGCACAGTGCTTGGGTTTTGGTAATAACACAGAGTACAAAGATTTTAGAAAGGGAGTCACAATAGCAGGAAAGAAGCTTGTGTGTATTGTGGCTACTCCCCTCAGAAGGTCCCAGAGACCCTCTGTCTGCATAGGGGAGACCCAGCCATCTGCCTCTCTGGATAAGCTTTCAGCTCTCTTCTGGGTGGAGGGGCAGGCCGGGACAAGGGAGGGGAGAACGGGGGAGCAGAAGTGACTGAGAACATGGGGTAGCGGGACACAAATAATCTCACAGAACACCAACATCAGAAAAGGCCACTCTGAGACCATGACAAAGTGAGACAACACAGGGCCACTTCGTACCTTTGTCCAAGCCAGGGCAAACCAAAATCACCATGCCACCACAAACTTCCAAACAACACTCCCATCAGCTGAAATGAGTGACTGCAGCGTCTTTACCAAGCATAGCTTTATCCCTGCTCTAGTTAGCCCTCCCCAGAGAGAAGGTATTTGTTGAGATAAACATAGAATTGTCTCACTTTCTGTCCTTACTTTTTTGTGCAATCCATTGCTTTCTTGGATCCTTCCCAATCACCCCCAAAGCCCAAATTCTATAATAGGTTCTTGCTATTCTTACAGAGATGCTCCACAGTTCCCCACAGTGAATGTTCTCCCTCAGTGTGATGCTGGTCACCCACAGGTGTGTTCCTGGGGGCCGTTGGTTGAAGGGCACTGACATCCTGTTCATCATTATGGGCACTTTCAATCCTAACTGCACTTTTTTTGGATAGACGGGGTGCATTAGTTACAGTTCTCCAGAGAAACAGAACCAATAGGAGATTATATATATATATATGTAAAAATATAAATACATAAAGAACAAAGGCTTTTTTAAGATTGATACATAGGTAGGTGGGTAGGTAGATAGACAGATAGTAGAAATTTATTATAAGGAATTAGCTCGTGAGATTATGGAGGCTAAGTCCCACAGTCTGCAGTCAATAGCTGGAGACCCAGGAGAGCTGGTGGTGGAAGCTCCAGTCCCCAAGCAAGCAGTTTCCATACCCAAGAAGAGCCAACATTTCAGTTTGAGTCCAAAGGCGGGAGACCGATGTCCCAGCTCAAGGGAATCAGGCAGGGTGTGTTTTTTTCCCTTAGTCTTGAGAGGGTCAGCCTTTTTGTTCTATTCAGGCCTTCGACTGATTGGACGATGCCCACCCATACTGGGGAGGGCAATCTGCTTCACTTAGCCTGCTGATTCCAATGTGAATCTCATCCAAAAACACCCTCACAGACACACTCAGAATAATGTTTGACCAAATATCTGGGCGTCCCGTGGCCCAGTCAAGTTGACACATAAAATTAACCATCACAATGGGGCTTAATGTTGGCTAAAAACCTAAAGAAAGGCCTGGGTGCAGCCAGCATGCTGAAGTGTAGACCAGTGAACAAGTAGATGCTGAAACAGGAAGAACCCAGTGTGACCCCTGCAGCCATGTCTGTTGCCTTTGTCCCGGGGTGCTGTGTTCCTATTTTTGAAAGTTTGTCATAGAGGAAGTTTTGGGCAGGCACAGTGTGAGATGGAAAGTGTGTGCTGGTTTAGAGACTGTCTGCTTAGCCAAATAGTGGTAGGACCCTGGAGACAGAGGGCGTCTCTGAGGCCAGGACCCAGAGGTGCCTTTCTTAGGGGCCCTTGGCATGGTCCACACAATGGAGGGAGGCTAAACGAAGGCACCTGGGAAATATGGACAGGAAATGGGACATGACCCAGGAGGGTCAAGGCTGTCCAGCAGGTGGATGCCACATTCAGGGCCGGCGTCATGAATATGTGGCCTGTGCAGTAACACAGTACGGTCGCTCCATGCTTGATTTAATGCTCTGTTCCTCTGGGTTAGAACCTGGCAACTGAGGACCTGCTACTTTCCTTTTTTGCAGTTAAAGTATCTTAGTAAATTTAAAAGTAGAAATGTCAACCCCTCTGCCCCCTAAATCGTAACACCTTGTGTGTGGCCCTCATCTTTGCCAGAAGAAGATGGGGAGGCGTGTTAAGGGTGGGGTGGAGCCCCACCAGGAAGTGGTCGGTGGACACAGACGGTGGAGGGAGCCTAGCTCCGGGAAGTTCTAGAGGAGAAATGTGTGGGTTGCTCTGACTTGCTAGGAATTCCATCACAATTTTCCACCTCCCCTCCTTGTCTGCTTTATGCCCAGCACAAGGCTTCGGGATACAGGAAACAGCAGCATTCAAGCCTATTAGTGGAGAATTTTAAAGGACCTGGATTTAAGCTAGTCAGTGTACCATTCACTTGGTCAGTTTTAATATAATATTTTTTCCGTTTGGCCTCATTACCGCATTGTAACAGTATTGTTTTCTACTAGCTTGACTGCATATGAATCACAGATTTTGTTTTAGCACAGTTTTCATGTGAAACTGAATTCTGAGAGCCAACTATCCAACCTGCAAATCTACTTTTGGAACACAACTTGTTTGTAAGCTGAGACTATGCATATTTAAAATTAGTAGAATACTGTATTGCAAAATCCCAAAGACAGTTACAAAGCAAGAATGCCCTAAATACATCCTTCGGAGAATTACAGAGGTAACCAGTCTCCATAAGGGCCTCAGTAATTGGCAATGGTGACAACAAGGGATATTTTGGGTTCAGGGTGGCTTCCTGCAGTTTTCAGAGTTCCTCCTTCATGTAAGGCCATGAAATTGTATTTGATTTCATGCTACTTGGTGAGGTCACTGGAACCAGCTTTTGGTATCTATTTTGACAGTGGGGAAAACCGAGGTCCCTGAGAGAAAGATTCGCTGGCTGGTCCACAGGCCAAGGGCGTGCATGAGCTGAAGGAGCCATCAGATCCCCGCCCCTTAAGGATTTCAGGAAGCCAAGGATGCCTCCTTGCTCGAGCAGCCCTCGCCCTGATCTCTGAGTATTTTTTGCTTTTGACCGGTGCGTCTGGGCTAAGGTTTTTTTTTTGAGTAATCTCTACACATTTTTTGCTTCCTATATTTT
This sequence comes from Phocoena phocoena, assembly GCF_963924675.1. Taxonomy (NCBI): domain Eukaryota; kingdom Metazoa; phylum Chordata; class Mammalia; order Artiodactyla; family Phocoenidae; genus Phocoena; species Phocoena phocoena. The sequence goes on from NC_089231.1 coordinate 40,347,702, forward strand.
CCCTCTTCCCAGCTTCTCGTCTGAGCTGGGGCTGGCCCTGTCCTCATTCCCTTTGGGAAGGATGCAGTGGGCAGGCGAGTACAGTAACCTCTAAGTCAGACTAGCTCTGTCTTCCAGAGATCTATGTTCTCGGGTCAGACCCAGATCGTCTAGAATAAACACAAAATGAGAAGGCTTTTCCCCAGGGTAGACAGTGTCTCCTGGGGCTGGAGGAAGTTGATCTATTTAGTAGCTGAAACTGCTAGGACATAAACAGGAAATGGCTTTACTTTACCTTCTTTCTCTTTCTTTAAACATATTTAATTGAATTTCCATTCCTGACGTCTTGACATCTCAAGATTACTTTTACTTGGAGGGTGATAAACATCTAAGGCCACTTAATTTAAGATGCCAACCCCTCTCTCCCATCTAATCCTTAATCTCTCTGCTCAGGGCCGACATCCCAGCATCATAGGGAGAAAAGGAGAGTGGACCGTCTTCACTCTCCCTCCTCCATCTCTCAGTGTGCTCCAGAGCAAGCAAAGGCCACTTCCCTCTCTGGTCACTGACAATTCTTCTCCTTCAATAGACTCTCCCATTTGAATGTCTGTCCTTCTCTTTCATCTGGACATGGGGCTGAAGGTGTATGGCCAGTTTACCTCTCTAGGCGGTTCTAGGGGGATGCCCTTGAGGATGTGAATGTGTGGAAGGGAAGGCAGGAGAGATGCACACACAGCACTCTGTGGAGGCCTGAAACTAGAGGGAGCTGTGCTGAAATGCTTGGCATCCTCTGGAGATGAGGCTGTGCCCTAAATATATCCTTAGGAGAATTACAGAGGGAACTAGTCTGTGTAGGGCTTGAATCTTTCCTCCAGAGAAAAAGCTGGCAACTGGGGGCCACAAGCCAGACTTAGTTTTAGATAGAGATGTCTTGTTTAGCATGGTGCTGTGAACAACTTGAATGTCACTCCAGTTTGTCCTCAACCCCGAGCTCTTTAGAGCTTGGCCCAGTGGGCCTGGCTCACGTCCACTCACAGCCTGGATCCTGGAGGCCTAGAGCATGTGACCCCGCTCGGGAAACAGGACCACAGGCTGCCACGGCCCGGATGCCCACTCCCCGAGGCACCCCGGAACAGATGCTACAAAGGAACCCAGGTCCTGAAGAGGCCCTTTGGGGACAGAGGACAAGAACTGGTTCTCCCCTCCCCCACTACACATACCCTGCTGCTGTGTAACGTGGGACAAGGACATTCAACATGGATAGCTCATGTTCTCCACCAGCCAGAAAGCTGTGAGACCAGGAGCCAGCAACTAATTTAGCACTAAAAATATCAAATGACTTTTCTTTGCAGACTTGAGTTAGTGAGAGAAAAAAATTAGAAGGTAACAATTTATCAGGTTATCTTATTCCTTATGCCATCCCTCACCCATCCTTTCAAACATCTAGTTTTTGTGGTCATCTTCACCACTAATCACAGTCATTGCTTTTAATGAATGGATCTGTTGATCCATTCGTTCTTTCATCCATTCATTAAAACCAGGCACCCACCACCTGCCTGTGATAAGGACTTAGGGTAAAAACAAGCGAAACATCAAAAAATAAAAATAAAAAAGTCATAAAGCATCCCTGCCCTGGATGAGTCCACAGCTGGAAAGAGGAAAAGGTATGATCCTCAGAAACACGCTCGCCTCGGTCACAAGCAGACACATCCTAAATCATGGCCCTTCTGCTTCTTAATCTAAAAGTTACTTATTTAATAGCACCTCAGTGTGATGGGGATGAACTGGTCCAATGGCCACTATCCCCTACCCCCAACTTCCCATCGAAGGGAGATGGTGGGTGGAAAGGATTGAACCAGAACTGGTGCCACTCTGCCTGGCAACAGAGAGAGCCACTGTTAACGGTTGGTTATGTAGTTTGTGAGAGTGTATATATATATATGTGTGTGTGTGTGTGTGTATGTGTACGTGTGTAAGATGGAATATGTGCACGTTATGTGTAACTGTGTACACGTGTGCATAAGCGTGCATGAACCTGTATGTATTATGTGTATAGAGGTGTATATGTATTTTTGTGCATGTATGCGTGTGTGTGTGTAAGATACGATGCCAAACCTTGGGATGAGGTGGGTCATGGAGCGTTAAATGCTTCTCAGTGCACAGAAATGCAACCTGGGGCGGGCTGCAGGGTCGGGTGAGGGTTAGGAAGGGCTGGGGTTGGCCAAGACTGGAGCTGCCAATAGGAGCAACTTTTTCCCTCCCCCTGTGGGGTCAGCCCAGTGGCCTCTGAGAGCACGATTACTTCTCTCTGTGCAGCTCGTGTCTCTGATGCTCCGAGGCCCGGCTTGCAGCTCTCCTGGAGGCCTAGCCGAGCCGAGCCTGAGTGGTCTGCATTCCAGAGAGCGCTGTTGGGAACCTGGGGTGGGCACCCTGGCTGAGGGGGGCTGCCTGTTCCAGAGGCGACAGAGGCGCTCCTGTGCGTGGGGTCACGAACCCAGGGCAGGAAGGGGTCAGAGGGCAGGGCAGGCCTCGAAAGGCGGCCTCCTGATGGGGCTGCTGGAACCTCCAACTTCCTTCTTCCTTCACTGGGACAGCGAAGTAAATAACACTCACACAAAAACACGTGCCATAATGCGATGGGGGGAAGGGGGCTCTCCAAAATTCAGGGCTGTGAAACGCAGGGTGAAGTTAAGAGAAAATAACCAGGGAATCGGGGTGGCCTGTGAAGCCACCTGACATGGGTTGACCTGGCTCAGGTCTGCAGGTACAGTCCTGGGCTGGGGAGGGGCCAGGCAGGGGCTGGGGCTGGGGACAGGGTGGCCCGGGAGGGGCAGAGGGCTCAGCTCTGCACAGCGGCTCCTGTGGCATTGCCATGATGACAGTTGGGGGGTGATGGGGGGTGCCTGGAGCCACCCCAATGCCTCTGTGTAGGAGACACAGCAAGATCCTACTTCCTGTTTGCTCCCTGAACTATAAAGTCACCCGGTGAGCAGTGAGAAAGAGGAACACTCATCTCTCCAGACACCATTTTCCCTCCATGAGACTCAACAGACGGGGCACTGGGCCTCTGAGAGGCCTATCACATGCTGGCAGGGAGCGAGTCGCCAGGTATCGTGGGGCAATCCTAGGCTCATAACTTGGTCACCTTGGCAGGTGAGGTAACCCGTGGGAAGGCCCATGTGAGTGATTAGTGGCGTCTCCTCCATGTCCCCTTCCAACTGAGGGGCTGTCTGCTGGCCTTGACAGCCTGCGGGGACACCATGGAACCGGGGAGCCCAAAGCATAGCAGGTCTGGGGGCAGGTGAAGGAGAAAGACCAGCAGCCCCATCACAGGACTGAGCTGAGGATGGATGAGACCCTGCACGTGACACGCTGGATGCAGGGCCTGGCATGCAGGAGGTCCTCAAGACACAGAACACCTGGGGACTTGCAGGTTAGGTTCTCAGGCTGAACCCCCGCCTTCCCTAAACTTCACCAACTGGCTGAGCAGAGGGGAATGGAGTCGCTTATACTGGTGGCATAAAACCACAACCTGACTTCTCCCTACACGGAGAAGCAGGGAAGAGTTTAAGATTGCCATGATTCCAAATTCCAGGGGTGATTTAAAACACGTTTCGAAACAACTTTTATGGTATTTACTCATTTCCCAGTAATTCTGCAATCAAAGCCATTAATCAGTCCCAACACAGGATTTGCAGTAATAGAACACTGAGTCTTATGGTCATTACAGGACGGTTGCATTAAAGAAATGCTGTATTTGAGATGCAGCTGCCTTGAGTGAAATCAAAGGGTTTCTCACCCAGGCTCCCATTTGAGTCAGTCGCTCTCCTTTGTTATGAGATGTCTAGGTGTCTGCACCCAAATGTGGTTTGACATTGTCAATGTGCCATTACCTCTGAATGAGGATTTCAAACACTTTTTGAAATCTATCAGCAGGAAATCAATGGCACAGAGTTAGGAAAACTCATGAAGGATTCAATAAAGGAAGAATTTAAAGCGGCGCGGTTGGGTGTCAGGAAACCAGAAGGGAGAGTGCAGCTCCGGGGGTTGCTACAGAAGGAGAAAGCTTCACAGAGAAGTCTTCCTTGAGAGGACCTGGGTCCTCCATTTGAGAGCTGTGACCTTGCCCTGAGGGAGCTAGGGGAATAAATACCCTACGTCCCTCTCCCCCACCCATCTCCTGCTCTGGTTCCCAGTTGGCTAAACCCACCTGGGCAGCAGAGGGCTAGAGAGCCCTTGATCTGCCCTTGATCTGGGTCAGCCGCCCAGGGAAGAAAGCAGGAGGAAGGAGAGCAGAAGAGGGGCCTGGAAGATCATCTGTCAGAGGAAGGTGTGTTTTTCAAATTTAGATACACATATTTGGGATGTAACATATAACACTTAAAGAAAAACTAAAAAATAACCTGAGTGGCTGGTAAGCTGAAGAGTTGCAAAAATGCAACATGGAACTTTAAAGGCTAAAGTGTTATTTTAATTCGAACTAAACTTCAATCTAATGGGAACAAAAATATAATCACATAAAATTCACATGAACATAATGTCAGTTAATCAACACTGTGATCTGGTACCCACTGGGCCTGGGTGTGTGTGTGAGCTAAGCGGCTCTGACACTCAGGATCCAGGGGTCCAAGGCACCTGCCGTGTGTTACTCAGTCTTAGGCTGACAGCTGGTCTCCAGGGATTAGGTAGGAAGGGAATAACTATGCAGACACGTTGCTGTGCTGGATTTCTCTGAGGCAAGAAGTGAAGATGGGGTGCCTATCACAACACCCTCACTAGGGCTGGGCTCTGTGGCTAGGCAAGTTTCTGAGAGTCACTGTCATTCTTGACTCCTGATTGCCAAGACCTGCTGTGACCTAATGTCCAGCCAGCCCAAGTTATGACAACAATAAAAGAATGAGGAAGGCAACAAAGAAAGGCAAGAAAAGGGAAGAGTAAACAAATAGCCAGGAGCCCTGGGCCAAGGCAGAGCCACAAGCAGATACAAAGAGACACTTGAGACTACAGCCAGGGAGAAACAAGGGTCACAAGAATGGGGAACTGGAAAACAGTGAGACAAGACGGCACTTAGAGACTTCCTGGGTTTTGGTAGTAGACGTGTTTATTTTAACAGTTGCTAACAGCTTGGGTTTGGGCCTTCAGAATCAATGCTCACTGCCCTTGGAAATACTGACAAACTCTCCAATGATGGAAATGACTATCAACCTATTTATTTTTGAAATGAAGGCATATTTTATTAATGAGTTTGATTAATGAGTTCTAAAGATTTTAAAAAATAGAATGTGATGAAGCAGATAAAAAGGTGGCTTTTAGAAATTTACACTTGAGTAATTAATTCTGCTTGGGGGTGGGAGTGGATAGCATTCACTTGAGGATATGTTTGAATTAGACCCCGGTGGATTTCCAGGCCAAGTGCACAACGCGAGGCCTGGGGCACCGAACAGCACATGGGTGTGGGGCTCAGGGAGTGAGTGGTGAGGCCAAGTTCAGAGGAGGCAGGGCAGGGCCAGGGCTGGAAAGACAGGCCTCTTAAAATATGAGCATGAGACTATCTATTTCCACCTCATGGGAGAGTGTAATGAAATGTAGGCAGAAACGCTTCCGATATTGAGACACTAAGTTGTCATCCACGCTTCTAGAGTTTTCATGAAGAGAAAAAACTCAGGCCCGCCGTTTTGCCAATAGGAAAACCGAGTAATGTTTAGGAGATATGCAGAACTGACATAGAACATATGCAGCCATTTGTGAGACAAAGTTGTATATGAAAAGATGTTCTGCCTCGTGTTTGTTTCCTAGCAGAACCACTGCTGAATGAGCAGACATCGTGAAGTTAGAAATTCATGCGCTATATGCTGGGATGACTCGCCCTACGTCAGTCAACCCTCCATCATGCGCCATATGCTGGGATGACTCGCCCTACGTCAGTCAGCCCTCCATCAGGCGCCATATGCTGGGATGCCTCGCCCTACGTCAGTCAGCCCTCCATCATGCGCCATATGCTGGGATGCCTCGCCCTACGTCAGTCAGCCCTCCATCAGGCGCCATATGCTGGGATGCCTCGCCCTACGTCAGTCAGCCCTCCATCAGGCGCCATATGCTGGGATGCCTCGCCCTACGTCAGTCAGCCCTCCATCAGGCGCCATATGCTGGGATGCCTCGCCCTACGTCAGTCAGCCCTCCATCAGGCGCCATATGCTGGGATGCCTCGCCCTACGTCAGTCAGCCCTCCATCAGGCGCCATATGCTGGGATGCCTCGCCCTACGTCAGTCAGCCCTCCATCAGGCGCCATATGCTGGGATGCCTCGCCCTACGTCAGTCAGCCCTCCATCAGGCGCCATATGCTGGGATGCCTCGCCCTACGTCAGTCAGCCCTCCATCAGGCGCCATATGCTGGGATGCCTCGCCCTACGTCAGTCAGCCCTCCATCAGGCGCCATATGCTGGGATGCCTCGCCCTACGTCAGTCAGCCCTCCATCAGGCGCCATATGCTGGGATGCCTCGCCCTACGTCAGTCAGCCCTCCATCAGGCGCCATATGCTGGGATGCCTCGCCCTACGTCAGTCAGCCCTCCATCAGGCGCCATATGCTGGGATGCCTCGCCCTACGTCAGTCAGCCCTCCATCAGGCGCCATATGCTGGGATGCCTCGCCCTACGTCAGTCAGCCCTCCATCAGGCGCCATATGCTGGGATGCCTCGCCCTACGTCAGTCAGCCCTCCATCAGGCGCCATATGCTGGGATGCCTCGCCCTACGTCAGTCAGCCCTCCATCAGGCGCCATATGCTGGGATGCCTCGCCCTACGTCAGTCAGCCCTCCATCAGGCGCCATATGCTGGGATGCCTCGCCCTACGTCAGTCAGCCCTCCATCAGGCGCCATATGCTGGGATGCCTCGCCCTACGTCAGTCAGCCCTCCATCAGGCGCCATATGCTGGGATGCCTCGCCCTACGTCAGTCAGCCCTCCATCAGGCGCCATATGCTGGGATGCCTCGCCCTACGTCAGTCAGCCCTCCATCAGGCGCCATATGCTGGGATGCCTCGCCCTACGTCAGTCAGCCCTCCATCAGGCGCCATATGCTGGGATGCCTCGCCCTACGTCAGTCAGCCCTCCATCAGGCGCCATATGCTGGGATGCCTCGCCCTACGTCAGTCAGCCCTCCATCAGGCGCCATATGCTGGGATGCCTCGCCCTACGTCAGTCAGCCCTCCATCAGGCGCCATATGCTGGGATGCCTCGCCCTACGTCAGTCAGCCCTCCATCATGCGCCATATGCTGGGATGCCTCGCCCTACGTCAGTCAGCCCTCCATCATGCGCCATATGCTGGGATGACTCGCCCTACGTCAGTCAGCCCTCCATCATGCGCCATATGCTGGGATGACTCGCCCTACGTCAGTCAGCCCTCCATCATGCGCCATATGCTGGGATGCCTCGCCCTACGTCAGTCAGCCCTCCATCATGCGCCATATGCTGGGATGACTCGCCCTACGTCAGTCAGCCCTCCATCATGCGCCATATGCTGGGATGACTCGCCCTACGTCAGTCAGCCCTCCATCATGCGCCATATGCTGGGATGACTCGCCCTACGTCAGTCAACCCTCCATCAGGTGTCTGAGGCAACAGAAGACAAGTGACTTATAATCTAGTTAGAGAGAAACATATAGAAGAATCAACAGGAAAATAACACAAGGCAGAATTTCACAAAGAGCTTAACTGGGTAGTTCTGGCTGTCAGGGTGACAGGAATTCAAAGGCAGGCCCGGGTGGGGTGTTGGCAGATTCTCAGGGAAGTCAAAAGAGATGCCAGCTAAGCCGGGAAGGATGGAAAGAATCTGAACGGTGCAAAAGAGGTCAGGGTCTGGAAGAGTTAGTACTAATTCTCAGAAGCCAATGGTTTCTGAAATGTTTGGGTCGAATGAGAAAGAAGGTCTTGGTGACTTCAGCCCCATAAAGTACCACTAGAGCGTCATTCGGATGCCAGCTTCATTCCTCCCGGGAGTTGTCAGGGATGATAAACATTAATGATGCCGTCTGTTGCTGGTGAGGATGCTGATGCCAACAATAGCCATTGGGATTGCCTGATGTTGACATTTTCTGGATTATGTTTTTTTTAAATCACAACCAAAAAGTATCAAAACAGCCACAGATAACTCAACAAAACATTTATGGAATAAATAATACGCAAAGTCTTCTAGAAAATTGAAGAGAAGGGAATACCTCTAAACCCAATCTATGAGGCCAGTGTTACCCTAATACCAAAACCAATCAAAGAAATGACAAGAAAAGAAACTACAGACAAATTATGAACACAGAGGCAAAAATTCTTAACGAAATTTTAGCAAATCAAATCCAACGATATACTAAAAGGATAACACATCCTAACCAAGTGGGATTTAACCCAGGAATTCAAGATTGGTTTAACGTTCAAAAGTACTCAATCTAATTCCTCATATTAACAGCTTAAAAAGAAAAACTATATGATGACCTCAGTAGATGCAGAACAAGCATTTAACAAAATCCTACTTCTGTTCCTGATTAAAAACTCTCAGCGAACTAGGAATGGAAGACAACTTCCTCAACTGATAAATGGCAGCTATGAAAACCCCACAGCTAACATCAAACCTAATGATCAAAGATGAACACTCTCCCCCTGTGATCAGAAAAAAGACAAGGGCGTCTGTTCTCATTCCTTCTGTTCAACATTGCACTGGAGATTCTTGCCAGTGCAATAAGCAAGAAAGAAGGATCAAAGCTTTGAGTGGCTCAGACCTGACACTGGAAGAGGGACCGGGTCCTCCAGGAATGCCTCTGATGTCCTCCAGCACCCGACCAGACATCTGATAAGTTGTTGACTCAAACCAGCTTGGCCACTATGTAGCTGTGAGACCTTAAAACATCCCCTCCCTCCCCTCCCTCTGCCTTTGGATATTATTTCATTTTATTTTTAATTCTCTTAGAGCTTCATGTTCCTAAGTGATGGGGTGGGCATAACAGCCACCCACTGCAGATTTGTTGTGAAGACTAAATGGAATAAGCATATGTGTAAACTGCAAAGGGCCACTCCAGCACCTGGATTTGCTGAGTACCAACGGGAACTATGTGATCTGCTGAGAATGCAGGCTGGTAGGTGTGAGGGTTTGGGACTTGAGGGGCAAAGTGTACAGTAGGAAGGGCTGGGGCTAGAGGTGTGGGCCCAGACAGGAGCGGGCTCTGGGGCAGCCAGCTGGAGCTGTGCCTCTTCTTCTCCTGGGAGGTGGGGGTGGGGTGGGGCATGGCGGCCAGTGGGAGGAAGGGATGGGGACTCCGGAGCCGTGGATCAGATCTGTTAGCAGGTCTCCTCCTTACTCCTTGGCTCCCTTTGCTGACCTTTAGAAGCTCCCTCCACCCCTAGAGACTCCTCCTAATTCAGAGGAAAGTGATCTGATGAAAATAACCCACAGTAGGACACCAATGATGACTCAACATTTGACCTCTTCTGGGAGCATCTGCTTTTTAGAAGAGCCCCAGGACGAAGGCAGTGCCTAAAGTGACTCACCAGGAACGTGCGGAGGGCGAGGGCTGGGCTCCGGCCCATGAGATATTTTAGGTCGTATTCTTCTGCACCGAGTCCTCTCCTCTCAGACTGAGTTGACTGCCTGCCTGCCCTGTAGCAGGAGCCGGGGGAAAAGACCTCAGGAGAGGATGAGGCAACTTAGCCAGAGGAAGCAGCATGAAGGGCAAAGGTCAGGATGCGGAGAGGAAGATGTGTCTGTTTCACCGTCCATAACTGGTCGGGTGAGGGGGACTCAGTGATACAAAGGCCAGCCGGGCTGCCCAGCCACAGGGGTGTGGCCAGGAGGGCCGGGGGCTAAGGAGGGTGACACTGGCGTGTTTACGGCATGTGTGCATTTGTCAGTGCGCAGCTGCGCGTCTGGGCAGGTGGGAGGAAGCAGATTTCCATCGCTCTTAGAATGAGCTCCCGATCAGGTCTTTGTGTGAAGGAGACAAACCTTTAGTCGAGGAATCATGAACCACTGTGCTCCAGATCTGGGAACAAACACTTGTCCTGTTAGACGGCTGCTTCCAACAGTGGGGAGCTGCAGGGCCTTGATCTGTCCACCACTCAGTTTAGCCAGTCGTCCTGCATACCTTGCGTGGTTTTGAGAAGCTGTGTCACTTCTGAACATGTGACAATTGTGGCGTGGATCTAAGGTGTGGATCCTGGGAGCTTTAACTGTAGAAAACAATGAGGAATAAAAGAGTGTTTTAACCCTCTTTGGCTGTGATCTTTTTTAAAAACTACAGGAAGGATGACAACTGATAATTGCTTCAGCTCTTGTTATCATCAGTAACCATAGTTCTAGTGGTCCAATATCCAAACCCCTTCCTGAGCTTGGGGGCCCCTACCCTCTGCAGAAACTGAAAATGCCAGGTCCTCATTCTCCAAGTCTCTCGTACAGCTCAGGCCTGAGTACAGCCACAGGCTCCATCCACCCAAAGACAGAGCTCAGACTTTGATGCAGTGGAGCGTCAAAGGCAGGAGGATGACCGAGGTGATAGCAGCCACCTCCTCGCGCGGGCATAGAGGAGGTTGGTGTGTGTTGCCAAGCAGTGAGGTGACTCGCCCACAGTGGCCCCAGCATTGCCTCGTCCTTGGCTCATTTTGGACTCGGACCGTTTGTTCTGGTAGCTCAGCCGTGCTGCCTGGAACAAAATAACACCACTCTGGGCCCAAGAACTCTTCTTGCAAATGTCTCTTGCTCATTTACCACCCGCCCTTCGTAAACCCTTCAGCGGTCAGCGTCCTTGCTCCAGTTTAACCTGTGCATGTGAAGCCGGGCATCGATGGCCCACGTGTATACATCTGTTGTTTAGCGTCCACCCAGAGCTGGTCCTGGGCCTGGCACAGGGAGACACCAGAAAGTACATGACGAATGAAGCACTTCTTACGAGAATCACAAAATAAGCCAACAGTGTTAAAGATGAAAGTGGTCTTAGAGGTCAGCTCTGCTTCAGAAATGAGGACTTCATGGTCCAGAACGATTTCACGCTTCACGTGAAGTTTCCCTTTAGCGTGATTTCTGCCACACTCCACTGCTTCCTACTAGGGGCATTTATTTGGCAAACACAGTAATTCATTATAAAGTTCAATGAAAAGTTCCTTGATCATTTGGAGTAATTGGAACTCTTATTTGCTGCTGGTGGGAAGGTAAATTGGTACAATCACTTGCCACAACTATTGGCAGGATTTATTAAGCCATAGCCTATGATCCAGCAATTCCATTCTTGGGATTAATGACAGAAAAGTGTACATGAGTGCATCAAAAGATATGTACAATGTTCATAGCAGTGTAATCCAACAGAACCCCCAAATCCTGGAAACCACTTAAATGTCCAGCAGAGGAGTGGATACATTGTAGTGTGTTCTCACAATGGAAAACTATACAGCAATGAAAATGAAGCATGGCTACATGACTCAAAGATGAATTTTTGAGTAGTGGGGAGTAGAGAGGATTGGCAATGGGCATAGAACAAGTGGCTTTAGAGGCACTGATGATGTTCTATTTCTTGAAGGATTACCAGGTGTTTACTCTGTAAAAATTCATCTCACTGTACACTTATGATTTGTGTACTTTTTTATGTGAGTTATGCTTTAATAAAAATGTTTATTTTCTAAAAATCTCTGAAAACCCAGGTAAACAAGATTGGTTAACCCGTTTTAGAGATGAAGCCAAAAGAATGTATAAGATTAAAAAAAAGAAAAAAGGTCTTTGATTCACCAAACGAAATCAAAGTCCATACACTGAAGCACATGGCCCTGGTCCCTGAATGCTCACCCAAGACCTCACTCACGGGCATCTGTGATGATTTTAGACATACTTCTAACACCTTTGGGGATCTGTCACTTTAGTCCACGGCATATTGAAAACAGAAAATCTGCTAAGTGTATGGATGTGCTAGGAGAGAAGTCTAAAGCCAACACTTTAATGGCAGAAATGAAAATCAGAAGGCAAGAACTCCAAGTGCATATTGGTCAGGGCCATTTAGTACAGGGAAAATGCCTTATACACCAGCTACAAGTCATGAGAAGTTCCTTGTCTTAGAGAAGAGTACAAATGTTCAGATGTTCAATTCGTACTGACGATTCCCAATCCTTACAAGAAGTTCAGATCCTTAGTGTAGTAGGTGGAGAACCAAATAGATCATTTCAGAAATTGCTCCACAACAGGATCAGAGAACTGCAGAGGTGAACACGGGCTAAGGCAAGAGGCCAGGAGCCATTCTGCACTCAGGTCCAGGGATGGGCTCAGAGCAGCCATGGCAGAGCTGGGGGGTGCGGGGTGAGGGCGTCCAGGAGCCCTGAGAGAAGCGAGATGGACTTGGTCAGGATCCATTCAACATTCAAGGGTGCCCTAGTAAGAGTTAAAAACAAAAGATAACGAGACCGGTCATAGGGCATCATAGGTAGTTTGAGATTTTATAGAATGTATAGTTTTCTAAAAAATTGTGAGCGCCATCACACATTCCATTTCTTGCTCTTCTAAACAATGGCAGGTGGAGCCCGCATCAGCAAGCCAGGCTTCCTTGGACAAGGCTGGGCTGGAGGCTTCCGTGCCCTACAGGCCTCTGGGCCTCCCCGGTGTTCCACCGATGAGGAAGGTGGCCGATGCTATTCCTTTGCCTGGAATGGGTTTCCCTCCCTCCGCAGGCCATGCGCTTTTCTGGCCCTGCCCCTGTCCCCAGGGCTAGGCACACTCTGGGACCTGGGCTGGCTGGTTCACCTGCCTTGGGGCAGGAGCAGCAATGACTCGTGAAGACGTGGAACAAAAGGCACCTGAGAGGAGGCCTCCGCTCCTCAGTCTTTTGAGGATTTCTTTGCAAGCTTAGAAAATGAACATCCCGGAGTCTCCATATCATCACTGTTTTATTCCACAACCAACTGTCCCCAAAGCTTTTGGACTGTCTCCACTACTATCTCAAAGTACAAGTACAGCTGACGGAAAAGAAAATGTCATGTGTGAATGAAAGCAAACAAAACTCAACAACGTAGTGGCAGAAATAGGAACAATGACACGGGGGGAAAAATTGAAGCAGGCTGCCAGTTTAAGAAGGGAGGTGTTGTCACAGCCTGGGGATTAGCAAATTTGAGGTTTGCAGACAGCAAAATAGGGAGGCAACCTCAGAGATGGCAGAATTATAGTAATTACAATTGTTTTCTTTCTCTATAATATGCACAAAGAGTAAATGCTAAAATAATAATTCATTTTAAGTAATGGGTGGGGCCTCGAGAGACAAGAGAAGGACCAGTGCTCAGAGGGGGTTTACAGGGGCAACAAGGATGAGGAAAACACCATCCCGGGAGCATGATCCTGGCTCTCAGAATTAAAGGGAAGTATCCCACTATTCCGGGAGAACTTTGTCAGCGTTTGGGGGCCACATTTGTAATGTTAAATTAGTGTTTATAGAATAGGCATGGCTTTACAGAGTAATTACAGTAAGCATGGGGGCCCTTAAAACTATTTTCTCTTATTCAGACTCTGCAAAGCAATATTAACTGTTGAGGTCAAAATTCAGAGAGGAGATTGCGTGAGCCTGGAGCCGCCAGGTGTGACTGCGCTGGAGGTGCAATGCCTGACTCAGTGCCCGGCTCGAGGGGTCGCCATCACATTGTCGTCGATGTAGAAGGTGCATCTGGAGTTGAGCTGTGCGCAGCCTGCCCACGGGTAGGTGGCAGCCGCAGCAGGCCTGTGGCGCGGCCAGTTTCCTCTGAAAGTTTCCTTATCTGTCCTTTCTCGTGATACCATTGAACGTAGCCTTTTCCAAACTTTCCTATGACCCTTCTCCAAGCCTCCGGCCCCCACCTGCCACCGAGCAGAAGACGTCACCTCCCCCTTCCCGGAGAAACCCTGGCTAAAGGATGGAAATCATGTTAACTTCCTGCCACCTCATCTGAATACGGCTCTCCACCTGGACCCGCCTCTGCCTGTCGTTCCCCCACCCCCCTGGCTTCAGGGGCAGCAGCAGCCTGCCCCTCACTCGAGTTCCTCATAGAGGCCTTCTCAGGACTCAGACCACAGTAGCAGGCGAGCCCCTGGCCTGCACAAGAGGGCCCTCTCCTGGCCATGCCCTTCTGCTCCCAGTGGAGGGAGGCACACACGTCCACCCTGGTTCTCACCACCCCCCCTTCCTGAACGTGCTCTGGATACCAGGGACCCCAGGACCTCCTGCACAAATGGCCCCAGATGGCCTCTGTGGGCCTCGTCCCTGGGCTCCACGTGTACACCCCCAGGCCCAGGCGTGGTAAAGAGGAGGCTGTTTGTGAGGGTCGGGGGGAAGATGGGCAGGTTTCCACACATGTGCACATGTGTAGCCCCACGATGCCCAGTGCAGCAAGGGGTGAAAGGGAGGGGGCCCGGCGCCGGCATGGCTGTCCCCGTGCCACCACGTCTGCAGCAGAACTCCACGGAATCTGAGAATTCTAAATTGAGCTCTGGTCTTCTGAGATGTGAAGGTATGTTTGCTGAGGTAGAAGGTATTTTATTTTACAGTTCATTAGCTTGATTTGTGCATGTAAATAGCAAGACACCTGGTAAGTAGGCCTCCATTTGTACTCTTGCCCTGGACTCTGCAAATGTTAGCATCAGGGCTATTTTCAATTTCTCTCTCTTTCCCGCCTTTAAATATTTCCATGCATCTGTCAGGTGAAAAATTAGCAAACAACTATGTGAACCAGGGCCCCGGCCCACCCCTCTCTGGCCTGAGCTCTCTCCTAGACAAGGATCGTTTAAACAATAAGGTCCTCCGCAATCATCACTAGGGCCTGCAAGGCTCGGGAAAACAGTGATGGACCAGAAACTGCCTCTGCCCAAGTGAGCCTGCAATCCGCATGACATAAGGTGTCTTGTGGAGGAAACAGGCCTCTGGGAGCGCCGCCTTGAGGGACATCGCACTTGGTTTAAAGGTGGGAACAGAGATCAGAGAAGGTTCCTGAGAGGTGATGTCCAAAGAACAAATCCAGACGAGACTGTGATCATCTCTGAGGGGCTCCGTCAGCTTCTGGTTGTAGTGGGGCTAATTCGGCCTGCACATCCCTATGAACAGGCACTGCACGCTCTGCTCCTCTCGTGGCGGCTGTGGGTTGGGGATTCTGAGGGTCTCGACTGCAGCTTCAAGGTTACTTCACATCATCAAGGAGTCCCATACCAACTGGAGCAGCCATTGTTCATACAGTGAACAATGCCCATTGTACTTCACACAAGTTATCAAGAGAAGGGGGCAGTGTGTCTTCCATCCAACAGCATGATCCCAATACCCACAACTTTTCCTGAAATTGATGAGACAGTTGAGTAGATGCTTTACATCTCAGGTGTAACAAGCACATTAGAACAACATGGGGGTTGGGGGCCCACCCACATAAAACCGAAAATCTGCGTATAACTTTACAGTCAGCCCTCCAGATGCACGGTTCCACATTCATTGATTCAACCAGCCGAGGATTGTATAGTACTGTAGTATGTATTTATTGAAAAAACTCCTTGTGTAAGTGGACCCATGCTGTTAATCTCCAGCAATAGATATGGAAGCATGTGAGCCACACCTGAGGCAGCGCGTGTGGAGTCCCTGCCTGTGCTCACGGTGTGCAGTGATGGTGCCACCAAGGTGGACGTGGAACATGTTTCTCCCCAGCCCACAGCTTCTCCTCCTTGAGTGGATGTGCTCCCGCATTTCTCTCACCCTCTTCATTGCTAATCATCTGTCACTGCTCTGCCACTCAATCCTTGATGACTCCGGCAACTGCCCACAGGGAGTTTCTGTCCAGCGGAAAAGACAAATCCATTGTCTCTCTTCCCCTGCTGGACAGGGGGGCTTCCTGAGAGCAGGGACTATTCTGTTTTGTTTGTCCTTGTCTCTATCCTCGGGGCTGGGCATACTACAACTGCTTAATTGACAGCAGATGACTAAGAGTGATGGGAGCACGGAACAGGAGTTTTAACCAAACCAGAGGGATGGGGAAGGCTAAAATAATAGCATGTCAGCCAAGACAGGAAAAGTGGGTGGAAATAAATGAGACCCCAGGAGGGTGGTTTGGGGAGAAAAGCAGCTTCCAGGCAGAAGCAGTAGCAACATGGGTAAAGGCCCTGAGGGAGGAGGGAACACAGCTGGTTGGTGGAACTGACAAAAGTGAAAACTGGACTGGAGTGCAGAGAGCTGGGTGAGAGGCAAGGTTGGAGAGGTGGGCAGCTCTCTGAAGGCCTGTAAATCCATGTTGTGGACATTGGACTTCATTCTAGGGAACATGGGAAGCCACTGAAGGGTTTCAAGTAGAGGGCACGATCTAAACATTGCACATCTGTATTGTTGAAGAGGTCATATGGAATTGTATGTGGGAACTGGGTTGGAGGGACCAGAGGTGAACCAGAAAGATAAAAAGGCAACGTAGGAGTCCTCAAGGGAGATGATGGTGGCTGGAGTGGGGTTATAGTGCGGAGGTGACCGAAGGGGAGGAGTCAAGGATGACACCCAGGTTTCTAGTTTGAACAACTGGTGAATAATGGTGGCATTTGCTGAGATAGGAAGTGCTGAAGGAGGAGTGTGTTTGGAGGAGCGAGGAGGAGGATGGATTCTGCCTTTGCCAAGCTGAGTGTGAGATGCTGAGTGTGATAAGCATCTGAAGTTATATCTAGGCAGGGAATTTTATATCTGGCTATGCATCTTTGGAGAAAAATCCAGATAAGAGATGCAAATCTGAAAGTGATCTGCATTTATATATATATATTTTAAATTTTTGGCTGCCTCGGGTCTTCGTTGCTGTGCACAGGCTTTCTCTAGTTGTGGCGAGCGGGAGCTACTCTTTGTTGCAGTGTGCAGGCTTCTCATTGCGGTGGCTTCTCTTGTTGAGGAGCGTGGGATCTTGGTGTGCGGACTTCAGAAGTTGCAGCAGGTGGGCTCAGTAGTTGCGGCACGTGGGCCCTAGAGAGCACAGGCTCAGTAGTTGCGGCACGTGGGCCCTAGAGAGCACAGGCTCAGTAGTTGTGGCTCGTGGGCTCCAGAGCACAGGCTCAGTAATTGTGGTGTGTGGGCTTAGTCGCTCTACGGCATGTGGGATCTTCCCAGACCAAGGGTTGAACCTGTGTCTCCTGCATTGGCAGGTGTATTCTTAACCACTGGGCCACCAGGGAAGTCCCTGATCTGCATTTAGATGGTACCTGAGGCCCCATGAGTTGGTGAAATGTCTGGGGAAAGTATAAACTGAGGAGGGCAGAGGGCCTTTGACCAAGCAACAAGGAACCCTCGACATGTAAGGACTGAGAAGGAAGAGCTGGTTCCAAGCCTGGCTGATCATTAGAATCACCTGGGAAACTTAAAAAATGTATATCTGCTGGGGAGGATGTGTCTACATAACCTGTATATATATATTTTTTTAATTTTATTCATTATTATTTCTTTTTTTTTATATTTATTTATTTGGTTGCGCTCGGTCTTCATTGTGGCATGCAAACTCTTAATTGCAGCATGCATGTGGGATCTAGTTCCCTGACCAGGCATTGAACCCGGGCCCCGTGCATTGGGAGCACGGAGTCTTAACCTCTGTGCCACTAGGGAAGTCCCACATAACCAATATTTTGAAAAAACTATAGTGTGATTAGAAACCATTTGGTAGAAGGAAAAAACTGTCAAAGAAAGGATCAGTGGTTGGTTAGGAAAAAGGAAAATAAAAGAATGGTGATGTTCCAGATCCCAAGGGAAGGAGTTCAGGAAGAAAGGGATTAGGCAAAATCAGGACTGAATTTTGCTCTGGGAAGCCAGATGGTGAGACACCCACTTGTCAGATTCCTCCGTAGTAGGGGATTGGTGTTTGAACTCAGAAAAATTTCCTAAGGGATTATGGAAAGGTGCCCAGCAGAACACCCTGTGTTCAATGCCCTCATACACGCATGCACAGGGTGGGTGCAGGGGAAGGGGAGGGAAAGGAAGGTGCATCAGGTGGCAGGGAGCTTTTCATTGGAAGTAGCATCTGAACTGCAGCATTCCTAGGAGAGGAAATAATGGGAAAAAAACTATGATGAGTTAAGAGAATGATGTACACTCTAGGCAAGAGTTAGTCCCTGGCTGCAGGGACTTAAGTGTTGGGAATGGAGCAAGAAAAGGGGGCAGAGCCCAGTTATTAAGGACCTTATATGCCAAGGTAAAAGAGCCCTGAAGAACGTAAGAAAGTAAGTGGCACGATTAGATTTGTGATTTAGACCATTCTGGCAGCCAGTGTGAAGAATGCCCTGGGGTCAGGGAGGATTAGGAAAAGATGGAAGCTCAAACTTCCATCAAGAGGCTGTGACACAATATTGTAAATCAACTATACTCCAATATAAAATAAAAATTAAAGTAAAAAAAAAGAAATTAAAACAAGAGGCTGCAAGAGGTGTCTTGCAAGGATCCAGATGAGGGGCGATGGATTCACCAGGATAGGAAGAGAAGTGAGTGGGGAGCTGACTGGAATGAGAAGAGAGTGGACCCAAGAAGCCAGGATCAACACCTAGTTTCTGGCTAGGTGAATAGTTGTTGGGAGATGTCAGTCTTTGAGATAAGGAATAAGGAAGACTAGATTTAGGGGAAGACAGGGGTGGAGACTGGAGTACAGGAGGGAACATTTCAACACTGGTAGCTTATTCCTTTCTCCAAAGGAGAAAAGATGTCAGTAACATTATTACTGGTTTCCTATTCTCTTTCTCTCACCTGTAAGTCATTCTGCAGCCTATTTCCTTCAAGTACCCAGATTCATAAATACTACTTTCCTGTATCAGAACACAGAAGCTTCAACCAATTAATGCAAGGGGTTTTCATTTTTTAATTACTTCATTTAAAAAATACTTATAATGTACCAATGACTTGCAAGGTACTCGTGAACCTGGAAAAGAAAAGTAAGCAAAACATAACTGGCCTTCCCCTTTTAGAGCTTACTTCTAGCAGAAACCAAATAAGAAAGGAACCAACCAATTATAAACCATGTAATTTATGTCATGAAGATTTGAAGAAGTACAGTGTATCATGTGGCAAATAACAAGAGGGAGGGGTGTTCCACTGAAGTTCATAAATAGGCTTTAGCAGATCTGTGAACTGCTGAAATCTCTATGTAAGATTTTGTCTGTGCCTGTATAATTTGGGGGGGGGGGGCAGAAAGGGGAGCTGAGATGCTCAAAGGGGTCCGTGACCCCTTCAAGGTTAAGAACCACTCTACCCTTCAAATCCATCTGGGCACCAGGGTACACAAACTTCTGCGCGACAAGGCCGCGACTAAGGGAAATGCTGGCGGTCTGGCGGTCTGTCTAGTCCACAGAGAACGACCTTACCTTTACACTTAGAGACATCAAAAGCGATCAATCTTCTGACTTAACGTGAGAAGAGACAACGTGGTGATTAACTTTTTAAAAATCCAGTTGTTTTAAAAAGATCACGGGATGTTCTAATCCTCCATCCCTGGGGACGTCCAAGCACGTGCCCGGGTCCGAGCTCGTGAACAGCAGCACTCCGCCCGCCAGACGCCCTCCCGCCCGGAAGGAAGAGACAGCTCCGAGCTCCGCCTTTTAGATTTGGCCGAGAGAAGTCAACGAAAGCTTTCGGAGTCCAGGCCGGGTTTTCAAAAGCATTAAGACGGAAGTAACGGCGGGCCGGAAGTTCCAGGGCCTGCACTGGGACCAAGTGGGGAGGGGGTAGGAGGAAGACTCGGGGTAGGAATGGCGGCTCAAATTCCAATTGTGGCCACCACTTCCACTCCGGGGATAGCCCGGAACAGCAAGAAGAGGCCGGCCAGTCCTTTCCACAACGGCAGCGGCGCCGGGGGCTATACCGCCAGTAAGAAGAAAAAGGTGTCGGCCTCTGGCTTTGCGCAGGTACGCTGTCACTCCCCTAGTCTGCGCGTTGCCGGGGCGGAGAGCGCGTGCGCCGGGCTGCGGGGCGGGGCACTGGGAGGCGGGGCGCCTCGCGTGGGCGGGGCCCTGCAGTCGTACCTCTTGGGTAAACGCAGGTGTCTGGTGCAAATGAAACATTTTTTCCCCTTAGTTTGCATACGTGGAGTTTGGTTAAAGAATGACCCGCGTTGCATTGTCCATGAGGAGAACTGGGGAGGTGGGGAGGTTGTTATTGCCTTACTAGTAGGGACGCCCCTTCCCGTCGGGGTCGCGATTAGAGCGAGGCTCGGGACTTTTCTTTATGTGAGTTTCAGTCAACCAGAAGTTCTCCTGTCTCACCTTCGTCCATTCTGCAGACATTTACCGAGTGCCTGTGAGGTGCAGAGCGCCCTAATGAACGGTGTGGAGGAACACAAAGATGTATTGAGACAGATGATTTCCTTCATCCTCAGAAAAGTGCAGTTTCCCTGTCCCAAAGTGGATTTGGTCTTACCTCATGCGGTTGTTATGAGGATTCAATGAGATCATGGTCCTAAGCTCTGAGCACAGCGCCTGGCACAGACTTCACAGCATCTGGGCGATCGGGGCTCTGCAATTGCTTCATTTTATTTAAAGCAATGAGAAAGCAAAGATGGAGTGTGTTATTTTGTGCTCTCCAACACGTGGCGTGGCATCCTAAACCCAGAACGACGTTCTAGAGCTATTAACTGTCTATGGCTTCCTCCGTCGATAATTGGTAGTGCATTTTTTCCTTTTAAAATACTTTATTGATGTATGATTTGCATACAGTACAATGCCCAAATCTTAAGAGTACTGATCAATGACTTTACATATGTATCCACCGATGTGGCCACTATCCAGATTAAGATAGAGAGCATTTCCAAGAGCCCCAGAATATTCCCTGGTGACCCTTTCCAGTTAGTACTCTCTTCCCTCCCTGCCAGAGGTAACCAGTACTCTGACATCTCTCACCATAGATTGACTTTGCGTTTTTGAGCAGAATATAAATGGAATCATACAGAGCATATTCTCTTGTGCCTGCTTGGATTTCTCTGTGAAAAAATGTTTGTGAGAGTTATTCATTAATATTATTACCTGTATCAGTACACAGAGTATATTGTGTAAATATACCACAACTGATGGACATTTGAGTTGTTTACAGTTTTTGCTCTTATGCATAAGCTGTTCTGAACATTCCTAAAAATCTGGGTAGATACATGCTTTCATTTCTCTTGGGTAAATGGATAGTAGTGGAATTGCTGGATCATGAGGTAGACACACATTGAACTTAGAAATTGTTAAACAGTATTTCCCAAAGTAGTTTCACTATTGTGCATTCTCAGCAGCAGAGTATGTGAGTTCCAGTTGCTCTACATCCTCAACAATACTTGGCATCAAGTCTTTCATTTTAGCCGTTCTGATGGTTGTGTCATGGTATTTCTTTGTTTTAATTTTTGTGTCTCAGATTACTAATGATGTCATCACTATTTAATTTGCTTTTGACCATTCCGATATCTTCTGTGAGGTGCCTGATTTTTTTCTCATTGTGTTGTTGTTTTTTGGGTTTTTTAAATTGTTAATGTATAGGAGTTCTTTATATATTATTGTTTGGAGTCCTTTGCCAGATATATGCATTGCGAGTACTTTCTCCCAGTATGTGCACGGTGCATGTTGATATCCAGCTGTGCTGAGACCAAGGAATGTAGTCAGTACATATTGGGAGGAATGATTGTTTTGACCCTAAAGGTAGCGTTGATCATCAGCTCCTCCACAGCAGGCTTCAGAGGGTGGACGAATGCCTTTAGGTTGCTGGGAATTCCCAGTAACCCAGCTTGGTGGAAATCACAACTCTGGTGGCCTTAGAGCTCTCAGTGAGGGGATGGGCTGCCTAGGTACTCCCTGTGGGTCTTCTCCATCTCATCAGCTTCAGCGAGTCCTCAGGCTAGAAAGAGAAGGGCATTCCCTGGAAAGGTGAATTCTTTTCTTTGTTCTCCTCTTCCCAGCTGGCATTTAACTAATGAGGTATACAGTTACCTGACTGCCACCCTCAGCATCTCATGAAGAAGGAAAAAAACTTGACTTCTATCTCCAGAAAGGAGTCTTAGCTGTTTTTTTTTTTTTTTTTCCTGCTCTAACATAGCATTCCATCCTAGTTCCCTTGTCCACAGCAAATGCAGGCATTTGCGCAATGCTGCCCTGAGGGCTGTCTGGAGTCTTCCTGAATGGACCCTTATCTGTGTTCCCTCCTCAGCCTTTCTGTCCCGTTTCAGTTGAGCTCAGTCAGCAAGAATTTATTTCTGTTATGTCTCCAGCAGTATGCTTAAGACATTTCAAGGGATTATAGCTTGTCCCTGCCATCCCAAAATCCTTCCAGGAGGAGAGAATGACCTACACATATTGTATTAGTTTTCTATTGCTGTCGTAACAAATGACCACAAATTTAGTAGCTTAAGTAACACCTATGAGTTCCTGGTTCTGTAGGTCAGAAGTCCTGGCACAACAAGAGTGGTTTGGTTCCCTGCTTAGGGTGTCACCAAGCTGAAATCAAAGAGTTGGCTGGGCTAGTTTGTTGCCTGGATGCTCTGGGGGAAAATCTTTTTTTGAGGCTCACTCAGGTTGTTGGCAGAATTCAGTTCTTTGCAGTGGTAGGGCTGAGGTCCCTGTCTCCTTGCTGCCGATTTGTCACTGTCCACATTCCTAGCCACATGGCCTCCTCCATCTTTATTTATTTATGTATTCATTATTATTGGGGTATAGTTGCTTTACAATGTTGTGTTAGTTTCTGCTGTACAATGAAGTGAATCAGCTATGTGTATACATATATCCTCTCCCTCTTGGACCTCCCTCCCACCCTCTCCCCTTCCCACCCATCTAGGTCACCACAGAGCACCCAGCTGAGCTCCCTGAGCTATACAGTAGGTTCCCACTAGCTATCCGTTTTACACATGGTAGTGTATATATGTCAATCCCAATCTCCCAACTCATCCCACCCCCCTTCCCCCCACCCCCTGTCCACACTTCCATTCTCTACGTCTGCATCTCTATTCCTGCCCCACAAATAGGCTCCTCTGTACCCTTTTTCTAGATTCCACATATATGCCTTAATATACGATATTTGTTTTTCTCTTTCTGACTTACTTCACTCCATATGACAGACTCTGGGTCCATCCACGTCGCTACAAAATGACCCAATCTCGTTCCTTTTTATGGCTGAGTAATATTCCATTGTATATATGTACCACGTCTTCTTTATCTGTGAAGCCAGCTATGGAGAATCTCTTTTGTGTCTAATCTCTCTCACACCTCAAATGTCTCTGACTTCTCTTGTCTCTGACTCTTTAGAGAGCTTGTGTGATTAGGGCAGGCCCACCAGGATAGTCTCTTGTTAAGATCAGCTGACTTGATACCTTAATTATATGTCAAATATAAGATATATATTGTAAATCCCTTAAATATATCTCAGATCCCTTCACAGTGGTATGTACATTAGTGGTGCATTTGCTTAAAAATGGGGAGAAGGGGTATGTACACCAGAGGCCAGGAATCTTAAGGGCCATCTCTGAATTCTACCTATCACATATCTGAAACAGTTAGGAAAATCTCATCATTTCTAACCATGTCCCAAAGCCAATTATAGGTCTTCTCTGGTATTGGTGCCTCAGTGGTGGGACACAGGAAGATGTGGATTCAGCGTAGGTGATGGTCATCAGAGAAGGAGAGGTGGGGAAGGAGAAGCGGGACTAGAGGTGGCCTTTGAGAGGTGGTGGGTTTGGATGGGGAAGGCCTTCCAGAGTCGGCGCTGTGTACATGTATGAGATTGCTCAAGGTTTCATCAGTGAGGAGTGAGTGGGTTTTTTAATATAAATGATTGTAGTTCTTGAGTTAAAAGGGACTTTAGAGGTCTTTCAGTATCGAAATTTCAGTAGTTTCCGCTATTTTGTGTCTTACAAAAAAGCAGTGTCTGTAAAACTTTCATGGGGTTTAAAAATTTATAAAGGACATTTACATAGACATTAGAGTGCTTTTTGAAATTGGTAAAAATAACTCGATGGATTCTTAAGGTGGGTTTTACTTTCCAGAATGTGCATGCCATTTCTAAAGTAAAATTGAGTGACTAGATGAAATTTAGAGGGCTTTCTGCTTGAAGGCCTCAGGGGTTGAAGGGAATATTTTTGATCTAAAAGTATTCTGAGCAAAGCATTTATAGACGTCTCCTTTATGTCAGCCCTAGAAAATGGTATTAAATAGTTTAATAGGACTAAAACAATATTGTTTTATTATTCCATCAAGATGAATCTTTAGTTCAACAGAAATTATTGGTGTTTATGCTTGCTAAGTTGTACACATTGTCACAGAATTACAATTCTGTGTTTGGATTTGTATTTTCAGTATAAGTAATATAGTTATTGATTAATTACATCATAATCTGGAAAGTGCCATCTCCCATCCATTCTGGTCACGATATTTTGAAAATGATTAGTGTTAACTTGGGCTGGAGAACAGATACACTGTGCTGTGCTAAAGTGACAGCAGTCATGATAAATAACAATAATATTTATCGGGCATTTAGTGTGTACCAAATGTTGTTCTAGGCACCTTCTAAGTACTATCTCATTTAATTCTCTGTGAATTGTTATTCTGCAGGTAAAAAGACAGGAGCATAGAGAGGTTAAGTCACTTTTCCATGGTCACACAGCTAACAAGTTCGTAGGGTCAGTATTGGGACCCAGACAGACCGTCCAGAGTCCACATTTTTTTTTTCTTGACTGCCTCTCTTAATATCACTCTTACCAGTCTCTACCTTAGAAGATGTAATTGGATCTCTAATGTAACCAAATCCAAGGTGCAGAGAAAAGCTTTGGGGGGGAGTTTTATTAGCTCAATACAGGGCATTTTAGACTTTGCAAGCGCCTATTCAAGTTAATAAAATCTACAGAGAAACCTAATTGACCTATAGACTGAGTGTTACCTAGCAGGCTGATTGTGATGGTGAAGCAGTTAGCAAAGCGTCTAAATAAGTTGAGAGGCAGCAGGTGCTTCTTTCGAAGGTTAGTGCAGAGCGCAGGTGATGGTACAATCTTCTGTAATTGGAGGCATCCAGAGAACACTGGACTGATTGGATGTATTCATCTAAAAAATAATCATTCTACCCCACCTTTTAAAAAAACCATGATAATGTTAGTTTTCTTTTTTCTATTTTTAAAGTGGACACAAAACATCAGCCAGTCTTCTTCCCCCACAATTATTACAATTTGTGTTTTCTATGTGTTGATATAGTTTTTTCAGAAACTGTATTTGGTGTATAACATTGCATGCCCTGCTTTTCACTTAGCACTATTTTCTTTTTGTTTGTTTGTTTGTTTTTGGTTGCACCACACAACATATGGGATGTGGGATCTTAGTTCCACAACCAGGGATCGAACCTGCGCCCCCTACCCTGGAAGTGCAGAGTCTTAACCACTGGGCCGCCAGGGAAGTCCCACTTAGCACTGTTTCTTGACCCTTTCTCTATGTTGATAGTCTTCTCAAGGAATTAAGTGCTTTTAATTGACTTGATCGAATGTTCGGTTGCATCTCACTTTTTTGGTGTTTCAAGTAACCCTACAGTAACCCTGCAGTTTTAGACTAGGGTCAGGTATTTGA
The DNA here is from genome assembly GCF_963924675.1 of Phocoena phocoena. NCBI lineage: Eukaryota > Metazoa > Chordata > Mammalia > Artiodactyla > Phocoenidae > Phocoena > Phocoena phocoena. The sequence goes on from NC_089231.1 coordinate 40,373,205, forward strand.
ACCTAGACTACTATTAGATAGATGTAACTGGGCATTGGATTCATGAATGATAAGACAGAAGACATTTGTCTCCCTTCTGTGTAACCACAGACAGAAGGCCCCCTTTCAGTCTGAGTCAGGGCCCTGCAGGCTGCCAAGGAGACACGAAGTGGTGCATTTGGCCTCTGGTCGGGCGAGCTGAGGCCTTGCTGACTCTGGAGCAGTCCTTTGATGGCGGGCCGGGTTCCTCTTCCTTGGGGCTTAATTAGCTCTTTTCGTGCTGCAAAGAGGGGACAGCCCTTAGGGCCGGGCGTCATTCCTTTCCTCTGATCTCAGGGCTTTTGTGTCTTGGGGCGGGACAGTTCAGCTCCTAAAGTCTCTTAGTGTGAATAATGGTTTAGTAACATGGAAACTATACATCATTTCAGATTGTACTTCACTGCAGCCCAGCCTCACAGACTTGAATCTCCCCTTGACAGTACGTCCCTCCCTCTCATCCCATCACTAACAGACCCGGGCGTCCAGCTTGGCTGAAGCCCAGAGGAGGTGAAGAACGAGGGCGCAGTACCATGGAGGGTGGGTTTAAAGAGGAAAGAAAAGCAGAAAACCCCACTCAGGGCCCAGAGTCGGGTGTTCTTTTGCATCTGGTCAGAGAGGGAAGCAAGCCTTCACTGTTGCAGAGGCAGCGAGCGACCCCAGATTGACGTGGCCTAGTTGGTATCAGGATGGCGTCCTTTCCTGTCCCATCCTCAGCATGACTCCTCAGCGGGGGTTTGGCCTGCTGATGAGGGAGGAGATAAGGATGGGGTGACCAGACGAACAGGAGGGTTCGGTTGTGGAAGTCAGCGCTTGAGCGCATCACCCTCACCCGCTTCTTGCTGCTGGAGCGGCTGATGCAGACTCCTGACCCTCTCTTCCCATTGCCTCCCGTCCTCTGTCCTCTGTCCGCTGGCATGTCCTCTCCCGGGGGCGGGCGCCCAGACCTGCCAACCCATGTGGGCTGCAAGGCACCTGCTTTCCTCCGCCGCCTCTGGGGCCGCACCCCTGCCCAAGTCCAGCGAGGTGTTCCTGTTGCATCCCCCTGGGTCTCCCGGGACCTGGGAGCAAACAGCCGACCTCAAAGGATGCCCTTGTTCCCTCCCGGGATTTCACTGTGCACCCGGCGCCTTTGAGCCCCCCACTAGGAGTCAGGGAAGAAGCAGACGGAGAGAGGGAGGAACGCAGGCTGTTCTGGCCCACGAGAAAAAGCCGAGGTCCCTGCTGAGGATGGTGGCCTGCAACCCGGGCGTGTTCCATGGGTAGTTCTGGAATCACCATAGGAGGCCTCGGGGCCTGGTTCTTCGTTTCCCTCTAGTATCTCCTCTTTGCTTCTGAACAGTTCTGTTTGTTTATTTTCTCCCAGATGGAAACAACATTATGTAAGCAGTCATTTTCTTTATGAAAAACTCAAATGAAGTTGAAACTTACAGTGGATCTGGCCCTGGGAAACCTCTTTCACATTCCACCTGTTTTTCCTGAGTTGGCCCTGGCTGGCTTGGCTTTTCTGCTCTGACGTGATGCTCGCTGCATAGTTAGCAGGGTTGATTTTCCCTCTCTCCCTTAACTTAGGCTGCCCTGTAGGCCCAGCCTCCTGGCAGCCCCCACCCACCGGACTGCTCCTCGCTGGTGTCTTGCTGTGCCCTTGTGAATTGTCGGATTCCTGGGGAAAATAGCCCCTATCCTTCTTCTGACACTGGCAGGTGCCACCACCTCTTTTTTTTTTTTTTTTTTTTTTGCGGTACGCGGGCCTCTCACTGTTGTGGCCTCTCCCGTTGCGGAGCACAGGCTCCGGACGCGCAGGCTCAGCGGCCATGGCTTACGGGCCCAGCCGCTCCACGGCATGTGGGATCTTTCCGGACCGGGGCACGAACCCGTGTCCCCTGCATCAGCAGGCGGACTCTCAACCACTGCACCACCAGGGAAGCCCGCCACCACCTCTTGACAGAGCAGGTCCCTGTCACTCTTCTCCATCTGCATGTCAGCCATTGCTTCCTCCCCAGGGCCCGTGGCTCATTCGCTGTTAGGTTGGCAGCTGGCTGTGTGCAGGGGAGGGTCTCACATGGCCACTGTATTTTTTTAATCCTCTAAATATTTTAGTGTGGATTTCCTAAAACCAAAGGCATTCTCATACATATATAACAGCAGTACAGTGGTCAAATTTAGGGAATGAACGTTGAAGCGACACTGATACCTCATATACAGACCTTATTCTCGTCCTTTGTCTGGTCCAGGATCCAGCCTAGGCTCACACTTTGCACTTAGTTGTCATGTCTTTTTAGCCTCCTGTCATGTGAGACAGTCTTTATCTTTCATGACCATGACACTTCTGAAGAGCACCGCTCATTGTTTCATAGACTCTTCCTCAGTTTGGGCTTGTCTGATATTTCCTCGTGATTAGATTTGGGTGATACATTTTGGCAGGATTAGAGAAGGGTGCTGTTCCCTTCTCCGTGCTTCATGTCGTGGAACTTGATGTCGATCCATCCCGTTGCGGGTGATGTGTCTGTGAGCACTCAGTAAGTTAGTGTCTGCCAGTTTTCTCCACTATGAGGTTATTATGTTCCTGTTCGTATTAAAGTATCAGTGTCTTGAGACTGTGTCTATCCTGTTTCTCTTCACACTTTTGCCAACCACTTTTAGTGTCTGTTGATGGTTCCTGCCTGCAACAGTTACTATAGTGCTGGTTGCCAAACGGTGACTTTCTAATTCCTTCTTTCCTTCTACAGTTATTAGAATCCTGCTGTGAGCAAGAGCTTTCTCTTCTCTCCCATTTCCTTGGCATTCTTACGATCAGTGTTTGTATTCGTCCATTCTCATTTTGTTCTCTGGGTCACAATCCATTACTAGCCTTCTTCATTCAGTCTTTCATACATTTATTGGTTTATTTGTAACAGCTTTATTGAGATATAATTTGTATACCGTAAAATTCATGCCTTTAGAATGTACAGTTCAGTGGTTTATAGTAAATTTACTGAGTTGTGCTACCATCGCTACTATCTTATTGTCGAATATTTCCATGACCGCCCGAAGCAACCCCCTCCCCATTAGCAGTCACTCCCCATTCCCCTGTCCTGCCAGCTCCTGATAAACCCCTCATCTACTTTCTACCTCTATGAATTTGACTACTTTAGGTACCTCAGATAAGTGGAATCATACAATATGTGGCTTTTTGTGTCTGGCTTCTTTCAGTTAGCATAATATATTCAAGGTTTATCCATGTTGTAGCATGTATCAGTACTTCATTCCTTCTTACAGTTGAATAATACTCCATTGTGTGGATAAGCCACAGTTTGTTTATGCATTCATTAGTTGATGGACATTTAGGTTGTTTATGCTTTTGAGCTATTATGAATAACGCTTCTATGACTATTTATATATGTATTTTTGCATAGACATATGTTTTCAATTCTCTTGGGTATATACCTAGGAGTTGAATTTGGGGGTCATATGATAATTCTATGTTTAACATTTTGAGGACCCAGCAGACTGTTGTTTTTTTTTATTACATCTTTATTGGAGTATAATTGCTCTACAATGTTGTGTTAGTTTCTGCTTTATAACAAAGTGAATCAGCTATATGTATACATATATCCCCATATTCCCTCCCTCTTGCATCTCCCTCCCACCTTCTCTATCCCACCCCTCTAGGTGGTCACAAGCACCGAGCTGATCTCCCTGTGCTATGCAGCTGCTTCCCACTAGCTATCTATTTTACGTTTGGTAGTGTATTTATGTCCATGCCACTCTCTCACTTCGTCCCAGCTTACCCTCTACCCGCCTGCTCCCCCACCCCGTGTCCTCAAGTCCATTCTCTACGTCTGTGTCTTTATTTCTGTCCTGCCCCAAGTTTCATCAGAACCAATTTTTTTTAGATTCCATATATATGTGTTAGCACACAGTTTCTGTTTTTCTCTTTCTGACTTACTTCACTCTGTATGACAGACTCTAGGTCCATCCACCTCACTACAAATAGCTCAATTTCATTTCTTTTTATGGCTGAGTAATATTCCATTGTATATATGTGCCACATCTTCTTTATCCATTCATCTCTTGATGGACACTTAGGTTGCTTCCATGCCCTGGCTATTGTAAATAGTGCCAGGAGACTGTTTTTCAAAGTGATTGCACCCTTTTACATTCTCACAAGCAATGTATGAGGGTTCTAGTTTCTCCACATCCTCACCAACACATTATTATGTCCTTAAGTGTAGCCATCCTAGTGGGTGTGAAGTGATATCTCATTGTGGTTTTGATTTCTGTTTCCCTACTGACCCATGATGCTGAGCAAATTGTCCAGATTTGGCCAGTGGGAATCTCTTCAAACTGACTCCTATGTCCTTTAATTTACGCCCATCACTTTTCGAGTGCTGTAATGGACTTGAACTGTGTCCCTTCAAGGTTCATATGTTAAAGTCCTAACCCCCAGTATGCCTCAGAATGTTACTGTATTTAGAAATAATGCCGTTAAGGAGGTAATTAAGGTTAAATGAGGTCATAAGGGTGGAGCCCTAATTCAGTATGACTGGTGTCCTTATAAGAAGAGGGAAAGGGATGGGGTGGGGAGGGCGTGTATACAGAGAAAAGACCATGTGAGGACACAGTGAGAAGATGGCCATCCACAAGCCAAAGAGATAGATCTCAGCCAAAGAGATAGATAGAACAGACTTGTGGTTGCCAGGGGATGGGGTGGGGGGAGGATGGGTTGGGAGTTTGGGGTTAGCAGGTGCAAACTATTATATATAGAATAGATAAACAACAAGGTCCTACTGTATAGCACAGGGAACTATATTCAATATCCTGTGATAAACTGTAGTGGAAAAGAATATGAAAAAGAATGTATATATATGTATAATTGAGTCACTTTGCTGTACTGCAGAAATTAATACAACATTGTAAATCAACTATACTTCAATAAAGTAAAATTTTAAAAAACAATTTTAAAAAAAGAGAGAGAGAGACAGGTCTCAGGAAAACCCAACCCTGCTGACACCTTGATCTTGAACTTCTAGTCTCCAGAACTGTAAGAAAATAAGTTTCTGTTATTTAAACCACCCAGTCTGTGGTATTTTGTTAGGCAGCTCTAGCAAACTGATACCAGCGTTTTCTTACTTTCTGGCGCCACAAGGCTCATCTTGTACTTTCCTGCCCCAGCCCTGGAATCAGCCATTTCTTCAAAGATTACTAGTTCTTGGAGAACAATATTTAGAAACCAGGATCTATACCTGGTGTCCCTATTGTTTATTGTTCCCAGCCATCTCCATGGAAGAGCTAGGAAATGTAGGTGTGTGTGTGTGTGTGTGTGTGTGTGTGTGTGTGTGTAAGCACCCCCCATGCTTTGACATCATACAGAATTTAAGAAACTCATGAGGCTAATGATAGTCTATTATATTTACCCCAGTTTTTTTCACTCATTCCATTGTTCCCCTTTTCTTTCTGAAGTTCCCAGTCTTCTGTTATTGTTTTTTTATGTTTTCATAACAGTAGGTGATATCTGGACTTTCCAGTGCCATTGGATATGAGTTTCAGGAAACACTGAGCCTGGATCACTTAACGCCTCTGTATCCATTTCTGTGTTTGTCTGTATATATGTTAGAAACCATGAATTCCTATTGCTAACCTGTGATTTCCATCCAATAGCACGAGGTTCATTCTAGCCGCCCCTCATTCCTTATTTGCCTCATCTTAGAAGATGTGTAGTTTCAGAATTATTAACTGGTACCCTTGTGAGAAACAAACCTACCAATTGTTCCTGGTTCTTTTTGCCTCTAACCTTAGGTTATATGGTAAGAATACTGTGTTCACATCACTAGCGTTATTTCTCCCTTCCTCCCCTTCAGTGTGGTTGAGTTATTCATTCAAACCTCAGTTAAATTGGTTTTTGTTTGTATTCCATTTTCTCTATCTGCTGCCCGATCCTTGCTGGTTGGTTTTATTTATTTGTTTGTTTGTATGTGAAACTTTAACATGGTTCAAAAGGTCAAAACTTTACAAATAACTATACTTGGAGAAGTTTACTCCTCTCTCATCTTTTCCCATCTCCCCTTCCTCGCACCCTGTTCCCTTGTGCCCTGTAGGTAACCAAGCCCAGTCATTTCTGAATTATCCTTCCTGTGTTTCTTTGGGTTTGGCCACTGCATCCCATCCAGAGACGATTCCTTACAGTGAACTCCAGAGCATACACATCTCAAATACTGATGCTGGCATGGAGCGACGCTGCGTTGTCTTATTCCTTAACTCCAATCAGTTAATCAGTCAGTGATTATTTGGGGCTTACTCTGTGCCAGGCACTGGGTTAGATGCAGGGCACGGAAGCCTGGGCCAGATGGTGAAGGAGGCTGTTCTGACACCCTGTGCCTTCTCACCCTTGGAATCTGTCCCTTCCCTCATCTGCTCACCTCTCTCCTTTGTCTCTCCTTCTTCCGGTCTGTTGTTCCCTGCCTGTTTCACAAAGCTGTTGTTATTTCAGTGACTAACCAAGACTTAAATACTATCAGTCATGTATCCAATTTATGATATTACTCTTACAAATAGTCAACACTAAATAACATTGACAACTGGCCAGAACTACTCAAGCTAACGTTGGTTACTGACTAAATGTGATGGGAAAAATCAAATCTTCCTCATCGTATTGGGTCTCCCAGGACACATGTATGTGCAGAAATACTATGACCATGAAGGAAAAATCCCAAGGGCAATAAAAAGTTGGTTATGTACAAAATGCTAAATCTAATCTTTGTTGCAAAAGTAAAACTGACATGGACTAATCCCAATGGAAATTTTAGTGGAGCATAAATAAAAATGGAATAAATGGAAACTCTTTATGCTTACAGAAAATGACTCCATGGATTCTGGACCAGAAAATACAAAATACAGGAGGGAGGGGGAGCAAGAGGGGAGGCTGGAGAGGAGGCCAGGGGGCCAGACTTGTGCCTAATTCCCAGGGCGGTGGGAAGCACTGATGAGCTGTAAATAGGGGAGTTACGTCAAGTTTATATTTAGAAGTGTGTCGCTGAGTGTGCTGTAGAAAACGGAGAGGGCAAGATGTGTGCTTCTGAGGCCCTCCCCTGAACCCCAGAGCTGAGGAAGGGCCAGATAAAGGCGAAGGACTGGGGAGGGAGGGGAGGATAGGAAAAGAAAGAGAGAGGGAACTGTGGCTATAGATGGTGGGAAAAGGATGCGAAATTGGAGGCGTCTTAGTTCTTAGAGAGCTAGGCCTTGGAGGGGAGAAAAGTTAGGAAAGACCGTGAATAGGGGGAGGATAAGGTGAGGGGCAGTCCAGATAGAAGAGGGGTTGTGGGCAGAGGAGAGGGAGCACAGGCCCACAGGAGAGACCCTGGAGAGGAGTCTCAGAAGGTATGTGAGAAGAAACTGTTCGGGGAACTATTGCAGCAGGGTGGGTGGTCCCTGTCTCCCCCACCCCCCAGAACTCTCATACACTGCTGCTGGGAGTGTCAAAGAGTGCAGCCATTTAGGGAAATGATCTGTCAGTTTCTCATAAAGTTTATTCACCCTATAACCCATTCCACTAGTAGGTAGTGGAGACACATGGAGAAGTAAAGACACATGTCCACATAAAGACTTGTACAGAATGTTCACAGCAGCTTTATTTATAACAGCTGAAGACTGAAAATGACCCACATTTCATCAACAAGAAAATGGACAGACACATTGTGGTACATCCATACAGCGGAATACCGCCCTGCTGACTGGTATACGAATTCTGTGAAACAATCTACCAGTCTATGCAGCGACATGGACAAACCTCAAAAACTTTATGCTGAGCTAAAGAAGCCAAACACAGCAAACAGTACATGCTGTCGGATTCCGCTCATATAAATTTCTAGAACAGGCCAGAGTAACCTGGTGGAAATCAGAACAGTGGCTGCCTGACGTTGGAAGGTATTGACTAGGAAGGGGCATGAGGGAACTTTCTGAGATGATGGAAATATTCTGCCTCGTTAGGGACCTGGATTACACAAGTGGAAGCATTTGGCAAAACTCATGAGACCTACACTTAAGATCTGCACATTTCACTGTATATAAATTATATATCAATTATAAAACAGTCTATTGCGGTCTGGGAAGATTGGAAGTAGCATTACAGATCAGAAGTGATTTCTTCCTTTGGCTTGTATTTTCTTCCTGATTCTTGGCTTCAAAGGTTCTTTGTTTTAAAGTGCATTAGCCTGCTTGTCAGGGCTCTCTCTGACGCAGCCAGCTGGCCGTGGCCCCCAGCCTGCTCTCCCTTTATTCTCCGTGCTCAGAATGCCCACATCCTCTTGTGCCCTTACGCGTACCAGCTCCATCCTGGGTTCTCCAGCCAATGAGACCCTTAAAGGGGCTGGACCTTTTTTGTCTTAATGTTTCAAGACACAATTTGACAAGATGGGCAGGAGTAGGGGCCATGTGGTGTCACGGAGATGGTGGGGCCTTTGGAATTGCCTCCACCTGGCTTTGAATCCAGAGGTAATCCCTGTGTGGCCTTGAACCCGTATACCTGAGCCCCAGTTTTCTTCTGTGTAAACTGGGGATAATAGCACCCATCTTGTAGTAGTGGGACACCTGTGCGTGGCACTCGGGAGCCAGGGAGCCTGGCGGCTGGGGTCCTGGCTGCCTCTGCTGTGGCTTCTGCCCAGCGGGTGCTGCTTCCAGGCTCTCCCCCCCTGCAGGCCGCCCGCTGGGGCTCTGGGCGCACCGTCTCCCCTCGCGTGTCCGGTGCTGTCATCTTACGTCTTGTTGAGAGCTGAGTCAGGAAGCTCAGCTAAAGGACACTGACCTCGTACTATTCTCGTTATGTTTTAAGGGTATCGGCATGGAAGGCGTGAGTGAGAATAAAATGGTGCCCTCTGATTTTAGCACAGGACCTCTTGAAAAAGCTGCCAAACCTTTGCCATTTAAGGATCCCAACTTTGTGGTAAGCATCTAAGGTGTTTTAGAAATAAAAACCCAAACAACTATACCTCGGCCCCTGATCTTGCTGGGCCTGCAGCCCAGGCAGCACTGGTGCCCCGTCTCCATCAGCCCAAGTCACCGCCTCCTCCACCGTGGGCTGTTGTAGGAGCGGTAGGGGCAGGAGAAGAAGGCCCTTCCTGTTGACCTCCCAGTGTGCCAATTCCCAAGGATTTTGGTGTCCTTTGTGGAGCTCATTAAAGGATACCATCTTGAGAGTGGGTCACTTCCACGATGACTGCTCACCTTCCTTCTTCATAAGATTTAGATGAGGCTTGAAATAATTAACTAAAAGAGGAGTGCTTGAGGGGTAGGATAAATGACATGATTCAGATTATACCATTGAAGTTTATTTTTCATTAATTAGCTTTGAAAATACAGCGTTAACAGTTGTAACAGATTTTTGTATTCCTTCCATTTTATTTTGTCATCGTCATAAGACAACAAAGAAAAAAAAATTTCCAGAAGGCTTGCTGTGCCATGATTGAGGCTTCCTTGGGTTTTCCTGGAGCACCAGTAATTTACAAGGTGGAGACTGACCCTCAGAAAGGAATTTGGAGATGTGGTCATGAGTTTAAATCTAACTCTGTAGTAAATTTATTTTAAAGTAGTGGGAAATTCATGAGTGAATTCCATAAAGTTAGACCCAATAAAGGATGTGATTTTCTATGTGCATATAAAAAAAAAATAACCTTTTGTTTCTACTCCATCACCAACTAACTCATATGTTTTGACAGTCCAAAAGCTGTAGTTTTTTTTATAAGTAAGATTGAAGTGTACGGTGTAATACTTTTTTAAAAAGTCTTAGGGTACACTGACTGCTGATTGAATGAGGGGTTTACTACAGTTATGAATATGCATAAATGTCAGGTACTGAAGTGATCATCTCCCCTGATTTCTGTTTCTTCCAATCCGTGTTTTCGCCTCGAGCACTCCGGCCATGGTGGCGCAGCGGCTGGCAAGAAGAATAGAACCTGGAAGAACCTGAAACAGATTCTGGCTTCTGAAAGGGCACTGCCATGGCAACTGAATGATCCTAACTGTGAGCTGACTAGAACCTCCGATGTGTTTATAATGTCAGACTAGGAACTTTCTTATAACAAACCCACATTATTGTGTTTGCATTCATGTAGAAACAATTTTTAGCTTGGGAATTTTACGGTGGCATCCACATAGGGAGATTATGTGTATATTTCCTCATAGCTATATTCTGTGTTGAACCTGTGTGTTTGCGTTGTCATGGATGTGTGGTTTTTAGTGTCACTGGTAACATTTCAGTCTGCAGCAGTAGTACGCTGCAGTATTTCCAAATCTGTGTTACGTGTTCTGCTCAGCTTCCGTGGAAAGTACAGGTTCGAACTTCCTTCCATCTCTTGCCCCACTGCACGTCTTTCATGGGGGTGACTCAGACGGGTGACAGGTGAACTAGTCAGTTGCCTGGGTGTGGACATTCCGGTGTCTGGATGCTCAGATCCAATTAGTGGGTTGTTTGGCATCTCATCACATCAGGCCATGTAACTGGAGACAGTGAAAGTAGCTTGTGGGCAGATGAGCTTTCCCGTGGTTCTGCTGGAGTGGAGGGTCCCTGGGGACAGGGCAGAGCTGGATCTGGAGCCTGCACTTGGTCTACGACATCCTGCATTATTTCCCCAGAGAATTCTCTGAGTACTGAATCGCAAAGTAAAAAGTTCAGGAACATTATCAAGCAGTATTTTAGGGGAAAAAAAAAAAAAGGGAAAGGGTCTGAACGTTTTAAAGCCAGTTTAGTTCTTTTCTTTTTTTCTTTCCCCCAGACTTCAGTATTGATGCTCCTCCGTCCTTTAAACCAGCGAAGAAGTATTCTGATGTTTCAGGACTTCTTGTGAGTATAATTACATCTCTGTGTCTTACAACATCGAACTGAAAAGGAGATTTCACGGTACTGTCTATTTAGAAAGTGTTGGATATTGACACTGGTCCTGCCGGAGCCCGTGTACTCTGAACAGGTAATGGGTTTGTGCGGAAGCATTCACTCAGTTATTTAAGAGTGGCTGCAACCTGGGGCATCCATGTGGGCAGCCTGGAGCGAGGGTTGCTCCCGAAAGCAGGAGACCTGAGTGTTAGTTTCCCTTCCTCTGCTTGTTAACTATATGAGAGAACATGAAAGAAACAACAATTTCCCATTTTTATTGCTGAAGTTTAAAAAAAAAATCCTGCAATTTAGAGATGATTGTATTGGGTTGGCCAAAAAGTTCGTTTGGGTTTTTCCGTAAGATCTTATGGACAAACCTGAACAAATTTTTTGGCCAACCCAATACTTTAAAGAAAAAAAAATTAAACTTCTTTAAAGAGGCACTATGGTAAAGATAGTGATTTTCAAATTTATTTTTAAGCATCAGAATCCCTTTTCGAAATGAAATCTTTTACAGAATCCCCTGGAGCCCACCTGCCCACTGTGACCCCGTGTGGATCTGGTCCTCTGCCCTTTCCCCCACTCCCCACCCCAAGGACCCCTACGGTGCTTCTAGGGAAAACAGTTTGAAAACCAGCAGTGCAGTTGGACAAGTGGGACTTGGGTAAGTCCCGGAACCTCAGCGACCCCAGAGAACCTCGTTTCCTTGTTTGCAGAACGTGGATGAAGTGTGGAATTTTCCACTCGCTTTCTTCATCCTTTTTCATTATTATTAAATTTGGAAGATGGGCTTCTTTTCATAACTGTAGAAATAATGAGACACCTCACTTTTTGAAGCTCATATACATCACTTAAATGCTTTACCTTTTTATGAAAATGTGTGACTCCAACTTCTGTAACACACTAAATTAATGATATTGGGAAAGATTTTTTATTATATTTTTGAAAGTAATGTTAGTTTTCCTCTCTGAGTTAGTCATATGTTTTAGCTTTTCCTCCAGAGAGCACACACTCTTCAGAGTACTACAGACTTGTTAACATAGACCTTAAATATAATGATCCTAAAAAATAGGGAGAGTAGAAGCACTATAAAGTGACGTCTGTGTGTGTGTGTGTGTGTGTGTGTCTGTGTGTCTGTGTGTGTCTGTGTTGTGTGTTGGGTTCTTTTTGCGTCCATTCATGGGCATGTATCTTTTTCGAAAGGTCCCCTGAGGGGGCTTCCATTAGAGAAAAATATTGTAGTCTTATGCTATCTCTTGTCTACTGCCTGAAGATAGTTGCCTCATATATTTGACCCATTTTAATAGTTGTTTATGGAAGGAGGGCTCATCTGGCACAAGTCATTCTGTTATGGCCCAGAGTGGAAATTTCTCCCTGTACCATTTTGTGCTGAGCTTGTAGAAGCCATGGTTTATGGCCAGACTTGGAGGGTGGCCCCTTAGAATGTAGCTTTATCCTCACCACTATCAGGCAGCTCATCCGCTAGTGGAGTGGTTTTCACACATTAGGAGGCATGGAAATCATCTTGAGAAGCATTGTTCCAGGCCCATTTATGCCATCGGCAAAGGACTTGTCGTGTTATACATAACTAACCTCTTGCCCCACTGTGTGTAAGAATTAAGACATTCTGAATAGACAAAGAACTCTACCAAATCATTGAAAGACAGTCCCATAGAAGAATCAGCTACAAGAATATGAATAGACAATTACAAGGAGGAAATACAGATGACCAATGAGCAGATGTTCAATGATAATTAGGAAAAAGACTCATCAGGTAGGAAAGAAATGAAGACATTTGGTTATATACCTTGTCACCAACATAGACAATGGACATCCTCCTACATGGCTCTCTTGAGGTGGGAGCCACATTGGTACACATTCTCGGGAAAACGATTGGCACGACCTATCGAGACAAAAAGGTAGAGGCCTACGACCTAGCAATTTGCCTTCCAGCCAGCTCCCTAGAGAAATATTGTGTACAAGGAGCTTCATGCAGAAATGCTTATGAGAAAATGTGTTAGCAAAATATTGGAAACAACATAAAGTTCAACCAGTGGGGTAGGGCTGGGGGGTTCATACTATTCTGTGAGTTTGATGTATAGGTAACAACATGGGTAAACTTCCAAGATGTGGTGCAAAGCAGGATAAGTAGCATGGTACCACTTCAGTAAAACTCAGTACACAGTCACAAAAAATACTGGGCACTTCTCTGGTGTGTTTGTATGTGTGTGTGAGGGTATATTTATAAACAAGGTCTGGAAGGGTGCCCACCTAGCAGCGCTTTCCTCCGGGGAAGACAAAGGACTTCTGGATGGTAGATGGTAGTAAAAGGAGACTTTAGTCTTATTTGCAGTGTTTTCTTTTTTTAGAGAAGAATATGTTCACCTGTTACTTGTATAAATTAAACTTACGTAATTAAAAAGTAAAGCCGGGGGCTTCCCTGGTAGCGCAGTGGTTGAGAGTCCGCCTGCCGATGCAGGGGACACGGGTTCGTGCCCCGGTCCGGGAGGATCCCACATGCCGCGGAGCGGCTGGGCCCGTGAGCCATGGCCGCTGAGCCTGCGCGCCCGGAGCCTGTGCTCCGCAGTGGGAGAGGCCACAACAGTGAGAGGCCTGCGTACCGCAAAAAAATAAAAAATAAAATAAAGCCAGGCTCATGTTTACACTGACCCATCTGTTCCAGCCAGTGGCCATTTCCCCTGTGTTGGGGCCTGGCCGGAAGGGATGCAGGGTCACACCTGTGTTTAGCCCTTGTTACAAGGCTCTGGGTGAGATGGGGGAGCAGCATATACTGCCTGTCCCCCTGTAACAAAGGAGGCGTGAAAAGCCGTGTGCTGCCTGCCCTCTGGGCAGGGGCCCTTTGCTTCATTCAGGCTGGAGGGACGGAGCGCAGAGGAGGGCAGACCGCAGGACTCCAGTTCTTTACTTGTTCATCTCTGAGGTGTCACCCAGCCTCCTTCCCTCTGTTCAGAATACTAGGTCAGGTCTGGTCCGTGCAAGTTTTTGTTTGACCTCTTTGTTGGTGCAACAGTTCTCTGTATTCCGCATTATTTGTTCAGCTGCCTTCTTGGCAGTGAGGCCTGAACCTGGGCGGGCGGGCTTGGCACAGTTTGGTGGTGGGAGTGAGGCAGCCACAGAGATGGAACCGGGCCAGGGCTGGTTCATCCATGGAGGCCAGATAATCAAAGCCAGATGCACATGCCTGCACCCCTGCTCGGAACTGCAGGGCAGCTCCCCTGCCAGTTAGTACATCTAACTGCCTCATGGCCAGGAGCCCTCAGAAGGGACCTGCTGCTGTCTTTCCAGTTAAGCCTTCCTTTATATGAGTGGCACGAAAGGAAATGTGGTACAGAAAGGCAATATCTAGATTAAGCCAAAGGATCAAAGTTTTGTTTTATATAGAACTTTAATTAATCTTAGCTTTTTAGGAATAATCTCATTTTCCTGACACACAGACCTCAGATACCTTAGGGAGATCCCCAGTGATGGAACTGAAGACTTTTGAGAGCGTGAGAAACCCATGACTAAGTTCCCTTCAGCTTGTTGCTTCTTCACCAAGCCTCCCTCCCTCCTTAGATCCCAGCGCGTCTGGGTCCATGCAGAGACGACCGGCACTGGCGCAGACAATCCACACCTGAGTAATTGGCTGTTACCTGTCTAAACGTTAATGGCATCTTTTATAATTTTGTAAAGGAGCTCCAAATGACTCACCCTCATGTTTTCTGTTTCAAAATCTGTAGGAGCCATGTGCCTTGAGGTAGACAGTAAGTGAATATTTTCTCCACTCTGCACCTGGGGAGAACAGACCAAAAGAGAATTTTGATATATCAGTGGGAAACAAGTTCTCTTTTCTGTGACTCTCCCCATCATTCATTTGTTTGTTCATTCACTCATCCCTCGTTCACGGTAGCCGAAGGCCCACTGTGCGCTCTGCATCGCACTAGGAGACAGTACAGCCAGGATCCAGTGATAAGCAAGCCACAGGGTTCTTGCCTCGTGGAGACTCACAGCCTAGGCTTCAGGCAGAGTCACACAGATGATAAACGTAAGAGCAACAGAGGTAAGCATTCCACCGGAGACAGGGGTGCTGAGGTGAAAGTGAGGATAGGGTCCTGACTGCCTGTGGGGCAGATAAAGCTTCCCCGATGATGCGACTTCGGGATAAGCAGGTGGTCACTGGGCAAGGAAAGGGCAAATGGAAAGGACGGGAGGGAGGCGCTTAGAGCCGGGGTGGTTGGAACCAGACGGTGGGGACACGTGGCTGAGGCAGGGGCTGGAAGGAGGGGCCCAGGCAGGGCCTGAGGAGCTGTGCTGCGGACTTGGGCCCTTGAGAGGTTTCATGAGGAAAGACATGATCGGAGCTACAGGTTGTAAAGATGCCCCTGGCTGCAGGTGTCGGATGGCAGCCCTTTCCAGTGGAGGAGGGTGGGTGGCCAGTCCGGCACTGCAGGGTAGCCCAGGGAGCCATGGAAGTGACCTGGGGGCGGTGAGGGGAAGCAGGAGAGCAGCGCACTGGGAGTAGGTGGTGTGGGGATGGGGTGCCCCCCGCCCCCCGGCCTTGGGTGACAGATCGGGAGCATTTGCTTGAAGCAGGTGGAGTTTGAAGGCAGGGATCGGGGAGGGATGATCGGCGTGAATCCAGTTTGGACCTGTTGCTGGTAGCCCTGAGGCACCAACCACAAGGGTCCCGGTGTCTGATGTGGTTATTCACCCTTCCTCCTGTCCATACCCTGAAGCCTTTCTCAAGTCTGGGAAGACTAATGTGTCTTTGCCAAACTGAGCGATTTAGCGTTCTTGGTGACAGAGTCAGACATGGTGAAGACATTTTTCAGTTTCAGTAAAACAGAAAAATAATTTTTATCTTGATCTGAAATCTCAACTCCGACAACAACTTTCTGCCCTTCTCTGTGCCTGTGTCTCACCCAGGCCAGCTACACTGACCCCCAGAGCAAGCTGCGCTTCAGCACCATCGAGGAGTTTTCCTACATTCGGCGGCTGCCGTCCGACGTGGTCACGGGCTATCTGGCCCTGAGGAAGGCCACGAGCATCGTTCCCTGAGCCCGGAGAAACGGAGCATGAAGTGGAAAACTGTTTCAAAGGCAGACTTTGGACTCAAGATTTTGTTTTATGGAAACAAACTCATTCTGTCAATCTGGAAATGTCAGTGTTGGGCCTTGGAAAGAATGTTTGGCTTTAATTTAAGGAGGTTTTTTTGTTTTCCCTCCAAGTGTGATATTTCCTGTTGAATTAAATTATACTTCAGTTGTTGCCCCAAGTAAAGTTGTTTGACAAGAAAATATAAAATTGTGCTTTTAATTTAACCCAAGTAAGTCCTCGAACTTTTGCTTCAAAGCTGTGGACTCTTGTAACATGTTTAAAGACTCGACAGTGAGTCCTGACAATGAGGCTGAGTTATTCCTGATCCCGGGGACTCCCTCTCTGAGCGTGTTCAAATTTGTCCCTGATCGAAATGCTTGGAAGAGGTCCAGAATTGGGGCTGGAGAAGAGAGAACTGAGGGACTCACCCTGTCACACTGGGTCAGTCCTCGTTCTAGGCCTTGGCCTCTGGATCAGCTTCTCTTCCCTTCCCGGCCTCCAGAACCGAGAGAGATGCATCTGTTAGTTAAGCCACTGAGTGGTCTATGGCATTTACAGCAGCCTGAGCTGACTAAACCAGCAGCCCCGGCCCCTTTCTGGGGGTGTGGGGTATGACCATCATCACCCCTCCCAAGCAGGATGTCTGTCCTGGTACAGGATGCTGTCTGCTCCAGAACAGGGCCTGCCTCCCATCCTCCGAGAAGAGGAGGCGCTCATGGGCCAGGAGAAGGAGATGTACTCCAAGCTTCCCTGAGCCCCATTCCCACAGGTCTCTGGGGGGCGACAGTGGAACCAGACCCTGGGGCTTCTGGGCCAGAGCTGCCTGTGCTTTGGGTGGCTTAGGCCCCCAGGTGCCTTTGCTTTCTGAGGGAAAGCCCCTCCTGCGCCCCTCTAGGCACAGAGAAAGGAAAAACAAAGCCGAGAGTCAGCTGGGGGCCAGCCTGCTGGACGGGTAGCGGCTGCCGGGAACTTGGCTTTTCCTTTCCTCCAGGTGGGCGCAGCAGCCCCTGTGTCATTCAGCCCCTTCCCAGCTGGTGGGGAGAGTGGGAGGTGTGTGGTGTGGCTTCTCCCTCCCCCACGGAAAGGGACTGAGGTGATGGCCAGGAGAGCGAGGACCTTCTCTAAGCCCGTGAGCACTGAAGCACTGGAGCCTGCGGCAAGGGGTCCTCAAGCCTCAGCGCTAACAGAACCACCTGAGGCGCCGCTGTAACACAGACAGGGGCCCATCCCCCTAGGGTCTGATCCAGAGATTGGGGGTGGGGCCTGAGAATCTGCATTTCTAACAAATGATTCTGATGTTGCTGGCCCCAGAAACCGTACTTGGAAACCCACTGCTGACACGGAAGTTCTCTGCAGGACCAGAGGCTGCTTCCTGGGTTCTCGCTCCTGTGTCCCCTGCCTGCACTCAGCCTAGGGAACCCCCATGGGGCGAGTAAGTCAAGGGCCCTTCTTGCCTTGCTTCCACCTTCTGTGACACAAAGAACACGTGGGGCAGGTGCACTTCTCTTCCGTGAAGACCCCCCGTTTGGACCATGCCCCACGATCCTAACCATTTCTAGAAATGGAAATTCTAATCATTTCTAACACTGCTTGCTGGCCGCTACCTCAGTCCTGATTTCAGACTCCCCTGGGCCAGGGCCAGGAGGACAAAGGATCCCTGCCTGGCACACGGCCACCGGGGGTTCCCACAGACCCCTGCAGGCCTTTCAGGGTTTGAGGGGGGTGGGTGTGCACCAGAGCCCTCCGTCAGAGTCACCTGGGACCTGTTAAAATGCAGATTACTGGGCCACACCCTACACCTTCTAATCAATGCAGGGAGTGGGGCCCGGGCATCTGCATTTGACAAGTATCCCGGCGTGCCTGTGACGCACAGGAGGTTGAGACCACTGCCTTCCGCAGGCAGAGGGGAAGCACGTGTGCTGGACACCTGGCTCCCTTCTTTCCTTTTCCCCTGCCAGGCCTTCCTTGCCAGCCCTTATTTTGGCCAGAGAGCTGAGTTCTGAAGGTCAGGTCACTTCTCTCACCCCAAGCAACAGGGATCCAGGCTGAGCCAAGTTAAGCTTCGAGCTGTGAGCAGCTCCAAGAAGTCCTCCCACAGGTTCTGAACAGGAAGGTAATTTGGTGCTGAAACAGCCCTCGCTGTGCATGCCTGGTCCAGTGGTTCTCAGCCCCGCTGTACATCAGCATCACCTCTGCAGGGAGACAGAGGGGTGTAGAGGGAGGTGTCAAAATACACAGGGATTCGGACTCAACTGGCCTGAGCTGGGAGGGGGCGGGGGTGTGCTGCCGGGCATAGTGTTTCTTAAACTCCCCAGATGATGGTTATGTGCAGCCAGTGTTGAGACCCTTGTTGCAACTACAAAGAGAATATTTCCCGTGGGGTATGGGGTATGTTTTCTTTTCTTTTTTTTTTGCGGTACGTGGGGCTCTCACTGTTGTGGCCTCACCTGTTGCAGAGCACAGGCTCCGGACGCGCAGGCTCAGCAGCCGTGACTCACGGGCTCAGCCTCTCCGCGGCATGTGGGATCTTCCCGGACTGGGGCATGAACCCGTGTCCCCTGCATCGGCAGGCGGACTCTCAACCACTGTGCCACCAGGGAAGCCCAGGGGGGTATGTTTTCTAATTCACAGGTCAGCTGGCTCTGTACACCCAGGCTCATGGGCAGTTTGGAAGGGAGTTCTTCTGTGTGTGTGTGTGTGTGTGTGTGTGTGTGTGTGTGTGTGTGTGTGTGTGCAGGCCTGTGTGTGTGTCTATTTAGGATTCTTTTTTACACAGCTCCCCAGCACTGGAGTCAGAAACACAAATGTCACTGAAGATTCCTCCCTGCTCCATATTCATCCCTCATGTTCAATCCGACCCAAGCCCCCTTTTTCTCACACTGATACTTTCTCTTCTTTCAGCTCTGTTCCTGCCTGACCTCACTTCCTGTCTGGATGTTTTCAGTGTCCTCTTAGGTGCTCTTTCCAACAGTCTGACGCCCACCCCTCTGCTTTCCCCTCTGCTGTCAGAGGGCCTTTCCACAACTTTGGATGAACTTGACTTTGCCCATCACGGCACATCCACTGGTGACTTGTCTGAAATACCTTGTCATTTCTGGCGCTGACCTGTAGTATCCAAAGGATGAACTTGGTCCTTTAAAAGGGAAAACATTTGAAAAACCAGATTGTTTTCTTAAGACCAAACTGAGGTCCAATCTGCTCTGAGTGGAGTTTGGCTCTTTCCCAATATCTGATACTTGTCTTTAATAGGAAGAAAGCAATCTACTATTGGGAACAGTTTAGAACTAACTACCTGTAATGTTGGACAAATGCTTTCGAGAGCTGAGGGCAGTCTGTGTGGATGAGAAGGACCCATTTTGTCCCCATCTCCCAAGTTAAAGCACGCATCCATCTGGATTTTGAATGTGTTTTGTAATTGGGCTAAAAGTATTTTCAATGAGAAATGTCTCACTTCTGAATCCATGGCCATCATAAAGCAATACCAGATACTTGATGCTGTTTCCAGCGACCTATAACTGCGAGTTGGGAATGCTTAACTTAGCAAAAACAAAAGGTAAGGAAAGAAACTGCTGGAGTACAGAGTAAAGAAACCAGAACAAAGAGGATAGATACCTTGGGAAGAGACTGAAAATGATGTCCTCTTGCAAATGCATGAAATGATTAGTGATATTTAAAATAATGTTCTATCTGGTAGGAATGTGCAAGCCTTATTTGGATCCTGATTCAAACAAAAAGAAATTAAAACATTTTTGAAACAATTAGAAATTTGATGTTTGATGATTTTTAGGAATTCTTATGAATACTTTTAGTTGTGATAACGGTCTTGTCATGTTAAAAGAAAGGATTCATATCTTTTAAAAAAACACATACTGAAATATTTATGGATGGAATGATGTGTTATCTGGGATTTGCTTCAGGATAATATGGGAAAGAGGAAGTTGGTGTGAGGAGTGCTGAAACAAGATCGGCCAGTAACTGTTGAAGCTGAGTGATGGGTACACAGAGGTTCATTACACTATTCTACTTTCATAGGCGTTTGAATTTCTTCATAATAAAAAAGTTTTTTTTAGAATATGATGTTTTTATTACTAAAAATTGTGATGAATTTTTACCTAAAATTGGTGGTCTGCATGAGCATAAAGGGATTTATGGAAGCTGAAAGTTTGAGAAATGCTGCTGAATGGTACATGGTCTTAAGTAGAAGGAATACCCAATTCCCAAAGCATTTCACAAAGAATAGGTTGGAAGAAAAGAACAACATGTCAGGTGAAGTTGTCCTCAAGACATTGGTTAATAGAGGTCTTCGTTGTGAGTTCCATTGTCCTGGAGGACTATAAGAGTATTTCCCGTGTAGGGGTAGGCGTGGGAGTAGAGAGACTAAAGACATCAGCTTCTAGTTCCTTCTAGAAGGAATAAATAAAAGGAAGGAATAAATAAAACATACTAGAGTGGGTTTGGGATGCATTAAAATGACTGTGGTTTGAGAAAATACCTGTTGATCTACTTCCTGATAGAATCTGCAATGTTTATACATCTATACAGAGAAGAAAATTAGATCTTCAAAGAACTAAGCACCTGGACAAGCTGTTTTAGTTGAAGGAACTGCTTTCGCTGAATTTTAACTACATTTATGCTTCTGTGCCTATATTTAGGAATTGTATTGAAAGAAATGAGGAGACACAGTCCTACAGAAATCCCTGTTGCATCTGTTGCAGAAAGAGCCCTGAGGGCCCCCCCACTGCCCTGCAAGGTTAGCCTCCTAGTTTGGCACCCAGACATGGAGGCTGATAGCCTAGGTTTGAATCTCATTTCTACAACTGACTAACTCTGGTCTTGGGCAAACTACTAACTTACTCTCAAATTCTCAGTTTCCTTATCTGTAAAATGAGTGTCGTAATAGTATCCACCTGACATGATTGCCAGGATCAAATGAGAAAATGTCAGAAGAGCATTTAACTCGGTCCCTTGCCCACATGCAAACTGTGAACTGTGATTCCTCACCTCTCCCTGGTCTCTACATTAAAAAGGCAGATCTTTTTCTGACTTGCCGATATGTACCTTCTGCCTGATTATTCTGTCTCTTTTCTTTGGCTTCTAGGACTCTTAGGTCCCGATTTGCAGCCCCCTTGTAGTAACTGAACAGCATCGTCTGGCAGACATTCCCGTGTGCTCATCGTATGGCTGCTCTACCAGCTGTTTTCCTCGTCTTCTTCCTTATTTATCGTGGTCATTTAGTCCATCCTTTACTCTGTGTATTTTTATAAGCTGTCTCAACTTTTTTATGGAGCAAGGGAAGGAGTAAATTACTAGCTAAGTAAATAAGTGATCCATGGCTGAGGCCAGGGGAGGAGAGGAGTCACGGCGGGGTTGGGGAGGACTCTGATGAACGAGCTCCTCCAGATGGGGAGGGGGCGATAGAAACCACTCACTGGACCTCTTCCAAACCATTCTTGCTTTATGCCTTCCTTGGTATCCACCATGTCTGCTACCACTTTTTGTTGTAATAATGGGCCGGGAAACCCTCAAGAACAAAAGTAGGCCAAGTTGCCTACTTGTTTTGGTGACAGGATTCGGTGGGAAAATGGGGGCATCTCTCTTCCCACTACAAACACGGAGCCCCTGGATTCAACCTGGTTTTCTTCCGTGACTCCGTGGCCTCTGTCCACTGGTGCTTGTGTTCCAACTGCAGACAAAGGCTTTCCCGGGAAGGGGCAGCGTTTTCCTGGCCAACCGGATGCTGAGTGCTGACAGGCGCACAGTGCGCACCAAACGCGCCGCTCTCCTCTGCTGGGGTCAGGAAGATGAGTCACCTCCACCAGCCGCGGGGACTCGGAGCCTCGGATCTTCCCAGCAATGTCCTGGGCTTTTGCAATGTGGAATACTGCAAGGGCTTTTTTCAGGGATCCAGCTGAGGCCTTGGTGACTGATTTCTCCCCTAATAACAACTGGGGAGGAAACTGCTAGCTAGAGATAAAGATAAGAGAGTTTCTGGTCTTTTCAGTACCAGACCTTGAAAGTGAGGTGTCCCCAAAGCACACACTAGCACAATTCCCCCAAACTCCATGCTTGCCTGCCTGGAAGGTTTTGTTAAAGAAACAATAACCTAAGTGTGCCCACTCATTACCATTCTCTCTGAAATTCGACGCCGCTATTTCTTTGCTTATGGAGTGGCGGAGGGCCAACCTGTGGCTCAGCCTCAGAGGCACACACGGCTACAGGGGCAGAAGGCAAGGCAGAACTCCAGGGAGGGAAGGCGTCAGTGGGTCTGGGGGCAAAGGCAGCCCTTGCGGTAGCACTGCCTGGCCAGGGCCCTCCGCAGAGAACACTGTGGGCGCTCTCTCAGAAAGCTGATGTCCTAGGTCTACAGTGAGGTTCATCTTTTAATTTGTAAGAAGCCTCTTTATTTACCTTTTATTCTTCTTTACCTTTTTTCTCTAATTTAGTGAATAGGGAAAAAAAAAATCCAGTATACAAAAAGTCAGATATAGACACGAAAAAGCACATATGGTATATTGCTAAGTGAATTTTAAAAATCACAAAACCATAGACAAACCCCATTTTTTTGTAGTGACAAAAGGAATCAGTGAGAAGGGGTGTGAAATGATTCATGCCAAGGAGTTAACAGTTGCCTCCTTCGGAGAAGGGTGTGGATTTGGGGAAGGAGTGATGAAGGAGGGGAAGTTTTTACCCTGAAATTTTGGAATTTTTGGAAAGAACATATAGTAATTTTAAAAGAGCAAAAAGCTCAATTTAGGAGCTCTGGGTTCGGAGTATTTCCCGCAGGCAGAGCTCAGGCTCGTCCTTGAGGGTGGACGCTCCTCCCCATGTTGCCTCGGTCCATGAGGGAAGTCCCCACCTCCCCACCCCACCCATCAGCATGGGGGACCCTCTCTGCCCCGCTCCAAGTCAGGAATGCTGGCTCCTCCCGACAGCGCAATGACTGCACTTAACGGAATGCAAACGGTATTTCCATTTAATGCTCACGTCGCTCCTGTGAGGCGGGTAGAGCGGCATGTCCACTTTACGCCCACGGAACCTGAAGTCCGAGAGGAGAAACTGCATGGCTACCAGCAGGCAGCGAGGGCAGTGAGCCAGGCCCCTCCATCCAGGCCCAGGGCTCCTTTCAGCCCCTGCTTCCTCTGGCAGAAGGCTGGCCTGGAGCTACCTGAGGAGGGTGAGACGGAGCACAGGGTCACTGCCTGGATGTACCACGAGAACGCTGAAATGACCATGCCAGGACTGTTCCGTGGTGGTTAACTCTGTGTGCAGCCTGGTGGCCACAGTGCCCAGATATCTAGTCAAACAGCAGTCTAGGGGCTTCCCTGGTGGCGCAGTGGTTGAGAGTCCGCCTGCCGATGCAGGGGACACGGGTTCGTGCCCCGGTCCGGGAAGATCCCACATGCCGTGGAGCGGCTGGGCCCGTGAGCCATGGCCGCTGAGCCTGCGCGTCCGGAGCCTGTGCTCCGCAACGGGAGAGGCCACAACAGTGAGAGGCCCGCGTAGTGCAAAAAAAAAAAAAAAAAAAAAAAAAAAAAAAAAAACAGCAGTCTAGAAGTCACTGTGAGAGTATTTTTTAGATGAGATTAACATTTAAACCAGTGAACTTTGAGTAAAGCACTTTACTCTCCATAATATGGGTGGGACTCATCCAGTCAGTTGAAGGCCTTCAGAGAAAAAGATGGAGGGCCCTGGAAGAGAAATTCTGCCTTCAGGCTGCCTTTGGACTCAAGCTGCAACCTCAGCTCTTCCCTGGATCTCCAGCCTGCTGGCCTGCCCTTCACACTGCAGTCTTGCCAGCCCCACTATCACGTGAGCCAATTTCCTAAAATAAATCTCTCTCTTTCTACATCTACATGTATACACACATCCAACTGGTTCTGTGTCTCTGGAGAACCCTGAGCAATACACTTTCTCTAAAGGAGAAGACTGGGTGGACACATTTCTTCTAAACCACCTTTCACTGCCATCACCACCCCCAGCAGTGAGGCTTGCGCGACTTACACGCTTCACAAGTGATTGAGTGAGAACCAACAACTAGGCGGAAAATGCTTCATGGCTTTGCCAGATGTGATATTTATTTAAACTACTGCTTTGTTCCCGTCTAAGTCATTGGAGCTAATGGAAAAGAACAGAAATTGACTGGACTAAATCAAGGGTGGGAGTGATGAGTGGTGAGGTACCTTCCATTTCTGAAGAGTCTGTGACCCAGGATCATTCCAGAAACTATAGCTTCTGTTTTGTCTTTTAAATCAGAGTAAATGGGGACTGGCGGGGCCAGAAGCAAAGCTCTAAGCCAGGCACTGCTTACTCTCCCTCCCACCCCATGTGCAGGTCCCTCTGTAAGGAAGGGCCCAACCCCATTCTGTCTACACACGCCCTCACCATGGGCAAACACTTCCTGTTACCTATACACAATGCTGAGACCAGCATGAACTCATTTAGGTGCCTGCATTTTATAAGAGCTGGGACAAGAACTCAGAGAAACAGCTCCTAACTGGGGAGCATCACTGCTCCAATTTTAACCATGAAGGAGACTGAGGCCCAGGGATATTGGGATGTCTGCCCAGGGCTGCACAGGAGTCATGGTCCAAGCTGGTCATGAGGCTGCCGGGAAGGAGAAAGGTGTCTGGGAGGATGTGCCCTGGCTTCTCTGGAATCCTCATTCACCAAGCCTCACCACTTCTTGAGGAGCAGATCCTGATGAAGGGATGGAGACTTGGCATGCTGGCTTTACCGCAGAACTATGTCCTGGATATGGAAGACTGCTTCTTAATTCCCATTTAAATTTCTGGCCTAATGTCTCCTTTCAAATAAGTTGTGTCCAACACAACATTTCATTTCCCACAACGTGGCGAGCTCGTTCCTTGTCTGCTACAGCTTGGAGAGTTCCCGTATCCCTCAGCACTCAGCTTAGCAGTTACCTCCTGCAGAAAGCTTCCCTGTCCCTTCCCTGTCACACACACACACACACACCCGCTAGCTCTGGTGGTCCACAGGCTCCATGCTAGATGCCTTGCATGGTCGCCAGGCTGAGCCCTTTAAGGGCAGGGAGCCTGGCACTGAGAGCATCTGGCACATGGTAGAGCTTGGTAAACATTTGATGACTAAACCATGGAGAGAGTAGAAGTGAGTACGCTAGGGAATATTTCCTCTTTCAGGGAAAAATGACTAGAAATTACTAATCATCTTGCGTGATACATAATGGGCATTCAATGTTTAGAGAATAATTCTTAAAAGTAAGAGGGTTGTGCTCAGAATAAACACCCCCTGACTTAAGTTATGCTGTGGGGATACTAGTCTCACTGTAATTTCTGGGTAAAAATGTCAATGGCCATGAAGAGAATGTTTTCAATTTTAAGTTTTCCTTCCATACCTTTTCCAAAACCACCAAAATGTCTTGTTGCTTATCTAGAATCTAGTAATCAGCACAAAATTTAGCCCCAGATTATGTATTAGAGGTATTTTAAACATGAATATGACAGGATTCCAGGGGCCTGCCAATTATCTAGGATAAATAAGATCCACCTGGTGTCAAATTTTCCAGTTAATTCAACAAATTCAAAATCACTTGGTTTAGACATTAGGCAACATTGTGTTTGTTCCCTTTCATTATTTCATCCATTCATGTGGGGAATGGAAGCCTTCTGCCATAGGAGGGTTAGTAAGGTGCTCTAGGGGATAAGACATCAACAAGCAAGAAGGAGGAGGTCAGAAGTCCACCAGTGGGTGGATGGGAGTGCACGGGCTAAACCTAAAAACATAGCTTAGACTTTTGATCAAATGGTGTTATAACCATCAAGGAAACCTAAGTTAAAAAATATACAGATAATGCTGTGATTAGGAGTGGGGCCCAGCAGGGATGAGATAGGCTAGATCTTGATGAGAAGGGTGCTGAAAAGGAAAGGGAAGGACTTAACGTATGGAAAATTTTCTTTGGCTAATAGCTGCCATTCCATACAGGCGATAAAAATAAATCTGTAGCATTCTTGACGAATAAAGGGACAAGCAACAAGATGGGCTGGACAGGGGCTGGCCCCTAGGCCAAGCTGGAGGAAAGGCAGCCTGGGGCCTGGGGCAATGACTCAGGCAGGAGGAATGTGGCTCAGGCCGCCTGCAGCTGTGATAAGGAGGACAGGATGGGGCACAGCAGAGGACATCCTGGAGCAGCCCAGCGACTTTCCACATAGGAGCTCATGTAGAAACCCCGGGCCTGAAAGAATTCCAGCCCCCATGCCAGGCGGAGTCCTGGAATGCGAACAAGGGGAAACGAGTAGAGATGTGACCCTCCATCCCCAAGGCCTGGTGGAGAGAGGGAGCGGAGCACAGCTGAGGTCCAGTGTGCTGTGCAGACAGCCTCGTTACAGACCCAGCTGGCTCCTGCCTTCCAGCCTTGCAGCCCTGAGCCGTGGTGAACACTTTTCAGCCTAGCCTGGGATGTCCCCATGCTCTGTGCCTTCTAACACTTGGATTCAAACCTCAGGCATGTTTCTCCTACCAGCTGGTTTTGTGCCGTATCTGTATAATGCTTGTGCCTTAATTTACTTAGGATGCTCCCTTCAGGGGGCTTACATTTTATACATAGCCTCTGCCCACTAAGCAAATATCCTTGTTCATAAATCACTCTCACCTGAACCCCCATACCCCTTCCCCCCACACACACACAGAGGGTCCCTGGGCTTCCTTGCAGCACTGTCAAAACCCTTCCTGAGCATCGAAGGGCATCCACTCACCAGGCCCCCGATGGGACCAGGCACAGGGCACGCTTTCCCGCTTTGGAAGCAATCTCATTACTAGGCAGTGTAAACCACCGGGATTTCCCAAGAGGAACAGGTCCCTGCTTCGTCAGGTTTCTGTGCTCTGGAGCTCAGGCCCCTCCCCCTACAACCTCTCCTACACACGCTTGGGGGCTGGGGTTCGGGCCCATCCTTCAGCGAGCTCCCTGCTTCCCCAGTAAAGTAAAACATCACCCTATTAACATCCTGGTGGTAAGTCAAGTTGCTCGCGTGTACCTCGATAGGACGTGATGAGAATTACACTTCACCTCTGTGGTCTTCCTTCCAAAACCCAACAGGCCCACTCTCATTATGAGAAAAACCCCAGACAAATCCCACCTGAGCAACACTCTACAAAATAACTTACCAGTACTCCGCGAAACTGTCAAGGTCATTGAAAACAAGGAAGGTCTGAGAATTCATCATAATCAGGAGGAACGTAAGGAGACGTGATGATGAAATGTAATGTGATGTCCTAAGTGGGATCCTGCAGCAGGAAATGACATCAAGCAAAAACTAAGGAAATCTGAATAAGGGATGGAGTTTAGTTAATAACAATGCACCGATATTGGTTCCTTAATTCTAGCAAATGTATATAAATGTAACATAAAAAGTTAATTATCAGGGAAACTGGGTGTGGGCTATGCGGGAACTCTGTACTATCTTTGCACCTTTTCTGTAAATCTAAAACTGTTCTAAGAGAAAAAGTTGGCTTTAAAAAAAAACGGCTTTTTTTGAAAAGCCATTCTACAACCCCCAATAGAGCAGCAACTGCTGAATCCCATATCACTGAAGAAAATCTTATTTGTGGATCCTAAATGCTGCCTTTCAAACTATAGACATGATAAAGTATCATTAGTTACCAAGTGAAAACTCACCCACTTTAACCTTCTTTACTGCTATTTTAAATATCTATTATATATTGAAGATATAATAATTAAGAACCACTATTACTATGTCCTTTAAAAATTCTGGTTTGGGGACTTCCCTAGTGGCACAGAGGTTAAGAATCTGCCTGCCGAGGCAGGGGACACAGGTTTGAGCCCCAGTCCGGGAAGATCCCACATGCCGCGGAGCAACTAAGCCCGTGTGCCACAACTACTGAGCCTCCTCACCTAGAGCCCATGCTCTGCAATAAGAGAAGCCACCGCAATGAGAAGCCCACGCGCCACAACGAAGAGTAGCCCCCGCTTGCCGCAACTAGAGAAAGCCCACGCACAGAAACGAAGACCCAACGCAGCCAAAAATAAATAAATA
Source organism: Phocoena phocoena (assembly GCF_963924675.1). Lineage (NCBI taxonomy): Eukaryota > Metazoa > Chordata > Mammalia > Artiodactyla > Phocoenidae > Phocoena > Phocoena phocoena. Next base: position 40,401,189 of record NC_089231.1, read on the forward strand.
ATTGATTTTTTAAAAAAATTCTGGTTTGACTTATTTCTGATTCAGAAAGTAATATGTTACATGGTATGACTTGAAAAGAAGACATTGTTGCCAAAATTATTTCTCCCATAAGAAATAGTATTATTTGCAAACTTCCCATAAAAGCATTTTTGGAAATGACTCAGAATGCTGACTCCACCACATTCTACCTTGTAGGAATTGTGATAACGAAGCAGTAATTTCCGGTAATAGCGAGGTGCCATGCACCCCAAGCAAGAAGATTCCATATATTATTGTGCGTATGTGAAGTCTGGTCCATTCTTTCTTGGAGTAATTTGTGAAGTTATAAATACTTGTTACTCTGATTTCATCCCTCATTTATTTCTTGTGCTGTTGTTGTTTTATAGGGAATGGGAGGATTTGAGAAGGGGAGAGATGTTATCCGGGGGAAATCTGGGGAGAAGCTCTACTTGTTCTCTGAAGAAATATCTCAAACATAATACTAGTGCCTTGGCTTGCCTATGTGTGGCACAGGACACATTATGACACCATCATGGAATCAACTTATGGCAGACTCGGTTGAATGGAAAATCAATGGGCTGGCAAGTGCCTTTGAAAGACTGAAATACGCACCATGAACCCTGTCGCGCAGTCCTGCCCCGCCGCTAAAATCCGAACACCTCCATGTTTTGTTTTACCTGCCATCTAGTCTTCTGGGCTTCCTCACACCTCAGTCCTGGCACCCATTTTCCCCCCTTTGCCAGCTTCTCCCTGGTTTCATACCCTTCCACTCTGTGTGGGTTGGGACAGAAAACTTGGCCCAAAAGGGTTAGGGCAGGGGGTTGCTGGCACAACTTCCACTGAGTCCCCTACGTGCCCAGTCCTCTGTCAAGTGATCCTCCCCGTCTGTTTCGTTTTGTTAGCAAGGGCTTTGGCATTTCAAAACGAATCAACGATTAGAAGGCTCACAATACAATCAGCCAATCAAAAAGCTGCAGAGCAACTGAGTGACTTCAACATCTTAAAGCTCGTTTCTGAGCACTGCCCACACCCAGAGCCTGCTGAGTTGGTCTCTTTAGGCAGTTTGCTCACTTCCCTTCCACTGGTAACTGGTGCTCAAAGGACCCCCAGTTTAAGCAAAATCTGACTGGTCTGCTCATACTTGGAGGTCCTAGCGCTGCTTACTTTCATGAAACAAAACCTTCAGTTGCCCAGAGCCTTTGGCGGTTCCACGTTGGCTACTCACAGGGCACAAGCTCATGTTGAGACAGGCACATTGTCTGGTTGGTTCCATCACCATTCTGTAAATTCTGCCAAATGCTGTTTGCACACAGATTCACCCCCATGCTGACGAAGGAGAGTTAGTGACTGAGACTATTTCTACCATATCCCAGGGCCAGGCCTGACAAGGAGGTGAGAAGTCTGGATTTGGAGGCCGAGGATCTGGGTTTGCACTCCACACCTCTGCTTACTAGATAGGTAAAGGATAGGTTGGCAGGAATGCTCAGAAATCTTAATGTGCTCATCTGAAAATGAAGGTAATAATCCCTGTGTGTTGTGGAGCTTATGTGAAATTGCATGTCAATGTGCTTTGCGAGGTGCTACAGATATGAAGTGCTTTAGTATTCACGGTGTAAAGTTTACAGAGACGCTTCCGAGCAGACTGAGGTAATATGCAGGCAGCTTCAGACTGTCAATTTCATTACGATGTTAAAAATGTGACTCTTAAGGCCTTCCGTGCCACTTGGCTACCAATTGAATAGTAAAAAGCAAGTTGAGAAAACCATGGCCGATTGGTATTTGCAGAAATGTTAGTAGAGGTGTAGGCTTTGTTGTTAGACAAAAAAGCTCTTGAATTGGTCAGGGCCAAATGCAACCTTCACAACCTGGCAATCTATCAATCTAAGAGAAAAGATGGGGAGGACTTGATAAGGACTTTGCAAAGCTCCAAGCCTTTGAAGCAGGTGAGTGGGAAGCCAGCAAGTGCTGAGGCCCTCTGCCGCTAATCAGGCTGTGATCATCATCAGTGCTGTTCAGCCTTTTCATTCTCTGAATGGTATCTTTTGATGAACTGAATTTTAATTTTGCTGCCCTTTTATTGATCACTGTATTTCTTGTACAGTTAATGGTTTTTTTGTGTGTGTTCTAAGAAATCTTTGCCTACCTCAAGGTCATGAGGATATTCTCCCATGCTCTCTGCTAAAAGCATTTTGGTTCCCTTTTCTATTTAAGTTTGTTATTCATCTTGAATTAATTATTTTGAGTATGATGTCAGGGTTTAGATAAATGTATCATGACATGCATCCATCATTATGGTATCATACAGAGTATCTTCATGCCCTAAAAATCCTCTGTGCTCTGCCTATTCATCTCTCCCCTCCCCCCAACCCCTGGCAACTACTGGTCTTTTTACTGTCTCTATAGTTTTGCCTCTTCTAGAATGTCTTACAGTTGGACTCATACGCATGAGGTAGCCTTTCCAGACTGGTTTCTTTCACTTACTAATATGCATTTAATTTTCCTCCATGTCTTTGTATGGCTTACTAGCTCATATGACCTTAGCCCTGAATAATATTCCATTGCCTGAATGTGCCACAATTTATCTTCTTACCTACTGAAGGTCATCTTGGTTGCTTCCAAGTCTAGGCAATTATGGACAGAGCTGCTATTATCATCCATACGCAGGTTTTTGTGTAGACGTAAGTTTTCAACTCCTTTGGGTAAATACCAAGGAGCGTGGTTTCTGGATCGTATAGTAAGAGTACGCTTAGTTTTGTAAGAAATTGTCAAACTGTCTTCGAGAGTGGCCGTACCATTCTGCATTCTACCCCATGAATGAGAGTTCCTATTGCTCCTCATCCTTGTCAGCTTTTGGTGTTGTCAGTGCTCTGGATTTGGGCCATTCTAATAGGTGTATAGTGACAGTATTCACTTTTTGGTGTATAGTCCTATGTTGCATAGAATTTTTTTGACATAGAGTAAAAACCTTTTTAATGTGTACAATTCAGTTGCTGTGCAACCATCACCACTATCTAATTTTAGAGCATTTTCATCATCCCCCAGAAGAAACTTGTGTCCATTAACAGTCTCCATTTCTACCTCTCCCAAGCCCCTGGCAACCACTGTCCTGCTTTCTGTCTGTACAGATTTACCTATTCTGGATATTGTATATAAATGGAATCATGTAATATGTGATTTTTGCATCTGGCTTCTTTCACTTAGCATGTTTTTGAGGTTCATCCATGTTGTAGCATGTATCAGTACTTCAATCCTTTTTATGGCTGATATATTCCATTGTGTGGATAAACCACATTTTATTTACCCATTCATCAGTTGGTGGACATTTGGGTTGTTTCACCTTATGGCTAGTGTGAATAGTGCTGCTATGAACACTCATGTACAAGTTTTTGTTAGAATAGTTTTCAGTTCTTTGGGGTATATATCTAGGAGTAGACTTGCTGAATCATTTGGTAATTCTACGTTTAACTTTTTCAGGTACCATCAAAATGTTTTCCACAGTGGCTGTACAATTTATATTCCTACAGCAATGTGTGAGTGTTCCAATATCTCCATATTCTCCCCCACACTTGTTTATTTTCTGGTCTTTTTTTTTTTAGCCATCCTAGTGGGTGTGAAGTGATACCTCATTGTGGTTTTGGTTTGCGTTGCTCTAATGACTAATGATGTTGAGCATCTTTTCATTGGCCATTTGTATATATTTGTTGGAAAATGTCTGTTCAAGTCCTTTGCCCATTTTTTAAATTAGGTTCTTGTCTTTTTGTTGTTGAGTTATAAAGTTCTTTAGATATTCTGATTGCTAGACCCTTATCAGATATATGAATTGCAAATATTTTCTCCCATTCTGTAGGTGGTCTTTTTACTTACTCTCTTGATAGTGTTCTTTGGTGCACAGAACTTATAAAATTTTGATGAAGTCCAATTTATCTATTTTTTGTTGTTGTTGTTGCCTGTGCTTTTGGTGTCATATCCAAGAAATCACTGCCAAATCCAATATCATGAAACATTTCCTATATGTTTTCTTCTAAGAGTTTTATAGTTTTGGCTCTTACATTTGGGTCTTTAATCCGTTTTGAGTTAATTTTTGTATATGCTGTAAGGTAAAGGCCCAACTTCATTCCTTTGCATATGTATATACAGTTTTTCTATCACTAATTGTTAAAAAGCCTGTCCTTTCCACATTAAAGTATCTTGACCCTTGTTGAAAATCAACTGACCATATATGTAAGGGTTTATTTCTGGGCTCTCTACTCCATTTCATTGGTGTTATATCTGTTCTCATGCCAGTACAACAATTTTGATTACCATAGGTTTTTAGTAAGTTTTGAAAGCAGGAAGTGTGAGTCCAGCAACTTTGTTCTTTTCAAGATTATTTTAGTGATTTTGAATTCCTTAAGATTCCATCTGAATATAAGGCTGCGTTTCTATTTCTGTAAAAAAAATGCCATCAGGATTTTGATAGGAATTGCGTTGAATCTATATGTTGCTTTTGGGAAGTATTGCCACCTTAACAATATTAAGTCTTCCAATACATGAAAATGAGATGTCTTTCCACTTACTTAGGTCTTTAATTTCTTTCAACAATGTTTTGTAGTTTTCAGCCTGCAAGTCTTTTGCCTCCTTGGTTAAATTTATTCCTAAGTATGTTATTCTATTTTATGCTACTTATGCTACTGTAATGGAATTGCTTTCTTCATTGTATTTTCAGATCATTCATTACTACCATCATATGCATGATTCCAACACGCCATAAACATAATTCCAACATCCCTCAATCTGACCCATTTTTTCAAATGGTATTTTTTAAATTTAATTTTTTAATTTTTGCTGCTAGTGTATAGAAATACAATTTATATTTGTATATTGACCTTGTATTCCGAGACCTTGCTGAATTCACTTATTAGTTCTAGACAGTTTTAATTCTTTCTTTCCAATTTATATGCCTATTTTTTTTTGCCCTATCATCCCAGTGAATAGTGAGCTCCAGTGCAATGTTGAAGAGAAGTGATGAGAGTGGACAGTGTTGCCTTGCTCTCCATATTAAGGTGAATATTCCAATATTTCATCATTATATATGATGTTACGTATAGGTTTTATTTTTTAATTACCTCTGTCAGGTTGAGAAAGTTTCCTTTTATTCCTAGCATGCTGAGAGTTTTTATTATGAATAGGTGCTGAATTTTGTAGACTGCTTTTCCTGTATCTACTGAGATGGTCATATGATTTTTCCATTTTATTTTGATAATATGATGAATTATGTTAATATTTTTAAATAAAACAACCTTACATTCCTGAAGGAAAAAACGCTAGTTTTTGGTCATTAAAAAAAATGCTAGGTTCAGTTTGCTAGCATTTTGTTAAGGATGTTTGTGTCTATGTTCAAAAGGGATATTGGTCTGTGGTTTTCTTTTCTTGTAATGTCTTTGTCTGGTTTTGGTCTTAGGGTTGGGGCTGGCCAAAAGTTTTAAAAATTGGGAAATGATTTTCTCCTCTATTCTCTGGAACAGTTTGTGTATAGTTGGTATAATTTCTTCCTTGCAGGTTGGATAGAATTTACCAGTGAAATTATCTTTGACAAAAGTTTTCTTTGCAAAAGGTTTTATATTGCACAGTCAATTTTTAAAACCAACATGAGGATCTTCAGATTCTCTATTTCTTCCTGTGTCAGTTTTGGTAAGTGTGTTTTTCAAGGAATTTGTCCTTTTTATCTAACTTAGTACTTTTTAGCATAAAATTGTTCAAAAACCCTTTATTCACCTTTATTAATCCTCTATCTCTGCAGAATTGCTAACAATAACCCCCTTTTAATCCTGATGTTTGAAATGTGTGTTTTCTCTCTTGTTAACTTACTCAATCTGATGTTATTTTCTATCAGCCTCAAGGAACTTGTTTAGCATTTCTTATAGTGTGAATTTGCTAGACATGACTCTCAGCTTTTGTTTATCAAAAAATGCCTTTATTTCGCCTTAATTTTTATAATATATTTTGGTAGTTTATAGATTCTAAGTTGCAGACATTTTTTTTTCTTTCAGCACTTAAAGATTGTCTCTGGCCTTATTGTTTCCGATGAGATGTCAGCTTAATTTTGTATGCATATAATATGACTTTTTTCTTCTGGCTCCTTTTTAGATTTTTTTTTTTAACTTTGTTGTCAGAATTTTGATTACAAAGTGACTGGGTGTGATTTTCTTTATGTTCACTCTGCTTATGAGTTGCTCAGCTTCTTGGGTCTGGGGGTTTATATTTGTTTTCTTTTGTTCAACCATGTAAATCTTGGCTGCCTCCTGCCCACACTGTCTTCCTCTAGAGCAGGCCTGCTCTTCTATCTACCTATACCAGACTAGGTGTTTGCCTCAGCTGGGGCTTTTGGCTCAACTGTGGCGGGGCTCATTCCTACCTGAAATTCAGTTAATCAGGGCTTCCTTGCATCTACAACCTATTCACCAAATAGAAAAGTATGATTCTTCGTTCATGTAGATTTATTTTGTTGTTACCATGGTAGTGAAGGCCTTTTGCATTCTCCTTCATCCTAATCCTGAAGAAGAATTCAGGGTGTTTATTCTTATTCCCTTCATTCTAGATACATAAGAGATTGTACTTCCTGCCTCATAAAAGTTAGGTGTGGCCATGTGACTTGATTGACCAATGAAAAGTGAAGTGTGACTGTTTCTGGGTGGAATATTTAAGCCTGCGTGTGATTGGACACCATCACTTCCCTCTGTGTGGTAAGCTGAATAATGGCCCCCCCAAAGACGTCCTCTTAACCCCTGGAACCTGTGAATATGTTACCTCACAGGACAGAAAGGATCTCGCAAATGTGATTAAGGATCTTGAGATAAGGAAATTATCCCGGCTTCTCCAGGTGGGCCCAGTGTAATCACAAGGATCCTCACAAGAGGGAGGCAGGAGAGGCAGAGTGGAAGAAGATGTGACGATGGAGCAGAGGTAACAGAGAGAGAATTGAAAATGTTCCACTTCTGGCTGTGAAGATGGAGGAAGGCACACAGGCAGCCTCCAGAAGCTGGAAAGGGAGGGAAACAGATTCTCCCCGAGAGCCTCCAGGAGGAAAACAGTCCTGCCGACACCTTGATCTTAGCCCAATGAGACCCATTTCAGACTGTGACCTTCATAACTGGAAGACAATAAATTTGCATTGTTTTCAGGCACTTAAGTTTGTGGTAACTGGTTACAGCAGCAATAGGAAACGAATACACTCTGTCCCAACAATGGCAATGCTCCAAGTTGGGGAGCCTGTCAGCCTGCATTCCTGAGTGAGTGACACAGAGCAAAGCAGAGCCCCCAGCTGACCATGGCATACCTGGAGTATGAGCAAGAAGTAAAACTTTGTCCTTTTAAGCCACAGAGATTCTGCAGGTATCTGCTTTTACAGCAAAGCGACGTGTCAGTACAAATCCCACACAAAGAATATAACTCTATACAACTCTGCTGTGGGACTTTTTTTCAGTGAGGCCTGAGAGTTCAGGCCCCTAGAAGTGATGAAATATTTGGGCTATTCTGACAGGCACATCAGGAATGGTTAGAGTTAGTTCAGCAAGTCTGTTGAGGACCTGGTATGTCATAGCTCCTCAGTGCCACAGAGGACCCACACAGAGATTCAGGATGTTCTGCTCTTTCACGAAAGGAGAGTAACTGGAAGGAGAGTCTCTGTAGGCAGGAAGCCCAGAAGACAATACAAGGTGTGAATTCAAGTGTACTTCAGAGAGTTTTGGTAACAGTGAAGAAAAGTTACTATGGGGAAGAAAATTTGTTGAGAGAAAACAGCCTCTTTAAATCAGTAATGAGTTTTGCTAGATAATGCTGTTCAGAGGGACAGAGAACTGAGGTCTTCACTCTACTTTTGTGAGAACAAGTCAAATGACAAGAACAAAAACAAAAAAAAAACAAGCTGAACGCATAGGCTTCTGCAAGCAGGTATGTGTCGGGGTCTCTCCTAGGACCAGGACACATATAATCCTATAACCCCTTGGTCTGTCTGTAGAAGAGGACAACAAATGTTCCCAAAGAGCGATTCAAAAATGTTAGGATTCTACACTATATAATGTAATTATGACTGCATTTTGAATAAAGGATAAAATGTGTCTACTACATCAGTTTCTAAGGCAGTAAGGAGTGCATTACACTTTTAGAGATTTCTCTTAGGATTGAGGAGTACTAGCCCATGATAAGATCTAATGAATCATATAATCTAATGCCCTGTGAGGGCTGGATGGGTTTTTTTTTGGTTTTTTTTTTTTTTGCAGTACGCGGGCCTCTCACTGTTGTGGCCTCTCCCATTGCGGAGCACAGGCTCCGGACGCACAGGTTCAGCGGCCATGGTTCACAGGCCCAGCCGCTCCGCGGCACGTGGGATCTTCCCGGACTGGGACAGGAACCCGTGTCCCCTGAATCGGCAGGTGGACTCTCAACCACTGCGCCACCAGGGAAGCCCGGCTGGATGGTTTTGACCCTGACTCTGAGTCCAGGAAGAACCCAGGGGTGGGAGTGTGTTTTCTAGGTTCTGAAGTACAAGATTCTAGGACTGAGTCTGGAGACCTTTCCTAGGGTGGGGTTGAAGGCAGCCAAGCAGGGTGTAACTAGAGGAAGAGTGTGAACCATGATCCTCAACAGGAGAGAAGGGTAAAGCAGACACAAAGGAAGAGCACCACAGTGACAGAGACAGGAGGAGCCACCGAGAAGCAGAGTGCTCAGGACTGAAATTAGGGCGCTGGAATCCATTCCAGAGACTAAGTGGGATGCCCAGTGTGATAAAGCCTGTCTCCATGAAGTGCTGGCCTCATGACCTGGAGTAGACCTGGGGCTCGGAGAACCGGGAGTTGACGGGACTTCCTGAAGATGACATGGAGGAGGACCCTGATCCTCGTGGGCATCCATCCGCTCTCCACTCTGCCTATGGGTCCACGAAAACTTTATCCATGAACTCTTGCTTATCTTATCTACCTCAGGGCCTTTGCACTGGCTCTTCTTTCTGGCTGGAAGGCTCTTACCCCACATATCTACTTGACCCACCCTGCTCTTCTGTCTTTTCTCAATGTCACTCCCCCATGAGGCCTTCTCTGACTGCAGTTCTAACCTGCTCCACCCATCCTGTTACTACCCATCCCTCTTTTTCTTTTTCTTTCTTTTTTTCTTCTGTGACACCTATCTGACCTTCGGTACACAGTGCATTTTACTGATTTACTCTGTTACTGGCTCATGGTCTATTTCCTCCTGCTTAAGTGCAAGCTCCACAGGACAGGACTCTGTCTGGTTTGCCTACTGATGCATCTCTAGTGCTGTACTGGTCCAGCACAGCCAAGGAGTTCTATACAAACCTGTTACATGGGTGAAATGGACATTTCCAAACATTATCCCATTGACAACAGCATATTTCTTGACCAATTCAGGTAACTGAGGGCCTAGCTATACCTCATATAATATAAATTAGGGCTGCCAGCACTATATGGGAGAATCTTGACTCCTATTTGTGGCCTCCAGCTAAGTAATATTTATCTTCTTTTAAAATACTGTGACCTGGGACTTCCCTGGTGGCGCAGTGGTTAAGAACCCACCTGCCAATGCAGGGGTCATGGGTTCGATCCCTGATCCGCGAAGATCCTGCAAGCTGCGGAGCAACTAAGCCTGTTCACCACAACTTCCGAGCCTGCGCTCTAGACCCCACCAGTCATAACTACTGAGCCCTCGTGCCACAACAACTGAAGCCCACCCGCCTAGAGCCTGTGCTCCGCAACAAGAGAAGCCACCTCAATGAGAAGCCCACATACCGCAACGAAGACTAGCCCCTGCTTGCTGCAACTAGAGAAAGCCCGCGCGCAGCAACGAAGACCCGATGCAGCCAAAAATAAAATATAAAACAATATATATAGCCTAGAGGGGAAGATGGCGGAAGAGTAAGAGGCAGAGATCACCTTCCGCCCCACAGATACACCAGAAATACATCTACACGTGGAACAACTCCTACAGAACACTTACTGAACGCTGGCAGAAGACCTCCCAAAAGGCAAGAAAGTCACCACGTACCTGGGTAGGGCAAAAGAAGAAAGAATAAATAGAGACAAAAGGATAGGGAGGGGACCTGCACCAGTGGGAGGGAGCCGTGAAGGAGGAAAGGTTTCCACACACTAGGAAGCCCCTTCGCGGGTGGAGACGGCGGGTGGTGGAGGGGGGGAAGCTTTGGAGCCGCAGAGGAGAGCACAGCAACAGGGGTGCAGAGGGCAAGGCGGGGAGATTCCAGCACAGAGGATCGGTGCCAACCAGCACTCACCAGCCCGAGAGGCTTGTCTGCTCACCTGCCAGGGCGGGCGGGACTGGGAGCTGAGGATTGGGCTTCGGTCAGAGCGCATTGAGAGAACTGGGGTTGGCGGCATGAACACAGCCTGCAGGGGGTTAGTGCACCACGTCTAGCCGGGAGGGAGTCCGGGGAAAAGTCTGGACCTGCCGAAGAGGCAAGAGACTTTTTCTTCCCTCTTTGTTTCCTGGTGTGCGAGGAGAGGGTATTAAGAGTGCTGCGTAAAGGAGCTCGAGACAGGCGCGAACCGTGGCTAAAAGCGCGGACCCCAGAGACGGGCATGAGACGCTAAGGCTGCTGCTGCTGCCACCAAGAAGCCTGTGTGCGAGCACAGGTCACTATCCAAACCCCGCTTCCGGGGAGCCTGTGCAGCCCGCCACTGCCAGGGTCCCGGGATCTAGGGACAACTCCCCCGGGAGAACGTACGGTGCGCCTCAGGCTGGTGCAACGTCACACTGGCCTCTGCCGCCGCAGGCTCGCCCCGCATCGTGCCTCTCCCTCCCCGCAGTCTGAGTGAGCCAGAGCCCCCGAATCAGCGGTTCCTTTAACCCCGTCCTGTCTGAGCGAACAACGGAGGCCCTCCTGCGACCTACACGCAGAAGCGGGGCCAAATCCAAAGCTGAGCCCCTGGGAACTGTGAGAACAAAGAAGAGAAAGGAAAATCCCTCCCAGCAGCCTCAGAAGCAGAGGATTAAAGCTCCACGATCAACTTGATGTACCCTGCAACTGTGGAATACCTGAATAGACAACGAATCATCCCAAATTGAGGAGGTGGGCTTTGAGAGCAAGATTTATGATTTTTTCCCCTTTTCCTCTTTTTGTGAGTGTGTATGTGTATGCTTCTGTGTGACATTTTGTCTGTATAGCTTTGCTTTCACCATTTCTCCTAGGGTTCTATCTGTCCGATTTTTCTATTTGTTTTTTTTTTCTTTAAAAAATTTTTTTATTTTTCTTAATAATTATTTTTTATTTTAATAACTTTATTCTATTTTATCTTATTTTATTTTATCTTCTTTCTTTCTTTCTTTCCTTCCTTCCCACCTTCCTCCCTCCCTCCCTCCCTCCCTTCTTCCTTCCTTCCTTCCTTTCTTTCTTTCTTTCTTTCTTTCTTTCTCTACATTTTCTCCCTTTATCCTGAGCCGTGTGGATGAAAGGCTCTTGGTACTGCAACCAGGAGTCAGTGCTGTGCCTCTGAGGTGGGAGAGCCAACTTCAGGACACTGGTCCACAAGAGACCTCCCAGCTCCACATAATATCAAACAGCGAAAATCTCCGAGAGATCTCCATCTCCACACCAGCACCCAGCTTCACTCAACGATCAGCAAGCTACAGTGCTGGACACCCTATGCCAAACAACTAGCAAGACAGGAACAAAACCCCACCCATTAGCAGAGAGGCTGCCTAAAATCATAATAAGTCCACAGACACCCCAAAACACACCACCAGACGTGGATCTGCCCACCAGAAAGACAAGATCCAGCCTCATCCACCAGAACACAGGCACTAGTCCCCTCCACCAGGAAGCCTACACAACCCACTGAACCAACTTTAGCCACTGGGGACAGACACCAAAAACAACAGGAACTACGAACCTGCAGCCTGCAAAAAGGAGACCCCAAACACAGGAAGATAAGCAAAATGAGAAGACAGAAAAACACATAGCAGATGAAGGAGCAAGATAAAAACCCACCAGACCTAACAAATGAAGAGGAAATAGGCAGTCTACCTGAAAAAGAATTCAGAATAATGATAGTAAAGATGATCCAAAATCTTGGAAATAGAATAAACAAAGTGCAAGAAACATTTAACAAGGACCTAGAAGACCTAAAGATGAAACAAGCAACGATGAACAACACAATAAATGAAATTAAAAATACTCTAGAAGGGATCAATAGCAGAATAACTGAGGCAGAAGAACGGATAAGTGACCTGGAAGATAAAATAGTGGAAATAACTACTGCAGAGCAGAATAAAGAAAAAAGAATGAAAAGAACGGAAGACAGTCTCAGAGACCACTGGGACAACATTAAACGCAACAACATTCGAATTATAGGGGTTCCAGAAGAAGAAGAGAAAAAGAAAGGGACTGAGAAAATATTTGAAGAGATTATAGTTGAAAACTTCCCTAATATGGGAAAGGAAATAGTTAATCAAGTCCACGAAGCACAGAGAGTCCCATACAGGATAAATCCAAGGAGAAATATGCCAAGACACATATTAATCAAACTGTCAAAAATTAAATACAAAGAAAACATATTAAAAGCAGCAAGGGAAAAACAACAAATAACACACAGGGGAATCCCCATAAGGTTAACAGCTGATCTTTCAGCAGAAACTTTGCAAGCCAGAAGAGACTGGCAGGACATATTTAAAGTGATGAAGGAGAAAAACCTACAACCAAGATTACTCTACCCAGCAAGGATCTCATTCAGATTTGATGGAGAAATTAAAACATTTACAGACAAGCAAAAGCTGAGAGAGTTCAGCACCACCAAACCAGCTTTACAACAAATGCTAAAGGAATTTCTCTAGGCAAGAAACACAAGAGAAGGAAAAGACCTACAAGAATGAACCCAAAACAATTAACAAAATGGGAACAAGAACATACATATCGATAATTATCTTAAGTGTAAATTGACTAAATGCTCCCACCAAAAGACACAGACTGGCTGAATGGATACAAAAACAAGACCCATATACATGCTGTCTACAAGAGACCCACTTCAGACCTAGAGACACATACAGACTGATAGTAAGGGGATGGAAAAAGATATTCCATGCAAATGGAAACCAAAAGAAAGCTGGAGTAGCAATTCTCATATCAGACAAAATAGACTTTAAAATAAAGACTATTAGAAGAGACAAAGAAGGACACTACGTAATGGTCAACGGATCGATCCAGGAAGAGGATATAGCAATTGTAAATATTTATGAATTCAACATAGTAGCACCTCAATACATAAGGCAAATACTAACAGCCATAAAAGGGGAAATCGACAGTAACACATTCATATTAGGGGACTTTAACACCCCACTTTCACCAATGGACAGATCATCCAAAATGAAAATAAATAAGGAAACACAAGCTTAAAATGATACATTAAACAAGATGGACTTAATTGATATTTATAGGACATTCCATCCGAAACCAACAGAAGTGCTCAAGTTCTCTCAGGTGCTCATGGAACATTCTCCAGGATAGATCATATCTTGAGTCACAAATCAAGCCTTGGTAAATTTAAGAAATTTGAAATTGTATCAAGTATCTTTTCTGAGCACAATGCTATGAGACTAGATATCAATTACAGGAAAAGATATGTAAAAAATACAAACACATGGAGGCTAAACAATACACTACTTAATAACGAAGTGATCACTGAAGAAATCAAAAAGGAAATTAAAAAATACCTAGAAACAAATGACAATGGAGACACGACAACCCAAAACCTATGGGATGCAGCAAAAGCAGTTCTAAGAGGGAAGTTTATAGCAATACAACCCTACCTTAAGAAACAGGAAACATCTCAATAAACAACCTAACCTTCCACCTAAAGCAATTAGAGAAAGAAGAACAAAAAAAGCTCAAAGTTAGCGGAAGGAAAGAAATCATAAAGATCAGATCAAAAATGAAGGAAATGATAGCAAAGATCAATAAAACTAAAAGCTGGTTCTTTGAGAAGATAAAATTGATAAACCATTAGCCAGACTCATCAAGAAAAAATGGGAGAAGACTCAAATCAATAGAATTAGAAATGAAAAAGGAGAAGTAACAACTGACACTGCAGAAATACAAAAGATCATGAGAGATTACTACAAGCAACTCTATGCCAATAAAATGGACAACCTGGAAGAAATGGACAAATTCTTAGAAATGCACAATGTGCCAAGACTGAATCAGGAAGAAATAGAAAATATGAACAGACCAATCACAAACACTGAAATTGAAACTGTGATTAAAAATCTTCCAACAAACAAAAGCCCAGGACCAGATGGCTTCACAGGCGAATTCTATCAAACATTTAGAGAAGACCTAACACCTATCCTTCTCAAACTCTTCCAAAATATAGCAGAGTGAGGAACACTCCCAAACTCATTCTACGAGGCCACCATCACCTCGATACCAAAACCGGACAAGGATGTCACAAAGAAAGAAAACTACAGGTCAATATCACTGATGAACATAGATGCAAAAATCCTCAACAAAATACTAGCAAACAGAATCCAACAGCACATTAAAAGGATCATACGCCATGATCAAGTGGGGTTTATTCCAGGAATGCAAGGATTCTTCAATATACGCAAATCAATCAACGTGATACACCATATTAACAAAGTGAAGGAGAAAAACCATATGAACATCTCAATAGATGCAGAGAAAGCATTTGACAAAATTCAACACCCATTTATGATAAAAACCCTGCAGAAAGTAGGCATAGAGGGAACTTTCCTCAACATAATAAAGGCCATATATGACAAACCCACAGGCAAAATCATCCTCAATGGTGAAAAACTGAAAGCATTTCCACTAAGATCAGGAACAAGACAAGGTTGCCCACTCTCACCACTCTTATTCAACATAGTTTTGGAAGTTTTAGCCACAGCAATCAGAGAAGAAAAGGAAATAAAAGGAATCCAAATCAGAAAAGAAGAAGTAAAGCTGTCACTGTTTGCAGATGACATGATACTATACATAGAGAATCCTAAAGATGCTACCAGAAAACTACTAGAGTTAATCAATGAATTTGGTAAAGTAGCAGGATACAAAATTAATGCACAGAAATCTCTGGCATTCCTATACACTAATGATGAAAAATCTGAAAGTGAAATCAAGAAAACACTCCCATTTACCATTGCCACAAAAAGAATAAAATACCTAGGAATAAACCTACCTAAGGAGACAAAAGACCTGTATGCAGAAAATTATAAGACACTGATGAAAGAAATTAAAGATGATACAAATAGATGGAGAGATATACCATGTTCTTGGATTGGAAGAATCCACATTGTGAAAATGACTCTACTGCCCAAAGCAATCTACAGATTCAATCCAATCCCTATCAAACTACCACTGGCATTTTTCACAGAACTAAAACAAAAAATTTCACAATTTGTATGGAAACACAAAAGACCCCAGATAGCCAAAGCAATCTTGAGAATGAAAAACGGAGCTGGAGGAATCAGGCTCCCTGACTTCAGACTATACTACAAAGCTACAGTAATCAAGACAGTATGGTACTGGCACAAAAACAGAAAGATAGATCAATGGAACAGGATAGAAAGCCCAGAGATAAACCCACGCACATATGGTCACCTTATCTTTGATAAAGGAGGCAGCAATGTACAGTGGAGAAAGGACAGCCTCTTCAATAAGTGGTGCTGGGAAAACTGGACAGGTACATGTAAAAGTATGAGATTAGATCACTCCATAACACCATACACAAAAATAAGCTCAAAATGGATTCAAGACCTAAATGTAAGGCCAGAAACTATCAAATTCTTAGAGGAAAACATAGGCAGAACACCCTATGACATAAATCACAGCAAGATCCTTTTTGACCCACCTCCTAGAGAAAAGGAAATAAAAACAAAAATAAACAAATGGGACCTAATGAAACTTCAAAGCTTTTGCACAGCAAAGGAAACCATAAACAAGACCAAGAGACAACCCTCAGAATGGGAGAAAGTATTTGCAAATGAAGCAACTGACAGAGGATTAATCTCCAAAATTTACAAGCAGCTCATGCAGCTCAATAACAAAAAAACAAACAACCCAATCCAAAAATGGGCAGAAGACCTAAATAGACATTTTTCCAAAGAAGATATACAGTCTGCCAACAAACACATGAAAGAATGCTCAACATCATTAATCAGTAGAGAAATGCAAATCAAAACTACAATGAGATATCATCTCACACCAGTCAGAATGGCCACCATCAAAAAATCTAGAAACAATAAATGCTGGAGAGGGTGTGGAGAAAAGGGAACACTCTTTCGCTGCTGGTGGGAATGTGAATTGGTATAGCCACTATGGAGAACAGTATGGAGGTTCCTTAAAAAACTACAAATAGAACTACCATATGACCCAGCAATCCCACTACTGGGCATATACCCTGAGAAAACCATACTTCAAAAAGAGTCATGTACCAAAATGTTCATTGCAGCTCTATTTACAATAGCCCAGAGATGGAAACAACCTAAGTGTCCATCATTGGATGAACGGATAAAGAAGATGTGGCACATATATACTATGGAATATTACTCAGCCTTAAAAAGAAACGAAACTGAGCTATTTGTAATGAGGTGGATAGACCTAGAGTCTGTCATACAGAGTGAAGTAAGTCAGAAAGAGAAAGACAAATACCGTATGCTGACACATATATATGGAATTTAAGAAAAAAAAATGTCATGAAGAACCTAGGGGTAAGACAGGAATAAAGACACAGACCTACTAGAGAATGAACTTGAGGAAATGGGGAGGGCAAAGGGTAAGCTGTGACAAAGTGAGAGAGTGGCATGGACATATATACAGTACCAAAGGTAAAATAGCTAGTGGGAAGCAGCCGCATAGCACAGGGAGATCAGCTCAGTGCTTTGTGACCACCTAGAGGGGTGGGTTAGGGAGGGTGTGAGGGAGGGAGATGCAAGAGGGAAGAGACAGGGGAACATATGTATAACTGATTCACTTTGTTATAAAGCAGAAACTAACACACCATTGTAAAGCAATTATACTCCAATAAAGATGTAAAAAAAAAAAAAATATATATATATATATATATATATAGTGATCTTTTCCAAGCGCATGAGTCCTCTTGCCCCTGTCCTGCCAGGGGTGGAAGCAGAGGTGCGCTCCCATGGCTGGGAGAGCTGTCTGCAGAGAAGCCGGGCTGCCATCCCCACCCCACGTGAGTGAGGGTCACAAGTCTCTGTTTCAGTTTCCTCTTGGGTTATCCCTTCCCGGGAGGACAGGAGAGAGAGGAGATCAGTGTTACAGCACCAAGCAAACCCTCCTTCTGCCGCACCCTAACATGCACCCTCCTGTGTGCGTGTACTTCCACAGAGGGCCTTGGTCTCTGGCGACATGCTGCTCAGACACTGCTGCAGTGCATGTCACCCCCACATGGCTCTCCCAGTCTATTAGGGGCCTTGTTCTAGACCAGGACTACAGGCTTTGGGGATAGTAGGACCCAACATGCTGGATCACAGATTCAGCTTGGGCCATTTTTCCAGCCCCTCAGAATCATAGCCAATTGCTAGAAGGACTCATGGCCATGACCCTCATCTCCAGTGGGTGCATGCACACACACACACACACACACAAACACAAACACGTGTGTGCACACTTCACACTCTTTTTTGAGGCAGGTGGCTTTCCCTCTGGTCCATGACAGCTGCGAGGTTCACCAAGCTGCCTTGCACTTTCAGGCCACATTCTGGTTTTCTCTTCATTCAACAGCAGCAAGGGCAGAAGGCCTCTAATTTTTGTCACAAGACACATGGTGGTTCTCTCAGAGTCTAGGTTTAGAGACAGATACCAGGGAGGCATGGTACCAGAGAGGAAGATGGCACCTGGGGCGGCCAACCCAGGGGCCGGCTTCCCATGGCACCACGAAAAGGTGAGGAGGTCAGTTTCCTCCTGCCTCTGCCTCCTGAGATCTCCCCTCTCCACTTCTCAGGGCTCCACCCACGTGAGCATGTGCAAACACCACACAACCCTGTGGGTGTGCAGCATTCACCACGTATCCTCACTGCACAGGTGAGGGAAGTGGGGAGGGGATGCCTGGCTTCTCACATGCAGGCCAGTGGGCTGTCTGTGATGTACAATGGCCTACCCCTCTTCCTGTCCAGCTCTCGAGACTGAGCGCCAGTACATAGCTCCCGCATTTGCACTTTAGCTTAATTTGGAAGGAACTCATATATCATAATGTTCTCCATTGTCAGCTGAGCTTCTGCCAGGACAGGGGCACTCAGGGCACGCTGATCCCTTTAGGGTCCCAGCCCCCACCCAGAGCAGTAGACATCCTTCGTGAGCAAACCTGAACCAAACTGATGCTGGGGAATCCTGGCCTTCTTCCAGTTAGGGAAGTGGGACACCTGTTCCTAGGGAGCTGCTATGGACTGAATTGTGTCCCCCTAAATTCATATGTTGAAGCCCTAACCACCCCCCCTACCATGTGACTCTATTTAGATTTGGGGCCTATCAGAAGGTAATTAAGGTTACATGAGGTCAGAAGGGTGGGGCCCCGATCCCATAGGATTAATGTCCCATTACGAAGACACACTAGAGAGTGCTCTCTGTGCATGCAGCAAGGAAGGGCCATGTGGGGACACAGCAAGAAAGAGGTTGTCTGCAAGCCAGGAAGAGAGGCCCCCCAGAAACTGGCCCTGTTGGACTTTGATCTTGGACATCTGGCCTCCAGAATTGTGAGAAAATAAATTTCTTTTTTTAAAGCCATCCAGACTATGGGCTTCTGTTATGGCAGCCTGAGCAGACTAATACAGGAGCCACCATGAGATTGGCCAGTGTGGCCTGGTCCAGGGATCCAGGCTCTGGGGCCTCTGATTCTGAGGACAATTGTCCCTACTGTGGTTCCTTGACCTAGAGCTGCAGGCCTGGGAAGGTACCTGCCTGTTCTCCCATCCATGGCTTGCAGTGCTCACTGAGCATTTATAGTTTAGCCTTTGAAGGCTCCCTGGAAATGGGTTTTGCTTTTCTCCCACAAGTTGCTAATCTTCCCTAGAGATCATGTTGAAGCCTGCAATAAAGCCTCCTTCCTCAGAACCCTCTATTCACCCCAGGACACTGTTAGGAGACCACAGTGATTGTCTCCTGTGGTTCCCATGGTCCCTCTGGGGCCTTGAGGAAGCCCAGGGTGGCCAGGTGGAATTTGCATGGAGTGGGCTTGGGCAGAGGCAGACTGGTCTTCTTGGAGGGGAACACTGAGGACTGCCCCCTGGCCCAAGCCATGCCCTAGGCCTCGACACCTCCTTCCAGTTGCCCAGGGCAACTGGGAAGTTGCAGTTCCCAGGTGAGGATGGCAGTTTACCCACAGCTGTATTTCTATTATAGACACGGATGCTTCAGGGCTGAGGCCTAGTTGAGTTAGTTGGTTAACTGAGTTGGTTGAGCCTAGGGTTGGGGGGAGGAAAGGGAAGAAGAGGAAGGATAAAGTGGAGGAGAACAAAGGGTCAGGAAGAAAAGTGGGGAGTAGAAGTCACAGGATCAAAGCACAGAGACGTCAGATCCCACAGAGCCAGGCTGAGAGGGGACACAGGCAGCACTGATCCACAGTGACACCTGAGTCACCTCTCCAGGTGACACTTCGGATGACGAGACATATGAGTTCCCAACACTCAGAGCCACGGCGCTCCCAACAGCCTCCCAGGCCAAATCGCACAGGAGGGTATTTACGGAGGAAAAGTCTTTGAGAGCCTTGACTCATTTTGGATTGTTTGTGAGGGTTTTTTCAGCCCTGTGTGTTTTTGAGAAAGCAGCACAATAGTCAGGCTGACATCATCTGGTGTTAATGAGAACACTACAAACATTTCCACTACGAGTCAGGCCAAAGCATTATTTTACAATATTATTTAATCATTTCTTCCGGCATTCACCTAATCAGTACAAATGTTCAAAATGAAAGACACCAATGTATTAAGAATAAATGAATTTATGGTAATGATAATAGTAACAACACCCCCCCAGTCAGGCTAAGTACACAAGGTTCTGGATTTCGTCCAGGGGCTTCCACAGGGCAGAGGGATGTTTTTGCTGTTCACTTACACAGCTGAGCTGGCCAGCTGCCATCACAGGCAGCTTTGTTTATTTGGTTTTCGCTTTTCAGCATGAAATACAGTCCTGTCTTGCTTCTCCTCCCTCTGGGGCTCTCTGAATGTTTCTAACTAGCATCCTTTCTGCTAATTTGCAAAAAAGACTCCCTCCCCTGGAACTGGTGATGCCGAGAAGCACTGCTGGGGGCGTGAGGGTCTGTGTGGACTGCAGCTCTGCTTGGTCAGGTCATAAATCAAGAGAGTTTCTGAGTTCAAACTTTCCTGCTCAGTAAGTTTTATTTCGGGATAGCGCTAAGTTGTTTTTTAAGCTCAGTGTGATTTGCTTGTAAACCTAGCGGACTGCTTTAGCTGGGGAATTCGTGCACAGTCTGCCTCGTCATCACAGCCACATTAGGAGGTTCGTGGACACGTTGGCGTTTCTGTGCACTCAAGATGTCAGCAAGCTTTCTCCTGTGCAGGGTGCCGGTCAGAGGGCTGACTCCAGGCCTGTGCCTACACAGGGGCTCCTTATGCCCACCCTGGCCCAGCACGACACTGGGGGGGATGGGGAAGACAGATCAAATGCAATACACCTAATAAATGAATAAGCCCATTATATACTACATTAGAAAGTGAACTGCTGAGGAAAAGATAAAAGTAAAGCAGGGATAAAAGGTGTTGGATGTTTTTGGGTGTGAGGAGGGACTTTATAAATGAGGATAGAACGGCCAGAGTTTCTTTAAAAATTAAACATGCAACTAGTATGCAACCCAGCAATTGTAGTCTCAGGCATTTCTCTTAGAGAAATGAAAACTTGTGTCCACACAAAAACCAATACATGAATTTCCACGGCAGCCCTTCTTGTAATAGTCCCAAACTGGAAATAACCCAGCTGTCCTTCATCGGGTGAATGATCAAATGAACTGGCACCTTCTCGCTGTGGAACTACTACTCAGCAAAGAAAAGGAACAACCCATTGATATCCCCAACGACCTGGAGGAGTCTCCAGAGAATTATTCCGGGTGAAAAAGTCAATACCGAAAGGTTACATACTATATGATTCCATTTAAAGAACATTATTGAAATGACAAAGTTATAGAAATGGAGCACAGATGAGTGGTTGCCGGGGATCTGGAGGGGATGGGACTGGAGGGGAGTGTTTGTGGCTATGAAAGCGACAGTAGGAGGGTCCTTGTGGGGATGGAAATGTTCTGTATCTTGACTGTGTCGATGTCTGCGTCCTGGTTGTGCTATTGTGTTGTAGGTTTGTAAGATGTCACCATTGCAGGTAAACAGTGTAAAGGACACGGGACATCTTTCTGTATTATTTCTTGTACCTATGTGTGAATCTACAGTTGTCTCACAACACAAAGTTTAATTTAAAAAATAAGGTGGTCCAGGTGGGCCCACTGAGAAGTTGACATTTGAACTAGGACTTGACTGGAGAGATGCATTTATCTGGGTGGACACTGTCGCCAGCAGAGGCCCTACTGTAGAAGAGCACGCAGCATGCTCAAGGGGGGCCGCACCAAGGGACAGGGTGAGCGTGGAGGAGGGCACAGGAGGTGAGTCCGAGGGGAAGCTGGGGCCTGCTGGGCACGGTGAGGTCCCGGGCTTTCGCTCCTGGTGGTCAGGGGAGGTACAGATGGCTCTGAGCGGCAGAGTGATACGGGCCAACTTCCCTTGTAACAGACCTCTCTGGCTGCTGAGTGGAGCCAGACTGTAGGGGCCCAGGCAGGAGCAAGGAGATGGTGAGGGGGCTGCTGCAGGCACCCCGGATGACCCCTGGTGTCTCCCAAACCCTGGCAGGCCCTGTCTGTGACTCTCCTGGGCATGTGTGCACGCAGATCTTCGGTAACGTGCACAGGCGCTTCTTAGTCCCCCAAACCCCCAGTCTACACTGGGGACCCACAGAGAGCACATCACACAGCTGAGGATGAGGGTCACGAAGGTAAAGATGAGCGGCTGCCTAAGGACAGGAACCTCAAGCTGCAACTTACTCATTGAGCCTCGGGGCCTGCGGGAGGCAGCTCTGGAGCCTAGTGGTTTAGAACAGTCAAAACAAAAACGCCCTTGGTGGTGTCCAGTTGTCTGCATGTATGTCACTATTCCTTCCAAGTAGGAATGCATTCCACAGGAGGTTTTGAGCACCTAATATGTGCTGGGGACCGGTGCCCAGTACCAGGGGTGCAGTGGGGGATAAAGCTGGCATAGCTCTTATACTCACCATGGCAAAAAACAAGTGAGCAGACGAATAAGTAAGACAGTGACAAATCATAATCAAGGTTATGAAGCAAGCAAAGAATGTGGGAGGATGTGTATTGTATGGGGAGGGGGACAATAGTGCCCCCTTAGGTAAGAAGGTGACACCTGGGTTGAGACATACAGTAGGATTAGGAGCCCAGTTAGAGTCCCCAGCAGAGGGAGCAGCCTGTGTGAAGGCCCTGAACCAGGGAGGTGGGACAGGGTCCAGAGATGCAGTCATGCCCCAGCATCACAACATTCAGGCCAGTCCCTGCTTGGCCTCTCCCAAGGACAGCACTCTGTATCCCGGACACCAGCCTCACACTCCTGCCATTTCTCTACGCAGGCTGTCAACTAGGCCTGGCTTCAATAGTGCCCAAGAAACAGCTGTGATTTCACAGTGAGCATGAAAGATACTCTCCTCTATAACATACCAGCTGCTGGTAAGTGTGAGAAATTGTGGGAATAATAAAAAGACAGTCTTTTTAAAAATCCAAGTCTATAAAATGAGCCTGCTTCCCAAAGCCACTGACCCACACATGGCATGACCATGTGGCCCAGAAGAGGACCTGGCAGCTGGGCTGGTGTCCCAGGCTGGGAACAGAGGTGGGAACTGTGAAGACAGAGAGAAGCAAATTTGACAAAGTTCACATACCATGCTTATCAGTTTCCTAGGGCTGCTGTAACGAAGTACCCAAACTGGGTGGCTTAAAACAACAGAACGTTCTTTTCTCACAGTTCCGGAGGCTAGAAGTCTGGAATCAAGTTGTCGGCATGGGCCTGTTCTCTCTGAAGTCTCTAGGGGCGGACCTCCCCTTGCTTCTCCCAGATTCTCATAGCCCCAAGTGTTCCTTGGCTCACGGTAGCTTCACTCTGCCTCCATCTTCACGTGGCTGTCTTCCCTCTGTGTGTCCTGTGCCTTCACATGGTGTTCTCCCTGTGTGTCTGTCTTCACATGGTCTTCCAGTCATATTTGGATTAGGGCCCACCTTAATGACCTCATCCTAACTAATTACTTCCACAATGACCCTACTTCCAAATAAGGTCACGTTCTGAGGTACTTGGAGTTAGGACTTTAACATAACTTTGGGGGGCACACATTTAACCCACAATGCAATGCCATGCCAGGAAAGGAAGAGAGCTTAGAAAGGACTGGGCAGCCATAGAACTGAGTCGCAGATCTTGCACCATAGATGCCGTTCTGAGCTCACGTCCACACCCTGGATCTGCTGACTCTGAATCACTCCCACTAATATCCTTAAAATTATGCTTTACTCTGAGTGCTTCTGTTGCATGATTTCAAGTGAAAAGAATTTTTATGCTCCTAAGGCTAGGGCATTTTTGTTAGTGGTGCAGTCATGGTCATGCAGGCCTGAATGACTGGTCTTCTCCCTGTCCCTCACCCTATGGCAATCATACTGGCCAGCTGGGCAGTCAGTGGGGTAGATAAGGCCAGGCCAGGTCATGGAAGACCCAGGACCTGGACTAGCTTGGGTAGGCAGTAGGGAGCCATCCAGCCCTGAGCAGATGTCCCCTCACCCTCCTCATGGATGACTCTTTGCCCTGCTTCCAGGATCCTGGAATGTCTCAGTCCCCTCTGGGGACCATGTGGCCTCTGAGACCAGGGCTGGATGTCCTCCAGATCCTGCAGCCCCTCTTCCCATGTCCCCATCCAGAGCAGGGACAAGAGGAATGGGCTGAAAAGGAGGAGAGCTAGAAAGAACCCAGGGAAGGTGGTCTGGCTGAGCACCTGAAATGGCCACAATCCTGGTCTACAGGCAGACTTCTACATTCTCCTGATGCCATAGACATTGTAGCTGGATCCATTTAAAAGAGGGTGGCAAGTATGTAAATCGTGACCACCCTGCCCCCACAAGACACCAGGAAAATATTTATATTATGCCTCAACCAAGACAGGAATACACTTGGGATTCTTCAATTTAGACTCCAGTTCATTCATATGCTACTTGCTAAATTAAAAGTTTGAAATAATTTCCTGCTGTAAAAATATGAGACTCTTGCTATTCAGATAGAATTTTTAATCCGAGACTTGAAAACTTAGGAATTATTTCAAAATGCCTTTTGAAAAGTTTTTCTGTTTCTGATCATAAAATATCAAAGTCACATTATTGTGAACTACAATTTTTCTACATTTGATCTTAGCCAAAAGGCTGAGAAATGATTCCATTGTTCTAAATTTAGCTTTATGTATTAGTACTCATTTATAGCTAAAATGATAATATAACATGCTTAAAAATAATAAAATGCATTTCTTTAAAAATATATTTTATGTGGCTGGACTTGCAGCTATAAAGGAGTAGAGATCAACAAATCCTCCCCACTAAAATCAACCATAAAACTGGACATAGTTGCAAAAAAACAATCATTTCAGGGCTCTGGAAATTGACCACAGGCAAACAACAAATTGAGAAACATGAAATCATGAAAAACTGTGGGGATACAGGTAAAAATAGTGGGGATATGTGGCTTTCTTGCCTGGGACTGACTCCATCCTCCATCTCAGCCCAGTCAACCTGTTCATCCAGGATAGGACTGGCCTTCACTTGATCTAGAGTGAAGAGTGGAAACCCATAGCCAGCAGCAAATGGGAAAAGTCTGCAGATCTCCTAGCCTGAAGCTGCAATCCTGGTTGGGAAGAGCAGTATAAGACTGGCCAGAAATTGAATAGGGGGATCCTGGAAATGAGATAGCCACTGAGATCTTGATAAGCATTTGACATAACCCTGGCTGTCTGGGAGCCTGTGCGCATGCACAGTGGAGACCCGAGAGGGCCTGGTGTTAAAGTAACAGCTAGGGCAGAGTTGAAAACTGCCAAATTTGAATACATCCCCCAATTCAAACACAGATCCACCAGCAGAGGGTGGTGTTTAAGCACAACTTCTGACCTATCACTGAGTGATTTAAGCTATGCAAACACAGAGATGACCGCAAAGAAGCCAGGCCCCCACAGAAAAAATACAAATAAGAATTGAAAAAGAAAAAAAAAACAACTGAGCTGAATCATTAGCAGATGCATACTTCAGGGTGACTGATTCTGCAGATCAAGTCCAGGCAAGTTACAAACAAACAAAAATCAGTAACAGCTAAGAATTTCAGAAGATAAAAGGAAAACAGAATCTAGATTTGTTATATTATCTATAATATCCAATATTGAACAAAAATTTACATGTCATGCAAAATAACAAGAAAGTGTGACATACTTGGGGTCGGGGGGAATGTCAATGGAAACTGTCTTTGAATGGCACAGATGTTGGATTTAACAGACAAAGACTTCACAGCTATTTGAAGTATTTCAAAAAACTAAAGGAAACCATGTTTTAGAAATTTCAGGAAAATATTATTAAAATGACTCAACAAGCAGGAATACGAACAAAAAATAGAATTTTTTTTAAAAAAGAGCCAAAATGGAAATGCTAGGGTTGAAAAATACAATAACAAAATGAAAACTTTATTATATGGGATCAGCAGTAAATTTGAAACATCAGAAGAAACCAGTGAATTTGAAGACAGATCAATAGAATGTTATCCAATCTGAAAAACAAAGAGAAAAAAGACTGAAGAAAAGAGAACAATCTCAGAGACCTGTGGGACAACATCAAGCATACCAACTGCAAAATGGGAGTCCTGGAATAAGAGGAGAAAGAAAAAGAGCAGAAAAAAAAAATTGAAGAAATAAAGGCTGAAAACCTCTCAAATTTGATGAAAGCATTAATTCATAGATCCCAAAATACCAATGAACCCCAAGTAGGAAAAACACAAAGAGATCTTCACTTAGTCATATCAAACTCTTCAAAGCAAAAAACAAAGAGGAAATCTTGAAAATAGCAAAAGAAAAACTAATCATATGTAAGGGAACAACAATACAAATAATGGCTAAATCTCATCAGAAACAATGCAGGCCAGAAAGCAGTGGAATGACATATTCAAAGTGCTGAAAGAAAAAACTGTTAGCCAAGAATTCCATATCCAGCAAAACTACTCTTCAAAAGTGAAAGTGAAATAAAGATATTCTTAGGTACGCAAAGACTGCTATAAAGTGCTGCTAAAAGACATACCTTACAAAAAATACTAAAAGTCCTTCGGGAGGAAAGAAACTTACTTCAGTTGGTAACTTGAATCCACAAGAAGAAATGGAGACTAGAAATGGTAAAAATATGGGTAATTATAAAAGACTTAATGAATATATATTTTTCTCCTATTATTTCTTTAAATGGTGTAAGATTATATAAAGCAAGTGTATTTTGGAATTTATAACATATATAGTTGTAGTAATATACATGACACTAACAGCACAAAAGTGACATAGGAATAAAATGAAACTATATTGAAACAAAGTTGCTAGATTTTACTAGATTAAAATATGAGATATGTTGTAATATGTTAAAATGCACATTGTGTTTCCTAGAGCAAACACTAAGACAATAACTCAAAAGTATACTTTAAAAAATCAACCAAGGAATTAAAATACTATACAAAATTATTTGTTTAACACAAAAGAAGGGAGTAAGAAGGAATAAAAAAGACATGAGGCATATAGAAAACAAATAGCAAAATAACACATATAAATCCAACCATATTAATAATTACATTAAAAATAAATATTCCAGTCAAAAGTCAGAGATAGTTAGACTAAATAAAAAAATGAAATCCAACCATATGCTGTCTACAACAGAGTTTCCCAACCCCTGGGCCATGGACCGGTACGGGTCCGTGGCCGGTTAGGAACCGGGCCACACAGCAGGAGGTGAGGGGCGGGCGAGTGAGTGAAGCTTCATCTGTGTTTGCAGCTGCTCCCCGTCGCTCGCATTACCGCCTGAGCTCCGCCTCCTGTCAGATCAGCGGCAGCATTAGATTCTCGTAGGAGCGCGAACCCTACTGTGAACTGCGCATGCGAGCGATCTAGGTTGCATGCTCCTTATGAGAATCTGATACCTGATGATCTGAGGTGGAGCTGAGGCGGTGATGCTAGTGCTGAGGAGTGGCTGCAAATACAGATTACCATTAGCAGAGAGCTTTGACTGCACAGAGACCATAATAAATCAACTGCTTGCAGACTCATATCAAAACCCTATCAGTGAGTGGCAAGTGAAAACAAGCTCAGGGCTCCCACTGATTCTGCATTATGGCGAGTTGTATAATTATTTCATTATATATTACAGTGTAATAATAATAGAAATAAAGTGCACAATAAAGGTAATGAGCTTGAATCATCCCCAAACCATCCCCCCGGCCCCAGTCCATCGAAAAACGGTCTTCCACAAAACGGTCCCTGGTGCCAAAAAGGTTGGCGACCGCTGGTCTACAAGACACACGTTTCAATTCAAAGACACAAATAGATTGAAAGCAAAAGGATATCTGTTCTCACCTATTCAGCATAATACTGAAGGTTCTAGCCAGTGCAACAAAACAAGAAAGATCAACCAAATGTATTATATGCAAATTGGAAAAGATAAACTGTTTTTATCCACAGACAGCACAACCCAGCATGTAGAAAATCTCAGGGTAAAAGATCGATAGACAATATATCAATTTTTCCTACAAACTCACAATGAAAAGTCCAAAAACACAGTTAAGAAAATCCCATTCACAATAGCACCCAAAAGAATAAAATACTTAGGAGTAAATTTAACTCGAGAAGTGCAAGACTTGTAAACTAAAAAGAGAATTTTCAGAGAATACAGGACAATTTAAAGATATAAATAGAGATATATTCCATCTTCACGGATTGAAAGAAACAGTATTATTAAGATGGCAGTTCTCCCTAAATTGGCCAACAGAATCATTATCTAAATCTCAGCAGAATTTCTTATAGCAACAGACAAGCCAATCAGTTGGCTTGTATATGAGAATGCAAAGGACATAGAATAGTCAAAACAATTTTTTAATAGGAGAACAAACTTGAAGGACTCACACTACCTGATTTCAAAACTTACTACAGGGCTTCCCTGGTGGCGCAGTGGTTGAGAGTCCGCCTGCCGATGCAGGGGACACGGGTTCGTGCCCCGGTCCAGGAAGATCCCACATGCTGCGGAGCGGCTGGGCCTGTGAGCCATGGCCACTGAGCCTGCACGTCCGGAGTCTGTGCTCCGCAACAGGAGAGGCCACAACAGTGAGAGGCCCGCATACCGCAAAAAAAAAAATAAAAAAATAAATAAATAAAAACTTACTACAAAGCCACAGTAATCAAGAAAATGTGGTACTGGCATAAAGACAGATATATAGATAATTGGAATAGAACAGAGAGTTCAGAAATTAACCCTTATATTTATAGTCAGTTGATTTTCAACAAAGGTGCCATAGCAGTTCTGTTGAGAAACAATGGTCTTCAACGAATGTTACTGAGACAACTGGATATCCATATGGAGAAACATGAACTTAGATCCTTACTTCATGACACATACAAAAATTAACTCCCCAAATTAATTACAGGCTTAAAGTAAAAGCAAAAACTATAAGACTTCTAGAAGAAAACGTTCTATGAAATCTTTGTGACCTTGGGTTAGGTAAAGTGTTCTTAGATGCTATTGTACAAAAAGCACAGTATGATACAAAAAGAAATAATTAATAAATTGGACTTCATCAAAATTTTAAACTTTTGCTCTTCAAAAGATACAATTCAGAAAATAAAAAGACAAACCACAGTCTATGAGAAAGTATCTTCAATCTATGTCTAATAAAAGATTTTTATCTAGAATATATAAGGAACTCTTACAATTCAATAAGTCAAATAACTCAATTAAAAAATGAGCAATATAAAGCAGAAACTAACACACCATTGTAAAACAATTATACTCCAATAAAGATGTTAAAAATAAATACATAAAGATTAAAAATGGTCCAAAGATTTTAATAGATATTTCACCAAAGAAGATATTCACATAATTACTAAGTACACGAAAACATATATCTACCCAAAGACTTGTACGTGGATGTCTATAACAGCTGGGCACCAGGACGACTGACTCTGCCCCTGTTCTTGCTTCTAGAGCTTCCAGTTAGGAGAAGAGTGTTGGGACACCCTGTGGTGCCTGAATGGATCCGAGCTACACAGACCAAATCTGTCATGAGTCGCTGTAGCAACAATGATAAGAACAACACTGTTATGTAATCTATTTATTCCTGGCAACTATGGCATTCTGTCCCAGTACAGGCTCTGCCATTTTCACGGCACTCTGATGATCACCATGTTATCTGAGCCTCACTCACCCATGGGTGAAATTCTCCCCAAGACTGGCCTCCCTGGTCACCTAGTAAGCTCCTCCCCTCTCCTCCGTAACCAAGCCACTTTCTCACAGCCTGACAACAACCCAGGTGGCAACAGCCTGAGCTACCTAGTCTGTCATTCCTGAGAGGGTGCATCTTGGTTGGTTAAGACTAAGAGCTCCCGGGCTTCCCTGGTGGCGCAGTGGTTGAGAGTCCGCCTGCCGATGCAGGGGACGCGGGTTCGTGCCCCGGTCCGGGAAGATTCCACAAGCCGCAGTAGCGGCTGGGCCTGTGAGCCATGGCCGCTGAGCCTGCGCGTCCGGAGCCTGTGCTCCGCAACGGGAGAGGCCACAACAGTGAGAGGCCCGCGTACTGAAAGAAAAAAAAAAAAAAAAAAGACTAAGAGCTCCTACTCTCCTGATCTCTGTCTTTGAAACAAAACGCTATGTCTTATCACCCTGACACGTCTCATAGAGAGCAGAAAGGAAAAAGAAATGAAGCATTTACTATGACTGAAGCTCCATTGTTTGGACTTTTAAAAATCAGTGCAAAACCACAGTAGCCAAAGAGGAGGGAGAAATGTGGTTTACTGAGCTTTGCTGAAAAGAAGGAATTTCTCTCATGGGACAACTTGCTTGGAAATAGGAGCTGAAGCTTAGACATGTGATTCTCATTACCAGCTACATCCTTTCAGACGGGAGGCAGATATAATTGGATCCATTTCTATTTTAATTATAATTCTTTGGCTTTAAAGTAATTGCCAGTGGAAATCTGCAAGGCACCACAAACGCCGCCATTTCAAATTCCCTGGATTCTAATGTGGCCTGGACCGCCTTCTTTAGGGCTGAGGCCACCCGCCACAATTGGTGTTTGTTGTTACAGACCTAAAGTTCTTCCCAAACAAAAGATGAACTGATCCCTTCTCTCTCTTCCTCCCTCTCTCCCTCCCTTGTTCTATTTTTTCTTTTGAAGCAAAGAGAGAGATCTTTCAGATTTTGCCAACCCTTCCCCTTAGGCAAAATAGGAGACAGAAGGGAGCCTTTTGTGATGAATGACAGCAGAGGCAGAGCACAGGGCTTCCTTTTGTTCCTCTCCTGGCTGCAGGGGCTCTCCCTCCTCCCTAGAGTCCCAGATTCAGGAGTAGCCACAAGTACTCAAGTACTGAACAGTGCTTGAAACTGGAGGACAGGCCTCTTCTAAAGTCAAACAGCACAACCAACACTGTGGGACTCCTGGAGTGAAAGCTCAGTTGAGCTTCTTCCCACTCACTTTCTTTCCATCAGCCTCTGTCTCAAAAACGTTCTTGGCAGAGCTGGAAGGGAAGCATGGCAAGATGGGTTCTGAGGGTAATAAGTGCTGAGGGCAGTGCTGAGGTGCCCACGCAGCCTCCAAGAGGGACCCTCCTCCCACATCCCTAAGAGAGAAGCCTGCGAGTGTCTGGGGTCCCTGTGTCTGTCTTCTGACACTGGCCCCAAGGAGGGTTTTGGTGGCTCGTTGAACATGGCCTGCGTGTGACAAAGGCGGGACTAGCCTTTCTTTTGAAGCTGAACAAATAAATAAAAGGAGCTGGTAGCCACAGCTTTGTTTTACACTAAAATTCAGATAAAACACTTATAAGTCTGCTCCAACATTCTGCTTGCTCTAACTTGCCCTGCACTCAAATGTCTTACCCAACAAGCCTTTAAAAGTCACTTTAGTGTGGAAGTAGAACAGTATTTGTTTGTTTTTTTGGCTCGTTGTTTCCTTTATGCCCATGCACAAGTAAAAGTGTATGGTGTGTAGACACACACACACACACACACACACACACCAATACAAAGAACAAAGTGCTGCTAGTTTAATAAAACTAAACATGAGAGTTGTGCCATATTAATAATACAATATTAGAAAACAGAAAATATGAGTGAGAAACACCAAAGTGATAGTATTTGGAAATAGTTTCCGAATTAAGCTCACAATCAAGAGGTTTTACAAATGAACAGTAAGCAGCAGTGTATATCAGTGCGAGTGTGCACGCATCAGCAATTTCTGACGATCAGCTATTCCTGCAAGGAAGGTTTGCAGGTAAACCCTGGTTTACGAAAATGCAGTTCATGCCTAGAAACGATGCCCAAGAGACGGGTGTGGGCCAGACAACAAATTTTTGGTCTTGTTTTGTTTTTTAGTTTTTCCCTCTTCCATGCAACCTGTAATGAATCTGAACAAACTAAGCCTGACGTTTCTTAACGTTTTGAAAGAAGAGATAAAAGGAAGTCATAAATCACCTCATTCAACAATATTTTTTTCTTGGGTTTGTGTTCTTGTTCAGACCAGTGTGATTCACACCCAAGTCAACGTGGCCTGTTTGGAAGCTGACTCCCAGAGGGGGATGCTGGGGTCCCTCCTCTCACCCTGATGCTGTTTTCTCTCCAGGACCCTGGGCCTTCCTGACAAAGGCACGTTGGCGGCAAGTGGCAGCCACCTCACCAGCGGGCCAAAGGCTCATCTTCATCATTGGTTTACATTCCTATCACTTTTAAAAGTTCTACAGTGCCTTTTCCCATCACAACTAAATCCCTGTGTAGAGAGAGAAAGGAAGGACCTTACAACCACCCTTCTTCTGCAAACACACACAGCCAGGGCTGGCAAATCATGCAAAGGAGTTTCTCAGTTTTCCTTGCATCTTTTGTATCTTTTTCTCATGATTAGGGATACCGGAAGCCTTTTCCCTGAAGCTTCCTGTGTAGAACTTGAATTTCTTCTCTCATGGTTTTCCAGATACTGTTATTATTTGCTTCTCCTGGCTGCTGTCCCCAACCATACACCTAATTGAGGAGGGAGCTTGTGGCAGGCCAAATAATGGTCCCCTAAAGATGTCCACATCCCAATCCCTGGAACCTGTGACTATGTTAGGTTAGATGGCAAAGCAGAATTAAGCTTGCAGATGAAACTAAGGTTAACAGTCAGCTGACCTTAAAATAGGGAGATTACCCTGGATTATCCTGGTGGGCCCAATGTAATCTATAGGTCCTTAAAAGTAGAAGAGAGAAGCAGAAGAGACAGACAGAGAGGAAGATGTAACCACCAAATAAAAAATGGTCAGAGCCATGCAACATTTCTGACTTTGAAGATGGAGGAAAGGGGGCCATAAGCCAAGGAATGTGGGCGGCCTCTAGGAACTGGATAAGTCAGAGAAACAGATTCTCCCGCAGAGCCCCAGAAAGGAATGAAGGTTTACAAACACCTTTACTGTAGCCCACAGACACTGATTTTTGGACTTTTGACCTCCAAAACTGCAAGACAAGGTAATGAATTTGTATTAAGACACTAAAGTTGTAGTATTTGTTACAGCAGCAACAGGAAGCTAATACAGATTTGAACAGTTTACTCCTAGCCTTTCCCCTCTAATTCCACCTTATAGCTTCATGCCTAATGGTCCACCTCAAATGCTTATTAATTTTGTGAGGTGTAATAATGCCAAAGGAATAGTTTCTTTTAAAATTCCTTTAATATCCTCCTCTGGTAGTGAAATTACATGGTGGCTAGAATTTGCTTTAAAATACTCCCATGCAAAAACCAAGCTGTGAAGAAAGAGATGAAACTAGATTATTGTTGATGATGAAGCTGGTTGATGGGTACATTGACGCTCATTATGTTAGTCTCTCTATTTTTTGTACATGTTTGAATATTTCCATAATATAAAGTTGAAAATATGTAGATGGAACAAAATTTAAAATGTCCACCTTCATAGGTAGATATTTTATTCTAAGTAAGCTGGAGGGTTATTCAATTGTTTTCACTTACAGTTTAATTCATGGGACTCTTTTATTATTAGCTTCACCTGCACTAGAGAGGCTGGCCATGGCTCTGGGCTCTTGATTTTGACCTTCTTCCTGAGCAAAAAGAGAAGAAGATATTGGGGCTTCCCTGGTGGCGCAGTGGTTGAGAGTCCGCCTGCCGATGCAGGAAACACAGGTTTGTGCCCCGGTCCAGGAAGATCCCACAGGCCACGGAGCAGCTGGGCCCGTGAGCCATGGCCACTGAGCCTGTGCGTCCAGAGCCTGTGCTCCACAAACGGGAGAGGCCACAACAGTGAGAGGCCCGTGTACCGCAAAAAAAAAAAAAAAAAAAAAGAGTAGATATTAAACCTAAGGCACACAACAGATGCAGTGTTACTCCCTGGCACCACATTTTTTTTCACATTTTAATATCCATAAAGTAAGGGTGCATTTTATAATTAATGGAATATATATATGTTCCTGCTCCCTGAGATCAGTATCTGGGAACGTAGTAATGCCCAAGGTTGTGTACATCAAGGTCACCTTCCCACAGGATTTACAGTCATCTCAATTTGTTGACTGTTTTTTGACATTTGTGTAAGGCTCTGTGGTAGCCTTGTATTGCTGCTGTAACAAATTATCACAAACTTCATGGTGTAAAACAACAGAAATACATTATCTTATGGTTCTGGAAGTCAGAAGTCTGATATATGCATCATCTTCCTAGGCTAAAAATCAAGGAGTCAGCAGGCTGCATTCTTTTTTTGGAAGTGCTAGGGAAGAATCCACTTCCTGCTCATTTGGGTTGTTGGCAGAATTCTGCAGTTGTAGACCTGAGGCCCCTGTTTGCTTGCTGGCCGTAAGCTGAGGGTTGTTGTCGACTCCTATAGGCCACCACTTTCCTCCACCTGGGGGCCCCTTCTTCTATCTTCATCATCAGCAATGGTAGGTTGAATTCTTCTCACACATTGAATCTCTCCTTTTTCTCCCCTCTCATCTCTCTGATCCAGCTGAAAGGATCTCTGCTTTTAAAGACTCATGTGATTAGGCTGAGTCCACCCAGATAATCCAGAATAATATCACTGTCTCAAGGCCTATATTTAATCACACCTGCAAAGTTCCTCTTGCTGCGTAATGTAACGTATTCACGGGCTCCAGGGATTAGAGCATGAACATCTTTGGTTGAGGGGGGAGGCATTATCCTGCCTACCACAGCCTTCCTTATACAACACCTTGCCTATTAGGACAATCAATCCCAATACCTTAACCAGGAGAGAGCTTCCCCACAGATGGGGAAAACTGAACTAAAACCATACGTATGCTCCATATTTTGAATAAACTTTGGCCAGCAGGACACACAAGTAGGTGTACTGGGGATGGTAGAGGGTGGTAAATTTCCTGGGCGACCTCATGAAGAATGGAGATCCGTAGGTCCTACTGTACCTATCTGAGCTTGGTAAGAATAAGAATGAGCAAAATTCATCAAGTTTACTTCAAAGAGGGAAACCTTGACTGAACCATATCTTTTCATCTGAAGAATGTGTTTGTGTATACACACATACACACACACACGTACACTGTCCAGCATGGTGCTCTTCCATCACTTCTTTCCCAAAGACTCCTGCCAGCATCACTGTGTTCCATAGACAGTACAAGCACAGTATCTCACTCCTGAGACCCATTGCTCCTGTCCCAAGCCAAACATCCCTTCAAGCAGTCTTGAGTGGAAGCCTTGGACAGGGACGCAGTGGCAGGCATTCCATTCTGACTAAACAGATCCCAGATGTACCTGGAACCCAGAGTGGGCATGGCCCCATGCCCACCCCCCACTGGCCTTGCCACTGGGAATTTATACTTGATAATAAGTTCTCTGAGAACAAACTGATAAAGGACTTTGAATTTTCCATGAGTCCATGGTTGGCTGTTTCCCTTAGCCGCAGAATCGATTATGCAGGGTGGCCAGTGGCTGGCCTCACAGATTTTATGGTGGGAATTTCAGCCCCAGCTGCAGATAGGGTGTAATTACATGCAGTCATCACCCTTCTTTTGAGAGGGATCTGGCCTCCTGGTTTCATTAAGGATATTTGGAAAAGAAAAAAAGATGCACTCCATGTGAGACAGAGAATCCAAGGACAGCCCAGAACCAGACAGACATCAAACTTGTCAACAGCAACTACTGATATGAGGGGATCATGGAATGCTGATTTTGAAAGTGTTACAGAAAAAGAGCTTTGAACTAGAATTTTATATCCAGCTATATTACTATTCATTTATTTTAAAAAAACCAAACTCACAGACTCACTTTACAGAAGCTTTTTTTTTCGGCCATGCTGCACAGTTTGTGGGCTATTAGCTCTCTGACCAGGGATTGAACCCAGGCCATGGCAGTGAAAGGGCTGAGTCCTAATCACTTGACCACTAAGGAATTCCCTATATTACTATTTAAATGTGAGGATGAAATAAAGATATCCTCAGGCACACAAAGTCTAGAGTTTTAGTAGACAAAAAAAAAAAACAAAAACAAAAAACCTTCTTGAGAGAAATCTTGGAGGAAAAATTCTAGCAAAAAATAAATAAATAGGGCTTCCCTGGTGGCGCAGTGGTTGAGAGTCCGCCTGCTGATGCAGGGAACACAGGTTCGTGCCCCGGTCCAGGAAGATCCCACATGCCGCGGAGGGGCTGGGCCTGTGAGCCATGGCCGCTGAGCCTGCGCGTCCGGAGCCTGTGCTCCGCAACAGGAGAGGCCACAACAGTGAGAGGCCCGCGAACCGCAAAAAAATAAATATAAATAAATAAATAAAGAGAGGAAATTTGGAATAAGGGATATAAGGGTGAGTGCATAATTTGGTGAAGTTTACTGTGATATAAATATAAAACTTACTACTGTGTAAGTAGGCAAGAGTTTCCACTTTTGTTTTAAATGAATATCCTCTTAAATATGAAAGAGAATCCAGAAATCACCTGACAATTTAATTTGACAATCACCTGACATGAAATCTGGAAATCAAATAGACAGATAAAAAAATAAAATTTGGAAACAAAGACAATGAAGAGAGCAGAAAAATATGTTTCAGAAGGAAGGACCAGAGAAAACTGAGGGAAGAGAACTATCAAAGAAATAATTCAAGAATGTACAAGATATTTATGGAGACTATTTAAAATCTCAAATTAAGAAAATAAAGGAAGGAATATTTGCTTCCACTCAAGATGGAGTAACAGGGACTAGATTCTATACTCCTGTCTCAAACCAACCAACCAAGACACAATGTATGAAACAACAGGTTTAAAGACTCCAATTGGACATCAGGCAACAAGAAACATTAACCTGCAAGACAAGAAACAAATGAGGTGAGCCCTGTGGCTGTCCAGCTTCCTGCCTTGAGAGAGTTTCCAGGCTGCAGTGCAGGGAGGGGGAACCCAGGCAGCGACTAGCAGTCTCCCTGAGTTGGGGAGCTGAGAGTCACAGGCAAATCAAGGTGGATAAAGTGCTTAGGACAGAGAGGGAATCCCAGAGATCTGCAGAGGGTCACCCTTGGGTATTCAGGAGAGAAATGACCAGCACAGGACTCAGAAAACTACCTAAAGCTAGGGGAACAAACCTATCTGAAAGGATTGGAGAACAGTACCTGGCACTAGCACCGAGCTGGGAACAGTGCCTATTCCCACCAGCCAGACTGGAAAAACTCATAATTCACAGGACATTGAGTGGAATACTCAGGAAGGCCTTGCCTCAGTAAGGGGAAAAAGTTAGCCCTAAACTAAGCACTACTCTGAACCCAAAATATCGTAAAAGTAAGAATTTAAAAAATCAGACTTTTTCTAAGAAACGTAACTGCATCCCAGACAAACATGAAGAACATTCACAGATGGATAAAGAAGATGTGGCACATATATACAATGGAGTATTACTCAGCCATAAAAAGGAATGAAATTGAGTTATTTGTAGTGAGGTGGATGGACCTAGAGTCTGTCATACAGAGTGAAGCAAGTCAGAAAGAGAAAAATAAATACTGTATGCTAACACATATATATGGAATCTAAAAAAAAAAAATGGTTATGAAGAACCTAGGGTCAGGGCAGGAATAAAGATGCAGACGTTGCGAATGGACTTGAGGACATGGAGAGGGGGAAGGGTAAGCTGGGACAAAGTGAGAGAGTGGCATGGACTTATATATACTACCAAATGTAAAATAGCTAGTGGGAAGAAGCCACATACCACAGGGAGATCAGCTCAGTGCTTTGTGACCACCTAGCGGGGTGGGATAGGGAGGGTGGGAGGGAGATGCAAGATGGAGGAGATATGGGGATATATGTATATGTATAGCTGATTCAATTTGTTATAAAGCAGAAACTAACACACCATTGTAAAGCAATTATACTCCAATAAAGATGTTAAAAAAAAAATTCACAGAACAACAAAAATAATATATCCAGTGCCTGATAAGGTAAAATCCACAATATCTCAGAAACAAAGGTCACCAGGTAATGAAAAGAAGCAGGAAACTATAATTCACAATAAGGACAATAATCTATCAATTGAAACCAATCCAGAACTGACAGTTGTTAGAATAAGCAGACAAAGATATTAAGACAATTAAAATTGTATTGTATATATTCAAAAACTTAAATAGAAGTGTGATATGTACTGATATTTTTTAAAAGACCTAAATCAAACTTCTAGAATAAAAGTTACAATGTATGAAATGAAAAATTCACTGGATGGTATTAACGGCAGTTTAGATTTGACAGAAGAAGAAAAAAAAGACCCTCAGTGAACAGTGGGGCAATTTCAAGCAACTTAACATATATATTTGGAGTCTTCACATCAGAGAAGAGAATGGAAGGTCAAAAAGGCATTTAACTAAATCATGGCTGAAATTTTTTCTAATGTTTTTCAAACTATAAATCCAAAGATCCAAGGAACTCAATGAATCCCAAGCATTAAAAAAAAAAAAATGAAGAAGAAGAAGAAGAAAACTATACCAAGTCACAAAATATTAGGAAAAAAAAAACCAACAGTGATGAGAAAATCTTAAAGGTAGCTGGGGCAGGAGGTGGGGGGATGTTAATAAGACAGAGATAAGAACCACAGAATTCTCACTGAAAACAACATAAGCAAGAAGACATGGAGCAATATCTTTAAAGGACCGAAAGGAGAAACTGTTGACCTTAAATACTACACCCAATATCTTTCAAAAAATGAAGGCAAAATATAAATATTTATAGACATACAAAAGCTGAAAGAATTCATCGTCATCAGACTTTCACTTTAAAAAAATGTTAAAGGACATCCTTCAGGCAGAACTAAAAATGATGTCAGAGGTAAATCTGGATCTACACAAAGGAATTAAGGCACCAGAAATGGTAACTACGTGGGTAATTATATAAGATTTTTTATTATTATTTAAATTTCTTTAAAAAACAATTGACAGTTTAACAAAAGTAATAACATTGTATTGTGGGGTTTATAACAGATGTATAAAATGAATGACATAAATGTTAGAAAGGGAGAAACGTAAGTAAAGTATTGTATGTGAAGTGATATAATATCATCTGAAGATAGATTGTAATAAGTTAAAGATATACAATATAAACCCTAAAGCAACTACTCAGATATTAGAGAAGAAAAGATTCATGAATTTGAAGATATACCAATAGAAACTATCCAATATATATATACATAAAACACAGAGAAAAAAGACAAAATAAATGAAGAGAGCATCAGTGAAATGTGGGATAACTTCAAGTGGTCAAATATACACACAACTGGAGTCTCTGAAGAAGAGGGGATAGAGAGGATTGGCAGGGAAAAAAATCTGTAAAAATAATGGCCAAAAACTTTCTAAAAGTGATGAAAATTATAGGCCTACAGAACTAAGAAACTCAATAAAACCCAAGCACACAAAAAAATAAGTTACACCAAGGCACATCATAATTAAATTTCTCAAAATCCATGATAAAGAGAAAATCTTAAAAATAGATAGCAGCAGGAAAAAGACACATTACATCGAGACAAAGGACAACAGCAGATTTCCCATTGGAAAAAAATCAAGATAGAAGACAATGTAGCAACGTTTAAAGTATTGGGGGGGAAAATCCGTCAACCTAAAATTCTTTACTCAACAAAAACACCTTTCAAAAAAGAAGGCAAAATAAAGCCTTTTTCAGACAAACAAAAGCTGAAAGAATCTGTCTCCAGTGATCTGTACTAAAGAAATATTTATGGAAGTCCTTCAGGCAGAAGGACAAAGATACCAGATGGAAACTGAATTTATTCAAAGGAATGAAGAACATCAGAAACAGTGACTGCATGGGTAAATATAAAAAGGTTTTTCATCCTTTAAATCACATTATAAGATAATTGACTGCTTAAGCAAAAATAATAACCATATATTGTGAAGTTTAGAAGTAAAATACATGACAACAATAAAGGCTGGAGGAAAGATATGGCAGTATATTGTTGTAAGGTTCCTATAATATGTATGAATTAGTATAATATCACCTGATACATTAAAATGTATACTATAAACCTAAAGCAAGCACTAAAATAACATAACAAAGAGTTATACTTAGTAAGGCAACAAACGAGATAAGATGGAATCATAAAAAAAATCCTCATTCAATCCCAAAGAAGGCAGAATAAGAGGAAAAAGGAACAAAGAACAAACGGGACAAATAGAAAACAAATATCGAGATGAGAGACTTAAACATAACCATACCAATAATCACATAAAATGGAAATGCTCAGATTGTCAGTTTGCATAAAAAAGCAAGACCCAACCATATGCTGCTTATAAGAAATGGAATTATATTAGAAATCAATTAGAGAAAGATCTTGGGAAAACCCCAAATATTCAGAAACTAAATAACACACTCCTAAATGACCCATGAATCAAAAAGAAGTCAAACAGAAAATTAGAAAGTATTTTGAAGAGAATGAAAATGAAAGCATAACATATAATTTGTGGGATGCTGCAATAGGAGTAATTAAAAGCACTAAATATCAGTATTAGAAAAGAAGAAACGTCTCAAATCAGTTATGTCAGCTTCCAACTTAAGCAGCTACAAAAAGTATGTTAGATCCCCAAACTTGTTTATCTTATAACTGGAAGTTTATACCCTTTACCCAATATCTCTCCTTTCCCCCAAGTCCCCAACCCCTGGTAACTACCACTCTACTCTGTCTCTCTAAGTTTGACTTTTTTAGATTCCACATATAAGTGATACCATACAGTATTTGTCTTATTCTGTCTGATTTATTTCACTTAGCACAGTGCATTCAAGGTTCATCCAAATTGCCAAAATGGCAGGGTTTTCTTCTTTCTTATAGCTGAAACATATTCCATTGTAACTTTTTTTGGGCACTGCTTAATATAAGACTTTATTTTTTCATCTCCATGTTTAATATGGGAATAAAAATAAAATCAGATGAAAAAATATCAGTTCATCCACTGATGGACACTTAGGATGTTTCCATATCTTGGCTATTGTGAATAATGCTGCAATGAACATGGGAGAGCAGATATCTCTACAAGATCTTTATTTCAATTCTTTTGGATATATACCCAAAAGTGGAATTGCTGGGTCATATGTGGAAACTCCATACCGTTTTCCATAGTGGCTGCACCAATTTGTATTTTTACAAACAGTGCACCAGGGTTCCCTTTTCTTCACACCTTCTTCTACACTTGTTACCTCTTGTCACCTCTTGTCTTTTTGACAATAGCCATTCTAGGCATGAGGTGATATCTCATTGTGTTTTTTAAAAAATATTTATTTATTTGGCCACCCTGGGTATTAGTTGCGGCGTGTGGGACCTAGTTCCCTGACCAGGGATCGAACCTGGGACCCCTGCATTGGGAGCTCGGAGTCTTAGCCACTGGACCACCAAGGAAGTCCCTCATTGTGGTTTTGATTTGCATTTTCCTGATATTTATCATGCCGAGCACCTTGAGGAATCTTAAAGGAAATAGATAAAAACAGAAAATTCCAAGAGATGCAAATGAAAGAGAATGGACTAGAAAATTAAGAGTTTAGTCCAGTAGGTCAGATTATAGGATCCTAAAAGCAAGTACCATTGATGTAATTAAAATATACATAAAAGAACACCATCGTTTTTAAAGATTAATGAATTATGCAAGTATGTACACCAAACATATCAGAGTTGGACTCTGGGTTGGGGGGCAAATGGGAGTGGCACTCAGAGGTGAGGAATACACAGTTAAAGCAAAACAGAGCTCATGTGGACTGATTAAGACAGTATGGGTTTATAAGGAGTATCTCTGACCTGAAGACAGAAAGGGAAAGTTAGGACTAAAAGGAATGTGGTGCTTAAAAAATGAGAAAATAATTCAAAAGGTCAGCCATGTGGAAACAACTTTGAAAGGGAACTTCTTTATTTTCGCTTCCCTCCCTGCTTTACTGTCTCACTCTGGCTCCAGAGGAACAAATCAAAGGGGAAATAAGATTCATTGCAATTGGATTATTTTAAAATGGTAATTTAATATTTCCTCTCAGGGGAGTAAAAGTATAGTGCAGGCTGAAGCTGGTACTTATCTAAATTTCATTTCACTTATAGTAAAGTAGCAAGAGACAGCATGATTTATACCTATACCAGGAAATTGTGAGAAAGACTTTTAGCAGCAGTATTCTACCAAGAAACAAGGCAAGGATGCCATAAAAACACCTTCAGTATTTCCCATCACCTGTAGGATGAGCTCATTCACCATCTTGCTCCTACTGACTATTTCCAGGCTCAACTTCTATCCCAACCCTAGTGATCATTGCCCAACTTCACCCAAACAGACTGACTCATTGTTCCACCAACAGACCTTAAGATTTCCTGACCACCTGCCTAGGAAACATCCCTTGTCAATGCCTCTTTAGTGGCCTGCTCAACCCTTATCCATCTTCTGTAACCCTGTCATCTTTGTCTTGTCTTAAGTTAATGTCCCATTTATGAACTGCTAGAGCATTTGTTTTCTACACCATCCTTTGGCAGATATATTTTTTTTTAGCATTTTGAAGATATCATTCCATTGTCTTCCAGATTCCACTGTTTCTGTTTAGAAGTCAGCTATAAATATATGGCTTAATATCTTTCATCAATTTTTGAAAATTCTCAACTATTAGTATTCTCAAATACTACTCTGTCCCCCTCATCCTCTCCCCTCCTTATGAGACTCCTTTCTGTAACTTCTTTGTCTTACCTTCACTTCTCAATACTGTATTCTGGATATTGTCTTCCAGGTCATTAAAAATTCATTACTTCTCTCTTCAGCTCTCTATTCCACTGTTAAACCCATTCACTGATTTACTCATTTGATTGTTGTACCTACAGTTCTAGAATTTCTCTTTTTTTTTTTTTGAAGATGCTCAGTAAATGTTTATCAAATGAGTTGAATGAAGATAACTAGTTAAATTCCACAATGCCTCAGATTAAAAACGTGTAGAAAAACACCCACAAATGAACATTTACAATGTCTTTTACACATACTTCTTTCACTAATATACTTGATGTTTTGTAACCTTTATATTTGTTTTCATTTATTTTCTAACAGCTTTGGCACTTTTATGGAATAAAATGGATTTCCCAAAACTTTATAAAAGTACACATACAAGCGTATGACCTCTAATGGTTTAACTTGTGATTATTTCCTGGGAACCAATCAGGTCCAAGATCAGACACCCTGAGCATAGAGATGAACATGGTATACTGGACAACAAAACACTCTCTCTTTTTTTTTTTTACAGTTTATATTTCTCTGTCAAAATACTCAGTTTCATCTTTCATCTCTTAATGAATACAGCAAGCATAATTATTTTCAAGTCTGAGTTTTATAACTTCATTCTCTAGATCTTCCGTGGGTCTCTGGTTTCTGCTGGTGGTTTTGTTCCCTTGTATGCCTGGTTAGTTGGTTTTCTGTTTTTGTTTTTGTTTTGTTTTGTTGTTTTCAGGTGAAATTCACATAACAGGGACTTCTCTGGTGGTGCAGTGGTTAAGAATCCGTCTGCCAATGCAGGGAACATGGGTTCGAGCCCTGGTCGGGAAAGATCCCACATGCCGTGAGCAACTAAGCCCATGTGCCACGACTATTGAGCCTGCGTTCTAGAGCCCGCAAGCCACAACTATGGAAGCCCATGTGCAGCAACGAAGACCCAATGCAGCCATAAATAAATAAATAAATAAATTACCAAAAAAAAAAATTCACATAACATCAAAACAACCACTTTAATGTATGCAATTCAGTGGCATTCAGTGCATTCGCAATGTTGTGCAATCACTTCCTCTATTTAGTTCCAAAATGTTTTCATCACCCCAACAGGAAACCCTGGACCTATTAAGCAGTTGCTTCTCATTTCCCCTCCCCCACCCCCTGGCAACTACCAATTTGCTTTCTGTCTCTATTTACGTCCTTATATTAAATGGATTTCTTATACGCACCATGCAGCTGGGTCTTGCTATGTTTGGGTCCCTTTCCCGGTACTGTCCCCTGAAAATTCTCAAAGCAATAAGCTGGGGCAATCATTTGTTTCCTTTATCTCAGGGATCACTGTCCTCTATTGCCTGATGTCTAGGCTCTTGAAAACCCTTGTTTCATATATTTCATCCATTTTTTTTTCTTTTTCTTTTCTTTTTTTTTTTTTTGGTTGTTTCAGGTAGGAGGGTAAACACAGTCTCTGCTACTTCACCTTGGCTAGCAGTAGAATTCTGCTACCTTTTAGAAACATAATTTATGTGCTTTGGTTTAGCAGTTAAATTCATTCTACTCAATTTTAAT
This sequence comes from Phocoena phocoena, assembly GCF_963924675.1. Classification (NCBI taxonomy): domain Eukaryota; kingdom Metazoa; phylum Chordata; class Mammalia; order Artiodactyla; family Phocoenidae; genus Phocoena; species Phocoena phocoena. The sequence goes on from NC_089231.1 coordinate 40,445,263, forward strand.
TTTAATTAATTAATTCAATTTTAATTTTGTTCTTTTGAGGCATGATGTCATTTGATCACATTTTAACCAATCCTGACATTTGCCATCCTGAAGTCCTTCCCTGGTAGCTTGTATTGTTATAAAGTAAGCCCATTTCTTCCAAGTTAACCTCCCTTGCCTGCAACCTGCAAATGCGAGTCTCCACACCCTGTTTTCCCTGGGAGCTGGAACAAACAGCATGGGTTTATGCACTGCTGAAGGTGTCCCTAGTCATCAGATACACTCTGACTTTAGCTGGCCTCTCTCCTAAAATTGGGATCATCACCCCCACCAACGCTTGGATGTCCATAGACCCCGTGGGCTTTAGGCAAGCCTCTTAGAGCTCTGGGGAGGTTTGATACTCGTTTTTAAATCCAACATAGTCAACTTTCAGGTGTTGGTAGATTTTTAAAAATAATTTCCATTTACACGCAGATTTTTCTGAGTTTTCTTTCTCCTCTTTCCTCATCCTTGAACTTTTTTCCCCATCAGCCTGTAGTGCTTCTAAATAATCCAGATGCTGTCCAGTCCCACCCACACTGTCCCCAGGTGGAGCTTCATGTCAGAGCCACGGTGATGTAATATACATGTGATCAGTTGCCATCATGGTCTTGTCAGAGGCAGACTTCCATGAGCGTCCCTACTTACAGGCTGACTAGATAATCACATCGGCTTTAACACGCTCCCACCAAGGAGCATTTAAACAAAAAGCAGGCTTTTTGTCATGCTCAAACCTTAGCCATCATAAAAACACCTTCCCTGCTGTTATTGCCCCATCTCTCCCTGCCCTTTCTTAGCCAAAGTTCTTGAAAGAACTGTCTGAATTTTCTCCTTCCATTTCCTCACGCATGACCCAGTTGTCATCCACCATCTATACCACACCCCTGCCTTCCTGAGCGTATCTCACCAGCTTCTGCAACCACCCTTCAGGTCTCGTCCTGCTTGCACCCGCACACCACACCCTTCTCTTCCCCTGCTGTCTGCCACCCCTCCACTCTTTCTGCCCCTCCCTTCATTCCCTCCCTGTTTTGTTGATGGTCTTGGGGGCTTATTCCCCAACGCTTCTCTCCTTCCTAGAGAATGGGGTCCTGCGGCTTTGATGACCCCACTCCTGGTGGAGGGTTAGGGATGAAGAATAAAGACTTTGTAGACCAGGGGAGTGTGCCAGGCCTCCTCCCCAGCAATTTGCCAGCTAATGACCTAGGCCCTGGTCAGCTCAGGCTCTGTGTGTGTGTGTGTGTGTGTGTGTGTGTGTGTGTGTGTGTGTAAGGACCAGAGCTTAATAACTGGATATCACACTACAGCATTCCAGTCATTCCAAACATCCAAGTCCATTTCTAATCCATTTCTCTTCCCTTGAAGTTGAGCTCATGCCCTGAAGACTTTACCACTCATGACTCTCCTTGTGGCCAACTTCCACTCACCTTACTCTGACTGACTGACCTGGTCCTCCTACTGTTGCAGGAAGGGGGCCCCTTCCAGGGCCCGAGAGTGGGCTCTTGTCTAACACTCGGAAATGAATTGTCCGAGGAGACACGTGTGCTGACAAAGCAAGAGACTTTACTGGGAACGGGCGCCCGGGTGGAGAGCAGCAGGGTAAGGAACCCAGGAGGACTGCTCTGCCACGTGGCTCACAGTCTCAGGGCTTATGGTGATGGGGTTAGTTTCCAGGTTGTCTCTGGCCAATCATTCTGACTCAGAGTCCTTCCTGGTGGTGCACGCATCACTCAGCCAAGATGGATTCCAGCGAGGAAGATTCTGGGAGGTCGGTAGGACATATGGACTGGCGTCTCCTTTTGACCTTTCTGGAATTCTCCTGGTTGGTGGTGGCTTTTAGTTCCATGTTCCTTACAGGACCTCCTGTTGTAAAATAACTCATGCAAATGGTTACTGTGGTGCCTGGCCAGGGTGGGCGGTTTCAGTCAGTGTTTCCCCTAACATTACCTGTCCCCTGTCAATTCCCTACAGTGGATGAACCACCACACTCTGGTTTCTCAGTCCTTCACCATCTCTACAGTCATCCTCTCCTTACACCTCAGCACCCACAGCCTAAGCCAGATCTTATTTTCACAAGTAGATGCCCCACTTCAGAAGCTTGCTGGGGAGCCTGCTGTCCCGGCACCTCCAGCTCCACCCCCGCTCTCTACAGAACCCAGCTCCAACACCTGGACCCACGGGGCATGGTCTTCAGTGCCGGTGTTTCCCTTTCTTCCTCATCCGGCCTAGACTACCTGTGGTTCAGCATGTCACCACCTGCCGTCTAATGCCCTTCTTGCAGCCTTTCTCTACACTGTGGTGAAACCCCAGTGCTTGTTAACCTTAATCATCCAGCCATCGGACCCAAGAAGCAGGTATCAAAGGGACAGAGATGTCACAAATCTCAAATGAGCAGCAGCCCTGCCCACCAGGGTCTCTGCACTCCTCGGTCACGGTCACATCCACTCCCTCTGAATAGTCTATTTCACACCCTCCCTTCTCCTCTACCCCCCATCCTATCCAGCTCAGCAGAGATCCCCTGCTTCTGGGAGATGTGAAAAGCCCTTTGCTCGTCTTGGGGCTCAGCATCCTGCACTAGAATAAAGCCGACAGCCACTGTCACTCCTTATGGCCACTCCATTGAACCCCTAACTCTGGCGTGGATTGCCAGCCTGGCCTCTATAAGAAGCAAACGGGCTTCATGGAGATGGGCTCAGACAGCATCATTCATTTCCCCTGAGGTGGGGCTAGTTCTCCCCTGCCCCAAGGAGAAGCGCTCCAGCAGCTCTGAAGATTTTTCTGGTTACTTATGAGTAACCAAAGATCCTGCAAGGCTACTAATTAAAGTATGGTGTCAATAATAATAATAATAAAACTAAATTTCATGTTTGGGCTGGGTTTCCCATCACACCTGCAGGGGAAAAGGTCCTGATACTTTTCTCTTTTCTCGTCAACCTCCTTTATGACTTTTGCCCCACCTTTGCTGTGGTTTCTGACCCCACCCAGGATGGAGGTGAAGGTGGGGCAGGGAGTCCTCGTACAACTTGGAATGCCGTGATGCTCTGGAATCAGCTCTCTCCATGAAGCAAGCACTTTCCTCCCTGAAGTACTTTTGTGGGTTTTTTGAACACCTAGTCTCTGGGGATCTCTTTCCAGCCTGTCACTTAAGACTCCTTCCTCAGCCTTTAGGTGTCTGATGGAGCCTCTGAACTTACTCTGCTGTGGGGCTCTGCTCATCAGGCAGCCTCCTTGGTTGGGATATAAGTTGACCCCAGGCCAGCTTTCTCATTTGAGTGGCCTGAGCCTGGTCCTTGGGAAACACTCCTGCCTTCCGTCGGTCACTTGGGAAAGCAGCACCTGTCACTCAGCCTGAACTGGGCTGACGCAAGCCCCGCTTCTCAGTCCTGCCACGCTGATTTGCACGCGCAACGTGTGCAGAGTTTACTCATGGCTGCTGTTGTTCTAAAGCAGGAAGACAGCAAAATGCCAGGAAACAGAAATGTCATAAGGGGAATGGACAATCTGACCAGTCTGACACATCAGTGAAGGTTCAGCCTCCCCTCAGGCCTGGAAACACTGTCCCATTGCAGGCTGTGTGAGATTTTGTTCCAGAATAGAAATGAAAACATTTATATACGCCAGGTGGTTTGTCATGGCAACCAATACGGTATCCTTTGACCCATATTCATATCTAGAAGCCAGATTATGAGCAGAGGTGGTGATGACTCCTCTGGTTTGTCCTGTGGATGCCACTTGCATGGAGCTGACTCCCCGGATGGTGAAGCCACTGCACCCAGAACTGAAACCACTCGCTCTTTCAAACAGCGAGGAATTTAGTGCGAAGAGCTGGTGACTGAGGTGTCCCAGGGCTGGGGTGGCATGGGGGTTACCAGAGGAGACAGACAGAGGAGGGAAGCTATGAGGATTGAGCCGCAAAACCCATGCAGCATGTATGGCGAGTCATATTTGACAAACTCAGAGGAAAGAGCTTGAAGGAGCCTCTTGGAGATCATTCAGTCTGCCCTTGGCAATCCCACCTGATGTCACAGATGAAGAAATAATAATAATAGCTACATTTTTTAGCACTTCCTTTTAGTGTAAAGGATCTCCTAGATGCTTAGGAAACACTACCTCATTTATTGTTACCTCATTTACTTCTCAGGACAATCCTATGAGGTAATTGCTCTCATTGGCTTCATTTTACAGGTGAGGAAACTGAGACTCCCAGAGTACCTTCATTTGCCCAAGTACCCTGGCCGGGAAGGTCAGCACCAGGAGGCGGGCCTGTACATCGTGAACCCTGTGATATCCATCACATCATCACACCACACGACAGACAAGCTCACTTGGAACCATGTTTAAGATCTGAAAGGGCGGTGCAGAACTTTCTCATGTTTCAAGTTCAGAGTCCATAAGCAGTGCTACTGCTTTGGAAATATCAGATTGAAATGTCAAGGATACAGCGTGAACACCTGGCCACAAAAGGAAAAGCAGAGGTGTGAAAAGAGCGTCAGCCGTATTCACCGGAGCCCCAGGGGTCCTGAGGGTCAGTCCCTTTCCAGCCCTCCAGAAAGGGAGCTGACTGGGCGACAGATGAGAGACCAGGGGGAAGAAGGACAGCAATCCTGGTGTTGGGGAGGAAGGTCCAGGAGAGGAGAAGAGGCCTAGAGACCAGAGAGCAAACCCTCAGATAAGTGGGGAAGGCCTGAAAGAATAAGAGGAAATGGCCTTGGATAAGGAAAGGCCTCTGTGAGGAAAGAGTGAAGCACACCTGAAGAAGGTCATGGGGGTGGGGCAGAGTGGGCAGGGGTGGTGTCTGTGTGAAAGTCATGGGCCCTTAAGGGAACAGAGCAGACTGCAAGGGACAAAGAAGGGAGAACAGACCTCAGAAACTGCCCAGTGTTTGCAGGCAGAGTGTTGGTTAAGAAACCTTCGCCTCTTTCATCATGGCCCCCGAGTCTGCTGGTGAAGAATTCCTGTGTTCCCACAGCAGCCCTGGGCCCTCAGTGCTCCCACCGTTGATCTCTCCACGTGCAGTCTATTCCATCGCTCTGCCTCATCCAATGTATCACCCCCAACCATGCCAACCTCTCGGAAGGCACACCCCAACTCATTATCTGTGGGACTCCTTGGGCCCTTAGCACGCCCTCCAAATGTATTATTTTTGCTCCCTTTGGGACCCCACTAGATTGTGAGTGCTTAAATCATGACTTATTCATCTGGGTGTCCCTTCAACAGCTCCCGGACCTCAAAGACAGTTGTTTAGATGTTAACAATAGTAGTTTGTTAACTCTACCAAAATGGAGGTAAGTGGCAGTCCCTGGTCACAGCCGAAGGCCCTGGCTGAAACAATGGACTTGAAAATCTTATTCACCTTGCGCCCTCTTGTGGAGAAGAAGGCAAAGAACACTGTATTACTACTACCTTGGAAGATGGGGATTTAGTTCTTTCCCTACCCTCCTCCTCTAATTATACTGGTAGTACAATATTAATAAATTAAAATATATTTAACTACAAATATATCTTTCAATATTTAATTCTAACTTAATATTAGTCTGTATTTATATATAACTATTCTAAATATAGTTATAATAGGATATTAATAAATCATCTTTACCATATTATGATTTATGATTTTGTAAGTATTATTCACAGATGAACTAGAAAGTATTATATAATTATATTTTCCTCCTGGTAATATCCTTGTATGTTTTTGCTCCTGGAAGATCATTACATTGCTTCATTTTTTTATTTGCTTAGTCTTCTAGGCATTGTCAAAATTAATGTCCAAACTCTCTGATGAAGCTCTAAGGTCCTCTCAATATGGTTAAACAAATCTGGAAACTTCAAAAATACTATTAAAAATTACTGGAACTGAGTAAGATGATGGGGGGAAATAGGTGAAGGGGATTAAGAGGCACAAACCTTCAGTTATAAAATAAATAAGCTATGGGATATAATATACAGCATAAGGAATATGGTCAATAATATTGTAATAACTTTGTATGGAGACAGATGGTTACTAGATATATTGTGGTAACCATTTCATAATGTATACAAAAGTCAAATCACTATGTAGTACACCTAAAACTAACATAATATAATACATTAACCATACTTCAATAAAAAATTAAAAGTAAATTAAAATTTTAAATTGTTTATTGAAGTATACTTGATGTATAATATCGTGTTAGTTTCAGGTATACAGCATAGTGACTCAGTATTTTTGCAGATTATATTCCATTATAGGTTATCACAAGATAATGAGTATAATGGGTATAACCTATGCTATACAGTATATCCTTTAAATTAATTTTTTTTAATAAAAATGACTGGAGCTATCTTCAGTGCTACCACTTAAAATGAGACTAGGGCTTCCCTGGTGGCGCAGGGGTTGAGAGTCCGCCTGCCGATGCAGGGGACACGGGTTCGTGCCCCGGTCCAGGAAGATCCCACATGCCGCGGAGTGGCTGGGCCCGTGAGCCATGGCCGCTGAGCCTGAGCGTCCGGAGCCTGTGCTCTGCGGCGGGAGGGGCCGCAACAGCGAGAGGCCCGTGTACCGCAAAAAAAAAAAAAAAAAAAAATGAGACTAGTTATTTACCCCCTCATTTGGTGCACAGCTAAAATTCTGAGATCCCACACTTGCTTGCCTTCTCAATCTTTTGATGAATAGAAGTTCTGAATTTTAATAAGACAAATCTGTCATTTTTTCCTTTTTTGGTTAGTGCTTTTAATGTCCTATTTTTAAAATCTCTCTCATCCCAATACCTTGAAGATGTTTTCCTACATTATATTCCAAAATCTTTATTGTTTTGCTTTGCACATTTAGGCCTAAAATTGACTTGGAAATTATTTTTGTGTATGGTGTAAGGTAGGGATAAAGTTTTACTTTACTTTTTCTACATAGATAATTAATTGATCCAACATCATTTATTGAAAAGACCACCTTTCACCCACTATTCTGCAGTGCTACTTGTGTCACTCATCAACTAACCATGTATGTGTGAATCTATTCCTGGTACCTTTAATCTCTTCTATTGGTATGTTTATTTATTCTTACATTAATATCACATTTTTTAGCTACTGCAGAGTTTTAATATATCTTTATAACCTCATTCTTCTCCTTTAAGGGTGTCTTGGCTCTTCTTCATACAACTCAACATCAAAAACCAACCAACCCAATTAAAAAATGGGCACAAGACCTGAACAGACATTTTTCCAAAGAGGACATTCAGATGGCCAACAAGCACATAAAAAGATCCTCAACATTGCTAATCATCAAGGAAATGCAAATAAAAACCACAATGAGATATCACCTCATACCTATCAGAATGGCTATCATCAAAAAGAACACAAATAACATATGTTGAGCAGGATGTGGAGAAAACGGAACCCTTGTACGCACTGTTGGTGGGAATGTAAATTGGTGCAGCCACTGTTGAAAGTAGTATGGAGGTTTCTCATAAAACTAAAAATAGAACTACCATGTGACCCAGCAATTCCACTCCTGGGTATATACCTGAAAAAAAAAAAAACCCACTAATTTGAAAAGATACATGCATCCCAGATGTTCATGGCAGCATTATTTACAACTGCCAAGACACAGAAGCAACCTAAGTGTCCATCAACAATTGAATGGATAAAGAAGATGTGGTATATACATATACAATGGAATACTATTCAGCCATAAACAAGAATGAAATTTTGACATTTGCAACAACATGGATGGACTTGGAGGATATTATGCTAAGTTAAATAAGTCAGACAGAGAAAGACAAATACTGTATGATATCACTTATATGTGGAATCTAAAAAATACAACAAACTAGTGGATATAACAAGAAAGAAACAGACTCACAGATATGGAGAACAAACTAGTGGTTACCAGCTGGGAGAGGGAAGGGGAGAGGGGCAATATAGGGGTTAGGGATTAAGAAGTACAAACTATTAAGTATCAAACAGGCTACAAGGACATATTGTACAACATGGGGAATATAGCCAATATTTTATAATAACTATAAAAGGAATAAAACCTTTAAAAACTATGAATCACTATATTGTACACCTGTAACTTATATAGTATTGTACATCAACTATACTTCAATTGAAAAAAAGAAGAGTGTCTTGGTTCTTCTTAAGTCTTTGCATTTCCATATAAATGTTAGTATCAGTTTTTTAATTTACAGAAAAAGTGTTGAAATTTTTATTGGGATTGCATGAAATCTACAGATAGTTTTAGAAAGAACTGTCATTTTTACTATGTCAGGTCTTCTAATCCATGAACACAGGATGTCACTCCATTTATTTCAGTCTTTAATTTCTCTCAATAATTTTTCCATTGGTTCCTAAACAATCTCATCTATAAATTTTATTTTATGGACTCTGTTGGATTTTTTAAATTGCTGTAAAAGATACACAACAAAATTTACCATCTTAACCATTTTCAAGTGTACTGTGCAGTAGTATTAAGTATACTCACGTTACTATGCAACCAATCTCCAGAACTCTTTCCATATTGTAAAACTGAAACTTTGTATCGAACAACTACTCCCCATACCCCTTCCCCCAGACCCTGGAAACCACCATTCTACTTTCTGTCTCTATGAATTTGACTACTCTATTGATTACACTCATATAAGTGGAATCACACAGTATTTGTCTTTTTGTGACTGGCTTATTTCACTTAGCATTATATCCTCAAGATTCATCCATGTTGTAGCATGTGTCAGAATTCCCTTCCTTTTTCAGGCTGACTAACATTCCATTGCATGTTTATGCCACATTTTGCTTATCTATTCATCTGTTGATGGACACTTGCTGGCTTCCATCTTCTGTGAATAATGCTGCTATAAACATGGATGTACAAATATCTTTTTAAGACTCTGTTTTCAATTCTTTGGGGTATATACCCAGAAGTGGAATTGCTGTATCATATAGTAATTTTAGTTTTTAATTTCTTTGGAACTACAGTATGTCATTTTAATTCTTATATAATTATTTTTAAGTAGTGGGGGAAAGTCATATTATGATACAATGTACTAATCCAGAATAAAATATTTTCCATAAATCCCTGCTCTATATCAAGCAAAACTTGATGAATTTTTTAAAATTTCCAAGTAATTTTGAGTAAGTTTAACATATTAATGTCAGAGGCAATCTCTAGTCAGATTAGGTTAGGAAACACTGTATTAGCTGAAACACTAAATTTGGAGCAAGAAGCAGACAATCAGTGCGGCAAGCAAGGGCAGTTAATTAAGAGATATTCATTGCATGTGTATTCATGTGTGTATTTTTGGTGGATGAGGCAAAAAAGGAATGAGACATTGTCCTAAAAGAGTTTAGGATCAAATGGACTGGGGCTGGTGGAGGAGCAGTGTAATGCACCAAATAATGAGAGGAAAATTATATTCAGAGTACAATTAGATGCTAAATGTGTGATATCGTCAAGTTCTTCAGGGTCATGAGAAGAACAAAATCACTATAGAACAGGGAAATTGGAAGAAACTTCACGGTGATACAAGCTGTGTCTCAAATTGGAGAGGACAAGAAGAGACACTTAAAGGTTCCAAGAATAGCTGGAGCAGTAGCACAGCAGTACAAGTGAGGAGAGCCCTCTGGCTCCTCAGCTTCCACGTGCAGCCTTCTACACAGCTTCGAACTTCTGTACATCAACAAAACACCTCTATTTTTTCCCGTAACAAAATACAACTTTCTGTATTAAAAGTAAAGTTCTCACCTCTTCTTCAAAATGTAGAGGCACACAGTTCCAACAGGCACCATATCCATCAATGGTTATATGAATCACTCCCCAAATTCAGGTGGAGTCCCACTGAATATTCTGTCACCTAAAGAATAAACTGTAAAGTTAATTTTCAACCACATGTATGTAACATAAAAATAGAAAGGAGATAGAAGACGAAAATGTTTAATACATTCAATAAACACACATGTATGTAATGAGAATATATACGAAGCTACTACTGCCATTATTTCTGTGCTTTGTTATGAGGCTGTCAATGGTACCCATCTCTTCCTTCTTGCACTGCCCAGTCCACATCACATTTTCCCCATCCTCAGCCAGAAATTCAGCTGGTTGGAGTTCATTACTTACCAGAGTGACCCAAACCTTCACTCTCAAGAGTGTTTGAGTCTTCAGTCCTGCCTTTCCTGGTTTCTGTAGTTTTCCATTAACTTTCGCTATTAGGCATGGAAGTACTAAGAAGCACACCCACATAACTCCCTGGGTTTCAGACATAGTCCTCCTTGCCTGCACTGTGTAGTAGCAGCCCAAGTTCAAGTACCTCATTTAGAGTAACCCCCTCCCCTTTTTCTCTGGCCAGTTGGTGAATAGTATAAGAGGTCCACAATGTCCAGGAGGCATTCTCACTTTCCAATTCAATTGAACCATTGTGTCTGCTGGTGGAAACGTTCCTCCCCTGGGGACTATGAATTCCAAACCAGCATTGCTCAAAGTTTCTGGGGAAGGAAGAACATTTCTTCTTAGTGAGTTTAAGAGTGAAAGGAGCCACTCCCACTTCCTCCCCTTGATGCCCAGATCCGTGTGTTCTGGCTACAGGAGAGAGAACATCATATAACAGTCACTGATTCAAAACCTATACTCTACCCTGTAAGGCAGAATCCCATGGTTCTGGGGGGGTTGTCTCCCAACTGGCACCACAACTGAATCATCCATTCCGACTTTCAATTAGGCCAATGGCTCCAGGTGATGGGGTATGTGGTAGGACCAGTTGATTCCATGGGCATAAGCCGATTGCTCTATTTCCTTTGCTGTGAAATGAGCTCTTTGATGAGAAGCAGTGCTGCGCAGAATACCAAGATGATGGATAAAGCATTCCATAAGTACACAGATGGTGGGGCTGAAGTGTTATGTTCAGGGAAGGCAAATCCATGTTCAGAGTCATGAATATTCCAGTGAGGATGAATCTCTGCTCCCTCTATGAAGAAAGAGGTCCAATGTAATCAATCTGCCCCAGGTGGCTGGTTGGTCCCCGTGGGGAGTGGTGCCATTTGAGAGGCTTAGCTTTGGCCTCTGCTGTTGACAGGTTAGACACTCAGCAGTAATGCTTGTCAGGTCAGTCTTGGGTAGGTAAAGTCCGAGTTTTTAGCCCACGCATAGCCTCCATCCCTGCCACTGGGGCCACTTTGTTTATGGCCCGTAGAGCAAGCGCTGGGGTGACTGGGGTAAGGGACTGACTTACATATACCGAGTCTGTCATTTTGTTTACTTGCTTAGGACCCTCCTCTGCAGTGCAGTCACGGCTCACTGGATAGAAAGGAGTCAACTGTTGTGCCATGGTAGTGGATCTTGCTGGAAGTCTTCCCTCTAGAGGGCAAGGGAGTATCTCACTAGAGGCAGCGTGCCTGAGAGGGTGCAGGAGAAAACTGCTGCAGGGAGAGCTGCTGCTGGATTCTGGAGAGCCACAAGCTGAGCCAGCACACCAGAACGGGGAAGGGAAACCCCTTCCTCCCGCAACATTTCTCCAGCGCCCCCAACTGACAAATCGTAACATCATGTTTGTGGGTAAAGGGAAAATATTTAGGAGGCCAATTTCAGGTTTACAGAGCAGGCAAAGAAGGGTGAATTGCAATAAACTGCTAAAAGGCAAAGGCACTGAACTGGGTTGAATAGTGTCCTCCCAAAATTCATGTCCACCTGAAAGCTCAGAATGTGACGTTATTTAGAAATGGACATTTTTTGCAGATGTAATTAGTTAAGATGAGGTCATACTGGATTAGGGTGGGCCCTAAATCCAATGAATCCTTTAAAAGGAGATGAGACAAGAAGCCACACTTAGACACAGAAGGAAGAAGGCCATAAGATGACAGAGGCAGAGATTGGAGTGATGCAGGATCGCCAGCAAGCATCAGAAATTAGGAAGAGGCAAAGACCCTTCAGAGGGAGTATGGCCCCGCCAACACCTTGATTTCAGACTTCTAGCCTCCAGAACCACGAGATAACAAATTCTTGTTGTTTGAAGGCACCGTTTGTGGTAATTTGTTATGGCAGCTCTAAGAAACTAATACAGCACCAAATGTTCAGTTGCAGTTTGTAGAGAACCAACTCATAAATGAATACCTGGAGCCCCGTGTTTCGGGAGAGAGGCAAGAAGCAAGACTCCACGTAGACAGTGTGCTAAACACCCAAGGTTACAGCAGACTGTGAAACTCTACCATTTATCTCCCTCTCATTGGGTTTTACTGTCTTCCCAGACATGGATGCTCAGTACTGTATGAAATGTATTATCTTCATCTCTTCACATGAAACTGTCATGAAGCCATTATGCTTTTATTGCAATATTTGTACCTGTAGCAGCTCTCTGACCCACTGTGCTCTCCTTGTAGATTATCTGTCTTCTCTGGTAACTACACCTTTAAATCCATCTGAACACTCTTTGCTAAATTTCAGATTTAACATTTTGACTTCGTCTTTCATCACCTTCAGACCTTACCCTGGACTCCCACTACCAGTACACATCAAATTTCATATCGTTTCCAGTCCACTCCCATAATCCCATTGCTAGTGGGAAACTGACCCTTTTATCAATTTGATCCTCTTCTTTTTTATTCCTGCATTTATGGAGCATGAATTAAGTAGAGATCAATGTGCCAGCCACCATAAAGGGAATAAAGGACACAGAGAGCCCAAGGATGAATGGGACACAGACACTGCCTGATATGTACATGAGTGAAATAGACATATCTGGAAGATTCCAGATTTCTACTGGGGGGAATGAGTGGATGGTGGTGCTAGTTCAAGAGATAAGGAGGTGAGTGTGGGAGAAGTGAGGAGTAACTCATGTTTAGTTTAAGGTGTCAGTAAAACAAACAAGTGGTAATGCTTTTTTTTTTTTAAACTCTTTATTTTATATTGGCATATAGCCAATTAACAATGTTGTGATAGTCTCAGGTGCACAGCAAAGGGACTCAGCCATACATATACATGTATCCATTCTCCCCTAAACTCCCCTCCCATCCAGGCTGCCACATAACATTGAACAGAGTTCCCTGTGCTATATAGTAGGTTCTTGTTGGTTGTCCATTTAAAATACAGCAGTGTGTACATGTCGATCCCAAACTCCCTAACTATCCCCGGCCCTCCTCCCTTCCCCCCAGTAACCATAAGTTCATTCTCTAAGTCTGTGAGTCTGTTTCTGTTTTGTAAATAAGTTCATTTGTACCATTTCTTTTTAGATTACACATATAAGGGATATCACACAGTATTTCTCTTTCTCTGTCTGACTTAACAGGTGGTAACGTCTGATAAGCACTCAGCTCTGTGGGGAGGAGCCTCAAGGAGAAGATCAGGCTCAAGATGTAAATTGGAACTGATTAGTTTAGAGATGGTTGGTGAAGAGGTACAGGTGGAAATAGATGAGCTGGCCCACAGAGAGCTTACAACATGAAAAGTGCAGGAACCAAAGGCAGAACAATGGGGAACACTCAATATGTGGGATTGCAGAGCAAGAGGAACCACTGTAAAGAGTGTTCAGAAGAAGGAAGAGAACCCGAAGACAGAAGAGTAGTGAAAATGAAGGACAAAGAGTTCAAAGTGGAAGAAGTACCATAGTTAATAATGCGAAATTCTGAGAAGATGAGAACTAAAACAAGTGAATTAGATTTGGCAACAGGGAAGACTAGTAAGGGGGTGAGGGTGGAAGCCTCAATACAGAAGGCTTAAAGAGGATGGGAGGCGCAATTATAGTTTATTCTCTATAACTGATGTCATAATACATATAATTGAAAAGTCAAATTGGTCTACAAGACCTAGAATGGACAAGGGCAGTCCCTTCCCCATCCCCCGCTCCCCAGGACTGCATCTACCTTCAATTCTTACAGCTGTTTCTATGGCGATTTACTTACACTTTAAAAATAACTTGTTAATACAGCTATTTCTTCTTGATATTTCATTTTAACTACTATTGACTAAGCTCATATTATGGAAGATAAGGACTTAGCTCTCTTATAAATCCACAGGCATCTTCGTCACACAGGATTCTCCTCCCTGCAACCCCAATCCTCCCAATATACTTCTAACATATTTTGGTTAGATCAGAATTCAGTGTTTACATTATTATGACTATATAAATATTATCCATAGCTAAGCCTTATGATATACTATAATTAAATTTCGTATATACTATTTTGCTTACCTGGATCTAATGATAAATGATAACATTGTTTTCCCCCTTTGTTTAGTCTTCTATCCATCTACCACTAGTTTTTTCCACTGACTTTCAGCCAGAGTATAAATCTCCTCTCAACACTGGAACATAACAAAACAAACACACCCAGTACTCCATCGCACCATTTCCCCCTTGAAGTCATGTTCCTTGAGCTCTCCATCCCTCTGCTGCTAAACTCCGACTGCCACCTGGGACCTCCTATCATCACCCTCTTGGGAATCTTCTTAATTATCTCCTGTGTTGAATCCTCTATTCCTATCTTCTTACTTGGTTTACTCTCTTTTTGGTAGACATCCAATAGTCTCCTGAAAAAGGCTGCATGGAAGGTAACTTTTTTTTAATACTTCGCATGCCTGAAAATGTCCTTTTTCTCGCTTTGCATAATGATCCAGCAGGGTTTGATGTTTTATTTTTAAATTTTTTAATTAATTAATTTATTTTTCTGGCCATGCCACATGACTTGCGGGATCTTAGTTCCCCGACTAGGGATTGAACCTGGCCACGGCAGTGAAAGCACTAAGTCCTGACCACTGGACCACCAGGGAACTTCCCAGCAGGATTTTAATTGGAAATAATTTTTCTCAAGATTTTGATGGCACTGTTTATCACCTTCTAAACTGAGAAGTCTAATACCATCTTGTTCTTCAATTTTTAGTTTGTGGCCTGTTAGATTCTGGAAGCTTTTAGGATCTTAAATTTTGAGAAATTCCATAATGATATAGGTCTTCATCCCATGTGTTGAGTACACAAAGGGCTGGCCCTTTTGACCTGTGAATTCTTGTCTTTCAGTCCTGGGACATTTTCTTGAAAAACCTTTACTCAAAGCTCAACCTTTATTCAGCCTCAAAGCATACACACTGGGGACAAGTTCTGTCCTCCTAATTGATCATCAAAGAATCCACACTGGGGAGATGTGTATCATTTTCAGGTTGTTTGATCATCTTCAGATTTTTTTTTTTTTTTTGGCTGCCCTTGAGGCTTCAGGGATCTTAGTTTCCCCAACCAGCGATCCAACCCGGGACCTCAGCAGTGAAAGTGCTGAGTCCTAACCACTGGACTGCCAGGGAATCCCCTCTTCAGATGTTTTGGTAAAATGATTTATGCTAAGTATCTTGGCAGCCTTTACCCCAAAAACAGTTGCTGAGTGGGCAATTAAAAACATCTCCACTCATATCTGTGAATAATTAAACTGGGTTTTAACTGGTACAAATTCACTATTAAATACCAAAGAAGCCATTTTAAAGATGGGGGAAGCAGCCTCATTTACCAGTTGTTCAGTACTGCTACTAGTGCTGTGACTTCTCCAATATTCAGAACATGTCTCTGGCAGCTTGAATTTGGCTCTCCACTAAGTTATTCTATTGATAGAAAATAGATTCTAGATTCCATCAGAGCTTTGCTATTCAAACATTACCATCACCTGGGAGTGTATTAGAAATGCAGAAACTCGGGCCCCACCTCAAACTTATTGAATCAGAATCTGCATTTCAGCAAGCTCCCCAAGTGATCTGTAGGTATTGATACACTCAAGTTTGAGAAGCGATAATCTTGGACATCTTTGAGAATCAGAAGATGAAGATGAGAAGCCTCAAACTCCACTAACCTGTAGGGGCTAGACTAGTGATAGAAATGGCAGTGGGTAGGTGGGGACAATGGCAACTGGGGAAAGCATGATCTGTCTAAAGCAGGTAGCAGATACTTTGTCCAAGAAATGTTTGCTCTGGGGGAATGCGGGATCAGTATTCCTAGATTTTTCAGTTTTTCAAAAGAAGTAGTGTGATTTTTTTTTTTTTTTTTTGCAGTACGCGGGCCTCTCACTGTTGTGGCCTCTCCCGTTGCGGAGCACAGGCTCCGGACGCACAGGCTCAGCGGCCATGGCTCACAGGCCCAGCCGCTCCACTGCATGTGGGATCTTCCCAGACAGGGGCACGAACCCGTGTCCCCTGCATCGGCAGGCGGACACTCAACCACTGCGCCACCAGGGAAGCCCGATTTTTTTTTTTTTAATGTATTGAATCAAAATGTCCATGTTAGGAACCAATTCAATTTTAAAACAGTGAGCCAATAAAACACATCAACAGGCTGGTCTTTGTCAGTGTTGGTAACTTGTGTCTTCTGTTAGACCCTGTCCCCAGAAAAGTGAACATACGCATCTAGAAACATATTTCAGGGGTGAGAAATGATGTCCATTAAAGCTTTCTACGATTGTGGACATGTTCTGTATTTGTGCTGTCCAATATGGTAGCCCGTGAGACACATGAGGCTACGAGCATTTGAAACTGGCAGATGTGACCAAGGAATTGGATTTCTAATTTTATTTAATTTTAATTAGTTTAAATTTAAACTTAACTAGCCACAGGTATTTAGTGGTTACCACATCAGGCACACAGATAGAGAGCCCATAGACCATGGGTTAGAACTCTCCTCTTAAATGCTTGTTTTTCCAAAGCTTTCCTTTTGAGGCAGTTCCTTATCTACCTAATATAGAGATTCTCAACCTTGTCTGTTGTGGCAGACCCCCCAAAAAATGGCCCCCAAAGATATCAGATCCTAATTCCTGGAACCTGTAAATGTTACCTCATTTGGAAAAGGTGTCTTTGCAGGGGTGATTAAATTAAGAATCTTGAGATAGGGAAATTATCCTTGATTTTGTGGGTAGGTAGACCCTAAATGCAATCACATTTAACCTTAAAAGAGAGAGGAAAAAGGAGACTTGAAGTTACTGGCCTTGAAAATTGAAGTGATGCAGCCACATGCCAAGGAATGCTGGCAGCCACCAGGAGCTGGAAGAGGAAAGAAATGGATTTTCCCCTAGAGCTTCCAGAGGCAGTGCTGCCCTGCTGACACCTTGATTTCAGCCCGGTGAAACGGATTTTGGATGTCTGGCCTCCAGAACTGTGAGGGAATAAATTTCTGCTGTTTTAAGGCACCAATTCTGTGGTACTTTGTTCCAGAAGCCCCAGGAAACTGATACAGCTGTCCACTGGAATCACCTGGTGGAACTTTACCTACGTACATTATCTTATTTAATCTTCACCCAATGAGATGACTACTATGATCCCTATTTTATAAATGAGGAGATGAGGAGTAGAGGATTGCAGGAACTTGCCCACAGCTAGCTTGTGGCAGAGTCAGGGCATGAACCAGGTCCCTCTGCTGACTTCTGCACCCACTGGGGGTAGTAGAATGAGGGAGAGGGAAATGTCCAAGATGAATTCTAAGATTTTTGCCTGGAGCATGGAGTTAACAGTAGTTTTCACTATCAAAGCAAGGAATTGGGGAAGTGGGGACAGTTGAGGGTATAAGGGGAAGAACATGAACTCAGTTTGGGATGCCTCCTTAGTTGTTTCCCTAACATGTATCTTAGTTGTTTCCCTAATTCGTATCTTCCTTAGTTGTTTCCCTAATTCGTATCTTCCACAAAGGGACACATCCAAACTCTCATAGCCATTCAATGTGTATCCACACTTGGACTTGCTACACACACTCTATCCACCACTCTCTGGAAACTGTAGTTCAATTGCAGGCAAATTTCTTTTTATTTCTAAAGCTAAATTTCTTGACTTTCTAACCTATTTTCCTTATAGAAATACGGCAGCTTGTCTCTAACACATCTGCTTCACATACCCTGGGCAAGGAAAAAAATGGTTCTATGCACAGGTGGAAACAGAACCACACCACTAAAAGCCTTTAACTAGGTGGAAAGCAAATATGCTGGAATGAGGAATGTCGTGAGGAAGGTGAATAGAAAGTTGAGGAGTGAATGTCTCTATAATGTCATTATGGCAATCAGAGAAGAAAAAGAAATAAAAGGAATACAAATTGGAAAAGAAGAAGTAAAAGTGTCACTGTTTGCAGATGACATGATACTATACATAGAGAATCCTAAAGATGCCACCAGAAAACTACTAGAGCTAATCAATGAATTTGGTAAAGTTGCAGGATACAAAATTAATGCACAGAAATCCCTTGCATTCCTATACACTACTGATGAAAAATCTGAAAGAGAATTTAAAGAAATACTCCCATTTACCATTGCAACAAAAAGAATAAAATACCTAGGAATAAACCTACCTAGGGAGACAAAAGACCTGTATGCAGAAAACTATAAGACACTGATGAAAGAAATTAAAGATGATACCAACAGATGGAGAGATATACCATGTTCTTGGATTGGAAGAATCCACATTGTGAAAATGACTATACTACCCAAAGCAATCTACAGATTCAATGCAATCCCTATCAAATTACCAATGGCATTTTGTACAGAACTAAAACAAAAAATCTTAAAATTTGTATGGAGACACAAAAGACCCCAAATAGCCAGAGCGGTCTTGAGAGAAAAAAACGGAGCTGGAGGAATCAGGCTCCCTGACTTCAGACTATACTACAAAGCTACAGTAATTAAGACAATATGGTACTGGCACAAAAACATAAACATAGGTGAATGGATAGATAGAATGATAGAAAGCCCAGAGATAAACCCACACACCTATGGTCAACTAATCTATGACAAAGGAGGCAAAGATATACAATGGAGAAAAGACAGCCTCTTCAATAAGTGGTGCTGGGAAACCTGGACAGCTACATGTAAAAGAATGAAATTAGAACACTCCCTAACACCATACACAAAAATAAACTCAAAATGGATTCGAGACCTAAATGTAAGACCGGACACTATAAAACTCTTAGAGGAAAACATAGGAAGAACACTCTTTGACATAAATCACAGCAAAATCTTTTTTGATCCACCTCCTACAGTAATGGAAATAAAAACAAAAATAAACAAATGGTACCTAATGAAACTTCAAAGCTTTTGCACAGCAAAGGAAACCATAAACAAGACGAAAAGACAACCCTCAGAATGGGAGAAAATATTTGCAAACGAAGCAATGGACAAAGGATTAACCTCTAAAATATATAAACAGCTCATGCAGCTCAATATTAAAGAAACAAACAACCCAATCCAAAAATGGGCAGAAGACCTAAATAGACATTTCTCCAAAGACATACAGATGGCCAAGAAGCACATGAAAAGCTGCTCAACATCACTAATTATTAGAGAAATGCAAATCAAAACTGCAATGAGGTATCACCTCACACCAGTTAGAATGGGCAGGCATCATCAGAAAATCTACAAACAACAAATGCTGGAGAGGGTGTGGAGAAAAGGGAACCCTCTTGCACTGTTGGTGGGAATGTAAACTGATACAGCCACTATGGAGAACAGTATGGAGGTTCCTTAAAAAACTAAAAATAGAACTACCATATGATCCAGCAATCCCACTATTGGGCATATACCGAGAGAAAACCATAATTCAAAAAGACACATGCACCTCAATATTCATTGCAGCAATATTTACAATAGCCAGGTCATGGAAACAACCTAAATGCCCATCGACAGATGAATGGATAAAGAAGATGTGGTACATATATACAATGGAATATTACTCAGCCATAAAAAGGAACGAAACTGGGTCATTTGTAGAGACGTGGATGGATCTAGAGACTGTCATACAGAGTGAAGTAAGTCAGAAAGAGAAAAACAAATATCGTATATTAACGTATATATGTGGAACCTAGAAAAATGGTACAGATGAACTGGTTTGCAGGGCAGAAATTGAGACACAGATGTAGAGAACAAATGTATGGCCACCAAGGGGGGAAAGCGGTGGCGGGGCGGGGTGTGTGATGAACTGGGCAACTGGGATTGACATGTATACACTGATGTGTATAAAATTGATGACTAATAAGGACCTGCTGTGTACAAAAATAAGTAATATAAAATTCAAAAATTCAAAAAATAAATAAAGTGATTGCCATCTTCCTTCACTGTGTTTTTTTTGTTTTTTTTTTTTTGTGGTACGCAGGCCTCTCACTGTTGTGGCCTCTCCCGTTGTGGAGCACAGGCTCCGGACGCGCAGGCTCAGAGGCCATGGCTCACGGGCCCAGCCGCTCCACGGCATGTGGGATCTTCCCGGACCGGGGCACGAACCCATGTCCCCTTCATCGGCAGGTGGACTCTCAACTGCTGCGCCACCAGGGAAGCCCCCCTTCACTGTGTTTATAAGTAGCTTATAAAATTTACAGGGAGGGAATTCCCTGGCAGTCCAGTGGTTAGGACTCAAAGCTTTCACTGCCAAGGGCGTGGGTTCAATCCCTGGTTAGGGAACTAAGATCCTGCAAGCTGCGCCACGCAGGGAAAAAAGAAAAAAAGAAAAAATTTACAAGGAGTTTAATATACAGGAGAAGCATTCAGATATAGAGCACATTTGATATTTACTTTCACATAATCTCACAAAGTGTCCAATTTTGTGTTGTGTGATTGTATGGTATTGCTTTCATCTCATTCAGACTCAGATTCAGGCTACCGAAAACTCCCCTCAAAAGTCCATGTAAGCCACTGTCAAACCTCCTCATACTGTTTTTTTTTTAAAACTTCTTTAATGATGCACAATCCATCCAATGGTCAGCCTACCATCCAACAAACACCAGCCTCCCAAATATTCCCTGAATCTGCCTCCATCCTCTCCCCGCTGTGCACTAGTTCAGACCTCCATCAGTTGCAGCCTGGAACCTTGAAATAGCTTCAGAGCTGGTCACCCTACCTTCAGTTTGGTCTCCACTCAAACCCATCTTTCACACTGCCATCAGAATTTCATCTGAATTGCTGATATGCTTGAGCCAGTCGCTCAAGACCCTGCTTAAAATTTTAGTTCACAGCCTTTTACTTGGCCTGCCAAATCTTTCAAAACTAGACCCTTGCTTACTTCTTCACCCTCATCCTCAGCCACTCGTGTTTTGACGTCCTTCAATCCAACAAATGTAAACTTTCTGCTCTGGTCCCTCAGTCTGAAATGTATCAACACTCAGCTCTCCCCAACACCTCCCTTTCTTTGTGCTTTTGTAGCATCCTGTAGGTAGCTCCATCAGAACATCTGCCACTTTGTTTGGAATAGTCAGTTTATATACTCTTCTCCTTAAGTAGTCTATCAGTTCCTAAAGAGCAAGAATATGTATCTCAGGACTTCCTTGGTGGTCCAGTGGTTAAGAATCCACCTTCCAATGCAGGGGACGTGGGTTCGATCTCTGGTCAGGGAACTAAGATCCCACACGCCACGGGGCAACTAACCCGGAGCACCACAACTACTTAGCCCGCATACTCTGGAGCCTGCGAGCCACAACTAGAGAGAAGCCTGCATGATGCAACGAAGATCCCACATGCCTGCAACTAAGACTAACAACTAAGACGCAGCCAAATAAAAAAAAAAAAAATAAGAATCTGTATCTCAGATCTGAATTCCCAGTGTTTACCATGCATCTGGTATACAGCTAGATGCTTGCTCTACTAGGAGCTTGTTCTTGTTAATTGCTTTCCACCCAAACATTAAAAAAATAAAAACAAACAAACAAAAGCCTGCCCTTTATCAAGCTTACTGTGAACTATTTATTACAACCAATCTTTTACATTTGCTCCCTTTTTCTTTTCTTTTTTTTGGCTGTGTTGGGTCTTTGTTGCTGCTTGCGGGCTTTCTCTAGTTGCGGCGATCGGGCGCTACTCTTCATTGCGGTGCGCAGGCTTCTCACTGTGGTGGTTTCTCTTGTTGTGGAGCTCTAGGAGCACAGGCTTCAGTAGTTGTGGCACACAGGCTCAGTAGTTATGGCTCGCGGGCTCTAGAGCGCAGGCTCAGTAGTGTGGCACACGGGCTTAGTTGCTCCGTGGCACGTGGGATCTTCCTGGACCAGGGCTCAAACCCACGTCCCCTGCATTGGCAGGCAGATTCTTAACCACTGCACCACCAGGGAAGCCCAGAAGCCTCCCTTTCTTAAAAGAAACTTTAGGTTCTTGGGTCCAGCTATTTGGTAGAATCCTAGCTGATGTACTCACCTCTGACTTCCTGCCAAATCACATGGCTTTTCACAGTTCCTTATTCTCCTTGCAGCTTTTGACTGCTGTCCATTTTCTCCTTAAACCACCTTCTATGACTTCACACCACTGCCAAGATTGCCCTTGAGGATCTGTTTCAGATTCCTCATTGCCTTGAGTCATTTAACCTACCCACCATCACCATAAATACATTCCCTTGTACACTTTTGGGTTGTCTTGCTATTTGTGTTAGCAATTAACTCAACAAAAAATCTTATCTCATGAAATACCGCTGTAGAAGCAAGAATTTCTTTAAAAAAATAAATTCTTCAAATTTAATACCATTGTAGGTTAATTAAGATGCAAGTTTCTCCACTAATCCCCTAGGTCTGGCATAGACTGAGTACACCTGCCTTTTCTCTCATCACTTCAGACTCCATTACTAATATACCTTTCTTTTTTATTTGTTTGCTCACACCAAAAGGGTTTTTTTCTTCTTATTGTCGTTTATTAATTTTCAAGCATTGCTGTCCTCTCCCTGATTCCCTACTTCCCTCTATATTTCCAAGAGTCCCTAGGGAAAGTGGGTGGAGGAGGGAGCCAATATGTGGGGCTGTGGCCTTGTAGCTCAGTTAGCCTCAAATTTATTTTTAAATTTACTCAAGATTATCTGAGGACATATATATGTATATATTAGTGCCAAAATATGTGCGTGCGCAGGTTCACACCTTTTCAAGGTCCATTAGGTTCTCGTGAAAATATGGGGTGAGGATGGGAGGGTCAAACACATTTCTTACGACGATACTTGGAGCGTAGCCAGCCTCAGGAGCGCAGATGGTATTACAGAAAGTTGTGCGTAGCGGTGGAAAGCCCGGGAGTCTCCTCCGTGACCTTGGCCAAGTCACTGAAACTTTGGGTTTATTCCCTGTAAAATGGAGAAAACCGTACTGGGTTATCGAAAGAATAAACGAAATAATGTAAGTAAAAGTACTCTGAGAAAAATAATGCTGGTTTCTTTGAACGGGGATCCCAAGCAGCTGGATTCCCATCCGTCGGTATTTCGCTCTTCCCCGCAGTCCAAGAGAGCTACCCCTCTGGAAGCCTGAGGCGCGGGCCTCGGCTCGTCTCCATGGCAACGTCTCCGGCATCCCGAGCTCCGCCCCCCCCCCCCCCCCCCCGCCGCCGCGAGGACCGGAAGCAGCGTCCTGTTGGGCGCTTCCCCGGCTTCTCCCCCAAAACGCGGGGTCATCCTTCCTAGGCCGGAGGTGAGAGTACGTCTCTTCGCTCTGCTAGGCCTCTGGGAGAAGCGACCGGCACCCGGGGGGATGGGGAAGGGATGGCCGTCGGCCTGGGGCCACCTCACGGGAGCCCCACCACCACTCCTAGCACGCGCCCGCGCAACCCCTCTTCATACCCCTCCCCGCCCCCACCCCGGCTACCTCTTCCTCACGCCCCCGGCGCTTCCCCGCGGCCTCCACCTCGTCCCGCACCTCCTGGCCTCTTACAGCGCGTGCGTGCACCCCCTCTCCTTGTCCGGGTACCCCGTGGCGCCTGACCCCCGCCCCCCAAGCCGACCTCCTCCCATCACCCTCCGCGCGCTTACCTGACCTCCCGCGCACCCTCCCCCCGCGCCCATTCTCCTCGTGTGGTCTCGCGGAGTCGGGTCCCCGTCCGGGAGCGGCGCCGTGTGGTGGAGGAAGGTGTCCCGGGACCGTCGGGAGCAGGCTCAGCAGAGGAGGTATTTCCAAGGGAGAGTGGGTCCCCTCGGGAAAGACCCACGGATCTGGGACTCTGGGCGAAACCTTCCCTCCAGGGACCGGGTTCGTTACGGACCCTCGCGCGGTGTTGGGGGTTTGGTCTCTTGGGTGGAACTGAGAGCAATTGTGGACCCGGCACAGACTTCGCTCCTGGTGCGGGAGACGCAAAGTGCGTCCCGGTGGCCACTCCTGCGACTTCCAGAGGATGCTTTAGCTTAGGGGCTCTCTGTGTAACTCCCCTAGACGGCTCCAGACACGTGGCCTCAAACCCCACCTGTCGCTCCGGTCTCGATCCCAGATTCGGTTCCGGCTCAGGATCATATGGGTCTGCCGCCCTTCTTTGCGCTGGGACCCCGGCCACCGGCTCTGGACCGCGCAGCACCGTAGAAGGTGTGGATGGCCTGAACTCAGACCCCAGCCCTGCTCCTTTGCCTTTGGTCTCCTTACCTGAGCTTGCCCTGGCGGGTTCCTCAACGTGGGGATGAAAAGAACCTTACAGGGCTTTTGTGGGGATTTAAATGAGTTTGTATTTATTAAGATCCCTAAACGAGTGCTTAGCACATAGTAAATTCTCTGCGTTTCGGTTGTGGAGCACTGTATAAAGTTGTGTCATTTATTTGGTAACCTTGTCTTTCCCGGGCTAGAATATAAGCTCTATGCAGCCGCAGGCTTTGTTCGGGTCACCGCCATATCTTCAGTGCCTAGAAGAGTTCTCGGTGAAGTGGGGGAAAAAATGGTAGAGAAGAAAAATAGGGGCACATATAACAGTTTAAATTAGCTGTCAGTTACTAGTGATACATATACTAAAATGCTACTAAGGAAAGTGTCTTCCCACCTCCTTCCTGCTAACAAGCTAGCGATACTTGGAGAAATTGTTGCCCCCATACATCACTATGTTGCTGGTGACACTGTGATTTGATACAGCGTTTTCTATAATCTATTTGATAATACATAGCAAGATATTTGTCCCTTTTCCTTTGACCCCAGTAAGTCAAGTCCTTGGGACATCTTTGAAGGAAATAATTTGAAAGGAGAAAAATAGTATATTTTCTGAAAATGTGCTTCCCAGCATTGTTTATAATAGTAAAAATTAGAAACAGCCTAAATATTCTACAGTAAAAAGATAATTAAGTAAATAATATGGATGTCACAGATGAGCAGTAGACATGGACATGAAAAAATGGAAATACATTAAGATGGAGGAATATGCTTTTTTCTTTTGAATGGTCCCTTTAATGCCAAAGTAATATTGTTTTTAAAATTAGTAAGCATCGAAAAAAAAATCTATGCAAAAGTACTTCTCTCCTGAGACTATTCCTTAGAGCTCCTTGCAGCAGTCTAGAAAAACTTAAACTGGCTCTTCGAGGCTGACCCAGAGTCATAACTTTCCTCAGCCTTCCCTTATTTCTGTTCTCCAGGAGCTCCTCTGCAACCCTGGCTGAACTCTTATTGTGATAGTCAGCCTCACGTGCATGATTTTCAGAATAGATTGCGAATTACTCATGTATGTAAATTAATGCCTCTGAGCTCTTTGATTCTCTTAGAGAAGGAAGTGTTCTTTGAAAGCATGGTTTATGTTAAGATTAAGGGCAGCACTTTCTGTACAGCCTTATGTTTCTAATCTTAGTTGTATCGTTCTAAGAAGCATTTGTCTCTGCCTTGTTTCCACTTGTCTCTTTAACCATATTTAGGAGTGTCCATAAGGAGAGTTTCACCTTCTTGAAGATTAAAGCCTAGCAGTTCTGAGCTATTCCTAGTCCAAATGTCTGCCAAATTGAGAGAGACATCAAAACTCCTTCCACAAACTTCAGGGGACCCTGACTGCATTCTGGCAATGAAGGTGGAAGAGGGAGGGCAGGCCTCTAATATGGTCTCCAGCCGCCACTGGAGCAGCTACTACAGCTCAGAGGCCTACCGCCAGCGGTTCAGGCAGTTTGACTACCAAGAGTCATCTGGGCCCCGGGAGGCTCTGAGCCGGCTCCGCGAGCTGTGCTGTCAGTGGCTGAGGCCAGAGGTGCACAGCAAGGAGCAGATCCTGGAGCTGCTCGTGCTGGAGCAGTTCCTGGCCATGTTGCCTGAGGAGCTGCAGGCCTGGTTTGAAGAGAACCGACCAGAGAGTGGAGAGGAAGCCGTGGTGATGCTGGAGGAGCTGGAGAAAGAACATGACAGGGTGGCTGAACAGGTGAGAAGGGGCTGTGGGC
The DNA here is from genome assembly GCF_963924675.1 of Phocoena phocoena. Lineage (NCBI taxonomy): Eukaryota > Metazoa > Chordata > Mammalia > Artiodactyla > Phocoenidae > Phocoena > Phocoena phocoena. The sequence goes on from NC_089231.1 coordinate 40,471,286, forward strand.
ATGAGGGACAAGGCTGAGTCAGGAGCTCTGGCACATCACTGGGGTTAGAGCTCCCAAATTGTACTCCCACTCAGCACAACTAAATGTAGAGTGTGGTGAGTGGACTCCCAGCTGTGCCAGAGAACAGAACGCGCCTCTGCCTTCCTCCCTTTTCCTGTGTCCCAGGATAGTTTCTTCACTGTTATTTTATCTTCAAGTCCCAACCTGATTCCCTTCTTCAGCCTCAGTTAGTACCAAACTGTTTCTAGGTCTCTCTTGGACGAAATGAGGACATGCTTGCAAAGAAGCTATCAACTTGTGAAATCACTCAGGAGACACCATGTAGCCAGCTTAAGCCCACAAAAAAGCAACTGCAGTGGGCATCGAAGGAGCATCACACCTTAAGACAAAATGGTGAGGGGCAGGGTTCAGTTCATGGTTGGGGGGTGGGAAGGTGGCCTCTCAGCCCACCCATCACACACATCTAGGCTACGTTCTGTAAGCGGTCTCCAATCTCCCCTCCTGCCTCCTGTTCCTGTGGGAACTTCCACCATTATATATCCTGCCAGTGCACATTCTCAGTATTTTGTCCTCATTTCCTTCTCAGAGATTCTTATAATATCGTTCAGATTTTTGAATCCTTGACATCATCTCCATCCGGATTTTCAAACCTTTTTTTAAGCAGCATGGCCCTCTTCTCAATGAAATTTTATGCGGAGTTGCAATATATTAAACAGATGAAAACACAGCTACTCTGACTAAAGCAGGAACAAGCAGTGTCAGCCCACCTCTTCCGCCATCAGGCAGTCCCTGAGGCCCTTTTGAGGGACCCCAAGGTCACGGTCTAAAGACTGATTCATTTATTTTTATAACTTTTGTTTATTGATACTCTTGTACTAAATCTTGCTTATTGCTACCCACTACCACATTTAATTCCTCTCCTTCAGTTGCTCCTCTGCTTCTCCAATAATTCCTCATCTTTTAGGCCCTTTCTTTTCCTCCAGACTTTCCTCAGTTTCTAATGTATCTTTTTACCCCTACCCACCATTCTACCTTTTGCACAGAGCTTTTCATCTTTTTTTTTTTAGAGCTTTTCATCTTTATAGTTGCCCGCCTCATCAGTATATAAACCTCTTTCACCTTTTGATCTTCTCAGTGTTTTCTGCCTTACCCTCTCCATCCTCCACATTGTGATGCTATACTTCAAACATGCCAGCTAAAAAATAGTCTATATATATTTCATTTGGATCATTCTATTTCGTTTTCCTTCCTTCTGAACAGAGAACTGGTTACATTTGCTTTTCCATGTATTATTTCAGATAGAGACACTGGAACTATAAATGTGAAATCAGCTTCAAGGCGAAAGACTTCTTCAGGCAAAGAACTGCATCACAAAGTTTCTAACACTCTTCAAATGAATGCTTCCCAGAGTTTCACATTTAGAGGAACCTGTGAACAAGATAGAAAGTTTGAAAGAAGACAGGGAAACCGTACTCGAAAAAAACAACACAAATGTAATGAATGTGGGAAAGTCTTTACTCAGAGCTCAGCCCTTAATCTACATCAGAGGATCCACAGTGGAGAGAAACCTTATACATGTGACGTGTGTGCAAAGGCTTTCAGCCGAAGTGCAATCCTGATTCAACATCGAAGAACCCACACTGGGGAGAAACCCTTCAAATGTCATGAATGTGGGAAAGCCTTTAGTCAGAGCTCGAATCTTTTCAGACATAGGAAAAAACATACTAGAGAGAAAGTCCCATCAGTGCTGTGAGGGAGTCAAAACATTTACTGAGAACTTTTTCAACAGGGGAGCAGACACAAGGCACCAATACTCCTTTAGCATAAATCGGTAGTTTCAGTGGGCACCAGTTTCCTTTCAAAGGTTGTAAAAGCCACAGGAGAGAATGTAGAATATTTTCTGTCAGCATTGTTTGCTTTTCTGTACAGTGTCAGTTCAGATGATTGAGAGTCTAAAGCTTAAATCGGATTTCCATCCCTAGTGCAACTCTTGAAAAGATACTCTCAGACATGTCCTACTGTTTCCATTATTAACACAAATAATGAACTAGTATGTTCCTTTTTAGACAAGTACATTTTCCCTGTTGAGAAGGAGTGTGTGAGTTAGTATATAAGTGGGTATTCTCCATTTCATTTCTTGCACATTGGAGTTACTAGACCAAAGATTAAATCAGTTTTTTAAAAAAATTTCCTGGAAATTCTCTGGCAGTCCAGTGGTTAGGACTCCACACTTTCACTGCTGCAGGCCTGGATTCAGTCCCTGATCAGGGAACTAATATCCTCCAAGTCACGTGGTGTGGCCAAAAATAATAATAATAAAATATAATAAATTTCCTGTTTTATTTTCTGTTACCAGATTCAAAATATGAGAATAGGATTGAGGAGACCCAAAAGAATATGTACCTCAAGACCTAAGCTGAAATGTCCAGGGTCATTGTTAGGAAGCAGGTGAGTAAAGGGACTTTACTTGTCTCTTACAAAAACCTGAGAACCTACATACTGTTTTGTTTCAATTTTTAAAATTGAGGTTTAGTTGATGTATAATATCATCTATACATACTGTTGATGATACTAAGTAATTTCCTGTGTAGGAAAAAAAAAATTATCTCCTTTACAATTTATATTGGAAATATCTCAGTGAAAGCATTAAGATTTGCTCTACGTGTCTTTAGGAAGTGGCCTAAATATGATGAGTGTTCTAATAATGAACAGTTATCTGTGGGTGCTTATATAAAGTTGACGATCACCTTAACATAAAGAAATAAGGAAGATGAAGAAAAGACTGTCCAAACGAGACTGATGTTACCTGGTAAGTGTAGCACATAATGGAGAACTGTACTTACCTGGAAATGGGAACCCTTAACAGCTGGTGACTATCCTTCAGAGTTCTTCATGGCCTCTGTTCTGGCATTAATCAGCTGTGAACATGTTTCAGGCATCCCAGGACAACCTTTTCAGGGTCTTATGCATTCTTAGTAAATGAGTTTCTAGACAATTTATCATGATGTTAAGACCTTGGATTTCGATACTCTTGTACAAATGAGAAAATCACTAAAGTTCAATTTAAAGAGTCCATTGAGTTTAACCCACATTTAATTCAATCAGATTCTCTTGTTTAAAAAGTAAATGACTGGTTTTTTTTTTAAGTATTCTGACAATATATAACATAATGTCCCCCTTTCCAGGGATTCTTAATAAAACTCTGTATGTATTACAAGAATACATGGATTGTCGTGCCTCCCATGGTGCCACCATTACCCAATATGGAGGCAACCATGAGAAATGAAAGTCCTTAGAAGGAGAAGGGAAGATAGGCCTCATGGTGAACTTTGTACCTCATGAAGGGTAAACATTTCATTATCAGAAAATCCAGTCATATCTAGTGCTTGGACTAACTCCTGAGACAAATGTGGGATTACATGCTCTGCTTAGTTAGAATATTGATAAATATTAGATTAGTAAGGGGAGAGGAGAATACAAATTTTAATTTTAGAATTTTCTGATAGTGATTATACTTTGTAGCTCTAGTAAATATGAATAAGTATTGAGTTTTGTACATTTTCATTTATTAAAAATGTAAGAGTCTTTTTATTTGGGTCTCATTCTTTTTATAATTAAAGAGAGGAACAAGCCATCTATTAAAGAAGCAAATGCCTCAAAAGATACATGTATTGTGAATTACTGCTTAATCATGGAAAGAGTTTTTTGGGTACTATGTGAATAAAATGACAGAATCTAAATCAAATATTCTGAGGGAAGCGTCTTTCTTCACTTGCTTCTGCCATAAACTTTGCAAGATTACATTGTCTTCAGTGTGAGTAATCTGAACTTCTCCACCAGACAGTGATGTGAATCATATCATCTTAGAATAACGAATCTTTAAAGGGTGTCGCTGAGTACCCGAAGTTATCTTGCACTTACACAGGTCTCCTAATATGTAGAAGGTGCTAGTTTATGTAACTGGAGAATTAAATGACTTGGTGTAACCTTGATAAAATTAGCGTATTAGCACCCCATCAAACTGATTAATTTCCACAGATAGTAAATACTCCAAAATGAAATTGGTGTTTTTTAAGTGAATTTCACTCCATCTGAGCCTTTATTATTATCTATAATCCTATGTTCCCTCTTTTTCTCCCATTCTCTTCAGAGACTAGGTCAGATGTTTGTCACTGTCCTTGAAACTTCCTGTATCAGGAATGCTTCTGGATACAAAATCCACCTTTGGTGGCTTAAACAAATTAGACTTTGCAACCAGAAATCTGGAGGCGAGTTGCTGCTAGCTGTCAATCGGCAGCTGAACAATGACTTGTCTGGCTGCTATCTCTGCACTTCTTTGGACCTTTCCTTCATACTTATTTTCTCAGATATGCAAGAGAGCTGTCCCAGCTCTGGGAATGGCATCTGGGGTCAAGTCAGAGAGGAGGAGGGACTCCAGCCATGGCCATGTCTTCTACTAGGAAAAGGGAAAGCTTTCCAAGAAACTCTAGCAAAATTCTGCTTATGTTTCCTTGTTGCAGATGTGTCTAGTAAAGCCAATGTTTTCAACTCCTAGAGGGAAAGCAGCAGGGCAGATGGGGATTGGGAACCACAGTGAGTCAGCCAACAGTGTTTGCCATACTCCTTGGCCGCTTTCCTTTTCATGAGCAGATGGCTATGATTTTGCCTCCTTCATTATCAAAAAAAAAAAAAGATGAGAACTCCACCAAGTTTGTCAACTTACCTACATCTCACCCATCATTTCCTCTCCCCTTCCTTTCAGAATAATAGAGGAGTCTCTCTTCTCTGGTCCGTCAGCATTCCTTCCCACCTCTGAAGGATGTTGGCTGCCATCAGTTATTCTCTCTCTTTTTTATTCATCCTTTTGTTTTCCTTCAGGATCCATCTCTTCAACATTCAAATATGTTGATGTGACTTTTCTAGCATATTCTTAAAAATTCAAGATGGTGGCTAATCCCTGAGTCAGGGGGAGCAAAATGGCCCTTACTTTTGCCTCCTTCATATGCATCCATCTCTCAAACACAGTGATCTTTCTAAAACATAAATTTGATTATGTACCCTCCTTGCTTAAAACACAAGCCACCCATTGCTTTTTTTTTCCCCCTTTGGCCAAGCCGCACGTCTTGCGGTATCCTAGTTCCCCCACCGGGATTGAACCTGGGCCCTCAGCAGTGAAAGCATGGAGTCCTAACCACTGGACCGCCAGGGATTTCCCCCCATTGCTTTTAATATAAAATCAGAACTCCTAAACAAGGTTTTTGAGGCTTTTCATGATGTGACCACAGCTTACCATTTCAGCTTTCTCTTTTGTTACTGCCTCCTTAATACTCTATGCCAAGGACATTCTGAATTAGAAGTCCTTCTCCTGCCTCTGGGACTTTGTATGTGTTCCTTTTAAACTCTTATCCAGCTTCTGCACTTTATCTAACTCCTGTGTATTCTTCAGGTTTTAGCTTAAATGCCACTTCTTCCAGGAAGCCTACTGTAACACCCTAAGAATAGGTTGGGACCACCTCCACACCTTCCTATTGATTCCATAGTAATCTGTTCTCACCCTGGCATTACATTTATCACATGAAATACGATATTTTTAAAATATCAAACTACAGTCGGCCATAAAAAAGAACAAAATAATGTCATTTGCAGCAACATGGATGGACCTGGAGATTGTCATAGTGAAGTAAGTCAGACAGAGAAAGGCAAATATCATATGCTGCTTATATGTGGAATCTAAAAAAAAAAAAAAGGTACAGTTGAACTTATTTACAGTAGAGTCACAGATGTAGAACTTATGGTTACCGGGGGGAAGTGTCAGGGGAGGGATAAATTGGGAGATTGGGACTGACATATACACACTACTATGTATAAAATAGATAACTAATAAGGACTTACTGTATAGCACAGGGAACTCAACTCGACTCTGTAATGACCTATACGGGAAAAGAATCTAAAAAAGAGTAAATATATGTATATATGTATATGTATAACTGATTCACTTTGCTGTACAGCTGAAGCTAACACAGCATTGTAAATCAACTATACTCCAATTTTTTTTTTTTTTTTTTTTTTTTTTTGCGGTACACGGGCCTCTCACTGTTGTGGCCTCTCCCGTTGTGGAGCACAGGCTCCGGACGCACAGGCTCAGCGGCCATAGGCTCACGGGCCCAGCCGCTCCACTGCATGTAGGATCTTCCCGGACCGGGGCACAAACCCGTGTCCCCTGCATCGGCAGGCAGACTCTCAACCACTGCGCCACCAGGGAAACCCACTCCAATAATTTTTAAAAGATAAAATATCAAACTGCAAATATGGCCCAAGGAAGAGGAGGAATGATACTTTGAGAAGAAAGAAGTCACGGAATAGTAAAAGAAAAAAAAAGCCCTCCTGATCCTGGGAATGGTGAGACAAAGAGAAGGTCAGACACGGGTGACGTTTCACCTCTGCAGAAATGCTGGAGGGGGTTGGGAGAGAACTTGAAAGGGGAGAAAGCTGGGCTTACTTGTCATTGAGTGCATTGGGGTGCATTGGGAAACAGTTGCTCAGCAGACTTCCTGTGCTCCAACCCTGGACTATTGTAAAAATGGCAATACAGAGTTAGTGAAGAGTCTACCAGCTACCATGTGATTTAGAAGATATGTAGCCGTTCCCCCTACCCGATGGGGACCTTGGAAAGGAGCTGATTGAACCACCTGGAGAATTGGGATCATTGGACAAAGTAACTTTGTGGAACCTGTAGCCAGAACTGTGAGTCTCAGCTACACCTTAGAGGAGTGGCTAGAGCCAAGGTGGAGGCAAATCATGAAGGAAGGGATACTGGCCTCCTGCCTCACCAGAAGAACAGATCACTTACTGCTGCAGGTTTGGTGAGCAAGCACCTCAGACTAGCTGCCCAGAATAGAAACCAGAGAGGCTCAGGAGGATAGCAAGGCCATCTGAGACCCAATCCACAGCACCACCTCACCACAGGGAATATAAACTCTCTTCCCAGACATCTAGATGGCAGAGAAGGACAGAGGGAGAAATAGCCGTGATAGGGAGTTGAACTTAAAATGGACCGAATAATTTAATTCAACTCTTTCATCACTACCACTCCCCACTCAATGGGGTGGGAATTCAAGAAGCAAAAACATCAGTTGTAAAAAATAAGTTCCACTTTTCAATGTGGTAGCTTTTTATCCACTAAATGGATACTATATCTACTCCTGTATTGACCTCACTATGCTATGTTTCTCCAGAGCATGAACTGCCTCATTCACGTGTTTCTCAAGCATCAGGCACAGTACATGCCCATAATAGGCACTCAAATATTTATGAAATGAAAATATTTGCAAATCTTATATGTGATAAAGGGTTAATATCCAGAATATGTAAAGAACTCCTATAATTCAACAGGAAAAAAACAAAACCCATTTCAAAAATGGGCAAAAGACATGAATAGACATTTCTCCAAAGAAAATATATAAATGGCCAGTAAGTACAGGAAAAGATGTTCAATATCACTAATCATTTGGGAAATGCAAATCAACACCTCAGTGAGATGCCACCTCACACCCATCATGCTGGCTGATTAAAAATACAAAAAATAACAAGCGTTGGCAAGGATGTGGAGAAACTGGAACCCTTGTGCACTGCTGATGGGAATGTAAAATGGTACAGCCACTGTGGAAAACAGTTTGGTGGTTCCTCAAAAAGCTAAACATAGAATTACCACATGGTATGGCAATTCCACTCCTGGTATATACCCCAAAGAATTGAAAGCATGGACTCAAACCAATACTTGTACACTCATGTTCATAGCAGCATTATTTACAACAGCCAAAAATTGGAAACAACCCACGTGTTCATCAATAAATCAATGGATAAGCAAAAATATGGTATACACATACAACTGGAATATCATTTAACGTTAAAAAGCAATGAAATTCTGATACGGGTTTTCCCCGCTTTTCAAAAGTTCACTTTACACCACTTCGCTTTTACGAAAGACCTACATTAGTACAGGCTTTTCCCACTATCTGAAAGTAGAGTGTTCCTATGAAACTTTTCATAAGCTGAAATGGTGTAAAGCAAAGAAGCAATTACTGTAGACACAGTTCTAAGCTATGGCAGTTTCACGCTGAGATGCTGAGAGCAGTTCTCCAGGAAGGAGCTTGGCAGTGCCACTCTAGCTGCTTGGGCGGCTTGCTGCCTCTATAACAGCTTGCCACCAAAACAAAGGCTGAATGCTGTCATTGCTTTTTGCCGTTTTCCTTAAAAGTGAAAATCCTCCTCAGATTTATTTCAGTTAGTGAAAACAGGTACAGGTATCCTCTGCTTTTTGAAAGTTTGCTTTCCATCACTGCACTTTTATGAAAGACCTACATTAGTACCTATTTAACGGTCCGTAATAGAGGCAGTATGCTCCCCACACGGCAAGACTGGCACAGCCAAGCTCCTTCCCTGGAACTACACCAAGCATCTCAGCATCAAGCTGCCGTAGCTTTGAACTGTGTCTGTGAGCATATGTGCTTTATCTTGATTTATTTCACGTATCCGTTAGCAAGATGTGTCGTAAAGTAATCGATTCTTTGCTTTACACCATTTCGGCTTCCGAAAAGTTTCATAGAAACTCCCTGCTATGGGATAGCAGAGGAAACTTGTACACACTACAACATGAATGAACCTTGAAAACATGCTAAGTGAAATAAGCCAGACAAAAAAGGATGAATATTGTATGATTCTACTTACATAAGGTATCTAGAATAGGCAGACTCATAGAGACAAAGTAGAATAGTGGTTACCAGGGCAGGGGGGAGAGAGGAATGAGGAGTTGTTTAATGGGTACAGAGTTTCTGTTTAGGGTGATAAAAAAGTTCTGGAAATGGATAATTGTGATGGCTGTACAACATTATAAATGTACTTAATGCCACTGAATTGTACACTTAAAAATGGTTAAAATGGTAAACTTTATGTATATTTTACCACAAGAGCATTGGAAGAAACAAAAAGGAAATAAATCAGTTTTCTATAATCCTGTCCTAATAACGTTTATATTCTAGTAAAAAAAAAAGAGGAATAATAAGAAACTCTATGGAATGCTGAAAAGCAGAAGATCTGGAAGATAAAATCCAGACGAGTGTTTGGTGAAGGGACTAACAATTTTCTCTTTGCCACTAACACTTAGGACAGGCAATGATGAGACTATCCCAGCAGCCCTAAAAGAAGATTTGAATGGACTATATGGGCTACAAATCCTGGATGGCTAGTAAATAATATTAAAATTAGTTATAATTTCCATCTTGGATTCAATGTATTTCCTTATATAAAGCCATATGCTAAGTTAATTACTTTATTGATTCCTGAAATTTTAAGCTAATGGATGTATCTTATTATCTGGCTCTCTTAATCATACTTGAGTTTGAATTTAGCTCAGATTAACTGGTTTGTCTTCAAATGAAGGATTATTTTTATTCAAAGGCTACAAAGACATTGAGTGGCAGCTAAGCTAAGGAACTCTACTGTCAGAGCTAATGATCAGCCAGGTAGACATCTGCAGTCTTTTCCTATGCAGCTTTGCTGGCTCCAGTCTTTTGAAGAAGGAGTTGTCAGGATTCTAGGTAGAATATCTCCAGCTGGACATGTCAGTGAGGCTGCATCAGAACTGAGTTAGTCCATTAAATTTGCTTTTGATTCATTGGCTATTAGCAGTCTTGTCACCTAGGTGGTTTTACAGCTCGATTTTTTAAATATTCATTCAACCCCAAATGATTAGTCTAAGCCAATTACGATAATCCTATTCCACTTGCAAGTAATTTTGATTTAGGAACAGGCATATCACTCAATTTGGACCAATGAGACATTAGGGGAAGCCTGCTGCATGGCTTCTGGAAAAGTTTGCTTTCTTCTAAAAAAGAGACATAGGGACTTCGCTGGCAGTCCAGTGGTTAAGGCTCTGCACTTCCACTGCAGGGGGCGAGGGTTTAATCCCTGGTTGGAGAACCAAAATCCCACATGCTGCGCAACGCGGTCAAAAAACAAAAGAGAGACATGAAGAAGAGATGATGCTTTTCTATCTCCAGATGTTGTTGTGACTGGTTATGACAGCAGGCAGTGCTGCAACAGCTGGAAGATGAAGCAGACCCATGTGGAGGAAGGAGCCAAGAGTACTACAGACAAGCAGGACTGAAGCCCTGAGGTAACAAGTTTTTTTTTTTTCCTGAGGTACCATTCCTTTAAATACTTATATTAGAAGAGACAAAAGACTTAAAATCAGTGATCTGATTATCTACCTTAAGAAGCCAGGGAATGGGACTTCCCTGATGGCACAGTGGTTAGGAGTCTGCCTGCCAATGCAGGAGACACAGGTTCGATCCCTGGTCCAGGAAGATCCCACATGCCGAGAGGCAAATAGGCCCGTGCGCCACAACTGCTGAGTCTGTGCTCTATAGCCCGCGAGCCACAACTACTGAGGCCCTGACGCCTGGAGCCCGTGCTCTGCAACAAGAGAGGCAACTGCAGTGAGAAGACCGCACACCACAATGAAGAGTGGCCCCCGCTCACCGCAACTAGAGAAAGCCCGTGCACAGCAACAAAGACCCAACGCAGCCAAAAATAAATTAATTAAAGAAAAAAAAAGTAGGAGAAGTCAGGGAAAAAACAAAAGAGCAATTTAAAACTAAAGTAAGCCAAAGGGGGAAAATGATCAGAATAAAAATAGAGGCTCTGGTTTTAGGCAAGATGGAGTAAGTACACTCCAACCTGTCTCTCTCTAAAGAGAGATTCCCACAGAATCCTGGACAGAAAGCATGGAACTTTCATGCTGAGGACTCCTCAATGTAAATAATAGCAAGCAGACTGGGGAAGAGGACTAGAATTTCAAGTTCCACTGAATTTACCCTTTTTCCCTTTTGGTATCACCTGGCCTGGACTCAAAGGGAGCCTGAAACCCTGAAGTGCACAAAGAGAAGAACTCCAAGAGAAGTGTTCTGTGTCTGGCCCAAGGGATGGGAAAGGGGCTTCTAAGGGTCCAGAAAATAGGGGAAATCCCGCATCTTTTTTTTTTCATTCAACTTCTCTCCCTATGGCAGTGGCAGTGGCAGCAGCAGCAGCACAGCAATGGCAGGGGTCACAGGGAAGTCACCTTAAACTAAGAGAGAGGGGAACCCTTCACTCTGATCGGAGGAGCTTTGGTCCCAAGAGCATGGTGCCAATCCCCATTACTTTTATTCTCTTGGTGTCCTATCACTCCTTTGACCAGGATGCAGATGTAGTTGAGAGGAGTAAATATCACAGCAAGGAAAATAAAACCCCAGCTTTCTAGCTGGAAGACTAGTAAGGGAGGCCTCAAGGAGTGAGAAGGTGTTGCATTTGTTGCAGAGACTAGAGAGATCAAGAGTGATTCCCACAAGTAGTGTATGAACTCCTCTACTCACCTCTAAACTATGCATGCATGGATCTGACCCTAAACATCAGAGCACAGGCATTGAGAACTGAGCTACAGGGCAGACTACCGCCCAGAATCCAGACTGGCCACTGAGTGCATACACATAGGACTAGAAATGTTTGGAAACTGAATTGACTTTGGAAAGCCCAAACAATGGAGATCAGACCTCGTTACCTGACCCTAACAAGGGCAGCTCCTTGCTAAAACAAACAAACAAGTCAACCTTCAACTTAGGGTTTAAATGATACCCAGAATCTGATAACATAATATTCAAAATGTGTAGTATACAATGCAAAATTGTTAAGCATAGGAAGAAACAGACTATCTCAATTTGCAAAGAGAAAGAAAATCAAATTATATCAAGGCCTAGATGACATAGATTTTAGAGTTATCAGAAAAAGACCTTAATCAGATATTATAACCCTGCTTAGGAAGTAAGGGTGAATGAATGGAAAGACAGGAAACATCAGCAAAGAAATAGAAGGTATAAAGAAGACCCAAACGGAAATTTTAGTGCTGAAAAATACAACCAAAATAAAATATTCACTTGATGAGCTTAATGGAACAATGTAGATGACAGAGGAAATAGCTATAGATCAGTAGAAATCATCCAATTTAAACAACACAGAGAATAAAAGATTGAAAAACAGAAAAAAAACCAGACAGTACAATAAAGAAAACCACAATCCAAAATCCTTAAGGAACACAGGCACAAAATTCCTCAACAAAATGTTATCAAACTGAATCCAGCAATGTATAAAAAGAATAAAACACCTGGACCAAGTGGGGTTTATCCCAGGACTATAAGGTTGACTCAGTATTCAAAATCAAAGAAACACACCAGATTAGTAGTTGCAAAGAGAAAACACCACATGGCCATATCAATTAATGCAGAAAGTGTTTGACAAAATTCACCACCCACTGAGAAGAAAAAATAGGAACTTCCTCAAACTCATAAAGGGCATCTATTAAAAAGCTAGAATTCACTACAAACCTATTAGAATGGCCAAAACCTGGAACACCAACAATGCCAAATGCTGATGAGGATATGGAGCAACAGGAACTCTCACTCATTGGTGGTGGGAATGCAAAATTGTACAGATACATTGGAAGACAGTTTGGTAGTTTCTTACAGAATTAAACATACTCTCTTGCAAATGATATGACCGATAAGGGGTAAATATCCAAAATACATAAACAACTCATACAACCCAACTTCAAAAAAACAAACAACCCATTTTAAAAATGGGCAGAAGATCTGAACAGACATTTTCCCGAAGAGGACGTTCAGTTGGCCAACAGGCACATGAAAAAATGCTCAATATCGTTAATCATCAGGGAAATGCAAATTAAAACCACAATGAGATATCACCTCACACCTGTCAGAATGGCTATCATCAAAAAGAACACAAATAACAAATGCTGGCCAGGAGGTGGATAAAAGGGGAACCTTGTACACTATTGATGGGAGTGCAAATTGGTGCAGCCACTGTGGAAAACAGTATGGAGATTTCTCAAAAAACGAAAAATAGAACTACCATATGACCCGGCAATTCCAGTTGTGGGTATGTATCCAAAAAAAAGAAAACATTAATTCGAAAAGATAATTGCAGTATATCCAGACAATGGAATACTATTCAGGGCTAAAAAAGAGATGAGCTGTCAAGACATGAAAAGGCATGGAGAAACGTTAAATACATATTACTAAGTGAAAGAAGCCAACCTGAAAAGACTATATACAGTATGATTCCAACTGTATGACATTCTGGAAAAGGCAAAACTATGGAGACAGTAAAAAGTTGCCAGGGGTGGGGGAGAGTAGAGAGATGAATAGCCAGAGCACAGAGGATTTCAGGGCAATGAAAATACTCTTTATGATATTATAAGGATGGTTATATGACATTATACATTTGTCCAAACCCATAGAATGTACAACACCAAGCGTGAACCCTAAGGTAGACTATGGACTTTGGGAGATTATGATGTGTCAATGTAGGTTCATCCTTGGTTTAAAAAAAAAAAAAAAAATATATATATATATATATATATATATATATATACCATTCTGGTGAGTGATGTTGATAATGAGAGAGGCTATGAATGTGTAGGGGCAGGGGATGTCTTCTTCTCAATTTTGTTGTAAACCTAAAACTGCTCCAAAAAAGTCTTACATAAAGCAAAAAAACCAAAACAAACAAACAAAAACCTCTAGAATTAAGATCATACTTAATTGTGAAAGACTGAATACTTTTTCCCCTAAGAGATATCTACTCTCTCCTCTCCTACTCAGTATTGAATTGGAAGTCCTAGACAGTACAATAAGGCAAAGAAAAAGAAATCAAAATAATACAGATTGGAAATTAAATAAATTTTCCCTATTCACAGATAACATGATTATCTCCATAGAAAATTTCACTGACTCTATAAAATATCTTCAAAATGCTAATGATGGAGTTATGATGGTTAATTTTATGTGTCAGCTTGATTGAGCTAAGGGATGCCCAGATACCTGGTAAAACCTTATTTCTGGGTGTTCCTGTGAAGGTATTTCCAGAAGAGATTAGCATTTGAATCAGTAGATTAAGTAAAGAAGTTCACCCTTGTATTGGGAGTTTGGGATTAGCAGAGGCAAACTATTATATATGGAATGGATAAAAAACAAGGTCCTCCTGTACAGCACAGGGAAATATTCAAAATCCTGTGATAAACCATAATGGAAAAGAATATGAAAAAGAATGTACTTATGTAATTGAATCACTTTGCTGTACAACAGAAATTAACCCAACATTGTAAGTCAACTACACTTCAATAAAATAAAAAATAAAGAAGAAGTTCGCCTTCACCAATATGGGTGAGCATCATCCAATCTCTTGAGGACCTGAAAAGGCAAAGGATGGGCATATTTGCTCTCTCTGCTTGAACTGAGACATCCATTTTTTCCTGCCTCTCAGACATCAGCCAGAATGAATTACATCTCCAACTTTCCGGATTCCCCAGTTTACAGATAGAAGATTGTGGAACTTCTTAGCCTTCATAACTGTAAGGCAACTTCTAGAACATATCTTAGATAGATAGATACAGATATATGGATATATATCCTGTTGGTTCTGTTTCTCCGGCGAACCTTGACTAATACAGGAATTTATCAAGGTTCTAGGATAGAAGTCAATACACAAAAATCAATTATATTTATAAATACAGCTGTGAATAACTGGATATTTTAAAATATCATTTTAAATAGCTCCAAAAATCAGTTAATGCTCAGAAATAAATTGAATAAAACATGGGCAGGATCTACACACTGAAATATACAAAATGCTGATGAATAAAATCAAAGAAAATTTAAATGGAGAGATATAATGTGTATGCATGGATTGATAGACTCAATATGATTAACATGCCAGTCGTCCATAAAATTGATCTATAGATTTAAAGCAATTCTGACAGAATTCAGTAGGATATTTTGTGTAGATATAGGCAAGCTAATTCTAAAAGTTTTATGGAATGCTAAATATATATATATATATATATATACCTAAAATAATTTTGAAAAGAAAAACAAAGTTGGAGGACTCACACTACCAGATTTTAAGCAATTATTATAAAGCTATAGTAATCAAAGATGTGGTATTGAGATAAACACAGAGATCAATGTAACATATTAGAGAGTTCAGAAAAAGATCCACACAAATATGGCTAACTGATTTTTTTTTTTTATAAAGATGGAGGGCTTCCTTGGTGGTGCAGTGGTTAAGAATCCATGTGCCAATGCAGGGGACACGGGTTCAAGCCCTGGTCCGGGAAGATTCCATATGCCATGGAGCAACTGAGCCCGTGCGCCACAACTACTGAGCCTCCCTTCTAGAGCCCTCGAGCCAAAACTACTGAGCCCGTGTGCCACAACTACTGAAGCCTGCATGCCTGGAGCCCGTGCTCCACAACAAGAGAAGCCACCACAATGAGAAGCCTGAGCACTGCAATGAAGAGTAGCCCCTCCTCGCTGCAACTAGAGAAAGCCCACGCACAGCAACGAAAACCCAATGCAGCCAAAAATAAATTTAAAAAAAAAGATGGAAATGCAATGCAATAAAAACAAAACCTTTTTATCAAATAGAACAACTGGACATCTATATGGAAACAGACATATACACAAACTTTCAACCTATAATTCATACCTTATATAAAAATTAATGTAATATAAATCGTACATCTATTATTAAATGTAAAAATATAAAACTTTTAGAAGAAAACATGAGAGAATCTTCAGGTCCTGGTGTTAGGAATTCTTAGCTATGGCACCAAAAGGACTAGCCATAAAATTTTAAAATGGATAAATTGGAGTTCATCAAAATTAAACATTTTTCTCTGTGAAACACACTATTAAAAGAATATAGAGATAGATATAATTTTTAATAGTGCTTTTCCAGATTCATACTCTATGTACCAAATATTGATTTTGGCTCAATATTTCTTTCTTTTTTTCACTTTTTAAAATTCAACTTATTCAAACTAAAAAAAGCAAAAATCATATATATTAGCTCCAGCTGCTATAACAAAATACTATAAACTGGGTGGCTTAAATAACAGGAGTTTAGTTCTTACAGTTCTTGAGGTTGGGAAATCCAAGGTCAAGGTGCCAGCTGATTTGGTTCCCAGGTGAGGGCTCTCTTCCTGTCTTGCAGATGGCCATCTTCTTGCCTTGTCTTCACATGGTGGAGAGAGAGAGGAAGCAAACTCTCTACATCTCTTTTTATAAGGGAACTAATCCCATCGTGGAGGCCCCACTCTCATGACCGTATCTAACCTAATTACCTCCCAAAGGGCCCATCTTCAAATACCATCACACTGTGGGTTAAGGCTTCAACGTGTGAGTTTGGGAGGCGGGCACAAATATTCAGTCCATAATACTACATGACCCAGCAATTCCACTTCTAGATATTTACTCTAGAGAGATAAAAACTTATGGTCACACAAAAGCATGTCCATTAGTATTTATAGTAGCTCTATTCAAAATCGCCCAAATCTGGAATCAACCCAAAAGTCCTTCAGTGGATGAATGGATAAACAAACTGATATCTACAGTAAAATACTACTCAGCGATCAAATGAAATGCACTATTGAGACATGCAACAACATAGATGAATCTCAAAGGTAGTATGTTTAGTGAAGGTTATGTAAAAGGTTAAATACTTTATGATTCCACTTGTATTACATCGTGTAAAAGTCATTGATGGATTATAAATCAGTGGTTGCCATGGGTTAGGGAGTAGGAAAGTTGTGAGTACATCTTGAGGGAGTTTTGTGGAATGATAGAACGATCCTGTATCGTGATTTTGGTGGTAGTTTTACAATCTGTACATGTTTTAAAACTCCTGGAGCTATCTGCTAAAACAGAACTAATTTTACTGTATATTAATTTCTTTTAAAAGGAGCAGAACTCCATGAAGTAGAAAACAAAAGTAATAGAGCAAATAAATGAACCCAAAAGTTGTTACTTTGAAAGATTAATAAAATTGATAAACTTCAAGCAAAACTGAAAAAGAAACAAGAGTATCAATTTCAGGAATGAAAAAGGGGACATCACTACTGATCCTGTAGACAGGATAGTAAGGAAATATTATGAACAACTTTATGCTAATACATCTGACAACTTACATGAATTAGATAAATTTCTTGAAATACACAAACTCCTGCCCCTTACATCTCATTGACCAGAACAGAATCATTTGGCCATTCCTAGCCATTAGGAAGGCAAAGTGAATACATGGCAAAGAGAAACAGAGAAGTCATGGATGGCTTAGCTCAATCACAACTTATTATCTATGGGCTGGGCACAGTGTTGGGCCCCCAAAATCAAAAAAATGAGGGGTGTATTAGAAGTAAGGGGGAGTGCTTTATGTAGGAAACTAACAGTGCCTGCCACAGTTACCTTTTTAGTCACTTGCAATGAAAAGATTCCTCATGCAGTGCATTTATTAGCTAAAATGGAATATTTAACCAGTGTATTTTAAGTGCCCAGAGGGAGATACTTTTGAGCTGAGGAGAAGGTATGAGAGCTCCAAAATAATTGTTAGAGAAAATCCCAGAAAAGATAATTTTTGGATGAAATATGGTAACACCAAATCTGAAGGTCTGTGTTTTTGTTCAGCGTGAAAACTTTTCTTACTCCACTTCCTCCCTCTCGGGGTGCCTCCGTTCCTCTTCAGCATACTAATTCATTTAGGTGCCCCTGCTGGTATTCTTTTCTTTTTTTTTTTTTTCCTGCTGGTATTCTTAAGCGCTTTTACTGTAGCACTTCTACATTGTCTTGTAAATACTTGTTTTCTATGTCTATCTCCTTGTTTTCTATGTCTGTCTCCTGAACGAGACGGTAATGTTAAAAGAGGGAATCATGACTTCATTTTAATCATTTCTAGGTCTCTGGAACTCAGCCAGGTAGCATCTGTCTGCTTTTGTTTGTTTGTTTGCATTTAATTTTTACCATTAATTAATGGATGAGATGCTTTCAAGGCAAGGTTAAAAGATTTGGCTGGTAAAGAAACAACAAGCCGTTTTTAGATTTAGACAGATTATTACTGACAGAGACAAAGCAAGAGTAGCCAAAGGTTTCAGCTCCCCATGAGCTTTTGTCTCACACACCAAAAGGATGACACCAAAACAACAGTTGGGTGACTGCAACCTGAGATGTGGGACCCCTTGTTGCTGAGGGGCTAATGCCACACTGCATGTCTAAACCTGTGTATAATCTGCATCTGTACTCTAGGCTGGTGAGGCAGAAAGCCTCATCACAACCTGGGAAGCCTGGAGAAACTTCCCTGACAGCCTCCTGGGAGGACAGGGAGCTGAGTGGCAAATGGCCTATAGCAGCTCCTCATGAGCCTCTCATGTGCCAGGGGGATCACAAGGTGTTCTGCCAAGACTCAGGTCAGCTGCAGCACAAGCCTCGTCTCTGTGGCCTCTGTAGCTATGTGCAAGGTCGTCACACGGGCTCTAGGTGCGCGGGCTTCAGTAGTTGTGGCCCTAGGGCTCTGGAGCACAGGCTCAGTAGTCGTGGTGCACGGGCTCAGTTGCTCTGTGGCCTGTGGGATCTTCCTAAACCAGGGCTTGAACCCGTGTCCCCTGCATTGGCAGGCGGATTCTTAACCACTGCGCCACCAGGGAAGTCCTAGATCTTTAAGACTAGATCTTTAAGATAGCAACAGGGTCCACCATTCAGGAAAGAGCTCACATAGTGGGGCTCAGAAGGATGGTGTTTCAAAACCAGGGTTGGTAGTCCCTGCCCTCAAACGAGTAAATTAGAGAGGAAAACTTCATCGTGGTTACCATTTATTCTCTCAGAATTAGGAATGATAAAACGAATCCCAGGCAAAGGGTTTTGTAAAATTTTGCAACATTTTTAATCTCCCCAAGTATTTCTGTTTGATGTGTATCCTTTTAGTTTTCCAACATTAATTAGATGTAGAAAAAAGAACTCTTAAAGCAAAACAAAAAACAAAAATTTTTTGAGCTAGCTTGAGCTAGCTTTTTTTTTTTTTTTTTTTTTTTTTTTTTTGCGGTATGCGGGCCTTTCACTGTTGTGGCCTCTCCCGTTGCGGAGCACAGGCTCTGGACACGCAGGCTCAGCGGCCACGGCTCACGGGCCCAGCCGCTCCGCGGCATGTGGGATCTTCCCGGACCGGGGCACGAACCCGTGTCCCCTGCATTGGCAGGCGGACTCTCAACCACTGCGCCACCAGGGAAGCCCTGAGCTAGCTTTTAGAGTCACAGAAGAGAGAAAGGTTGGGAAGAGCAGCCAGGTAGGTTGGTGGCAGTAGGCAAGCAGGAAAGAAAAAAGTCTGGATTTCGGAAACCTCCTAAATGAAGAGAGAAGAGGCATTAGAAGTCGCAGGGGTTCTGGGGAGGCAAAGCTCTAGTCAGAGAGTAGAGTAATGCTATACCATCAGCTTCTAACTCACTTGCTCTCTCATTCATGAATCCAGCAGAGACTTGAGGGCTCTTTGCAAAGGACACTTTCCTGAAGGAGGCAGAAAGCTGAAGCCTGAGGAACTTGGAATGCTTCTGGAAGGCTGGACCTGCACTTCTAACACAGAACTTAAACAACAGGGCTCTTTTGTGTGGTTTCTGAGGCCTGACATGTGATCTGGCAAAGGCAGCAATCTGAGCAGCCCATGCTTCATTCATTTATTCAATAAATATTTATTGGGTTCTCTATGTACTAGGCAGTCAGCATCCTGGGACTACTAGGTGGGGATACTGTGGTGAACAAGACAGGCAAGGTCCCTGCCCTTAGGGGACTTATGGAGAAAAACAAAAGAAAACAAAAACCAGAGAAATGAATAAGTGGGCTCACTTCTACCCAGTGCTTGAGAGTGGGGAGGCTTCTGGGAGGAAAGGTGGTCAGGGAGGCTGAGGATCCTGGGTTACAATGAGCCTAAGAGCTGTGGAGTAGGGTGGGGTGGAGATGGGATTGGGGGCAAGGAACAGATTACAGGAGGCCTTACAGACAAACGTCAGGAGTTTTTATGTCATAATTAAGGCAGTAGGGATCCACTGAAGGCCTTTAAATAGGGGATGAAATGATCTGATTTATGTTTTTAAACGATCACTTTGGTAGCTGTTTTGTAGTATAAAATGTCAAGCCTGAAGTCAGAAGGTGACCACGCATTCTGCAAATTCAATGTGCGATCATTGCCAAAGCTCTTGGTTAAGAGTCTCATTTTGTTTCCCTGACACACAAATTGGTCATACTAAAGCTCTATAGCACAGCAAGTGGGAGGCAAAGGTTAGAGTCATGCCTTGGTTTTAAATCTTGCTTCCCACTTACTAGTTATGAGCTCTGGGCAAGCTATTTACTTGTGCCGCGATTATCTCAGCTGTGAAATGGGGATAATAAAAGTTCTTACCATCTTAGGGTTGTTGTGAAAATTAAATTACAATACATGTGAAGCATGGTGACTGTGCCTGGTACGATGTAGTTAGCATTCATAAATATTAGCTTTTGTTACTTCTGTCAGAGGATTACTGTGAGGATCACATGAGATAATGCATGTGAAAAGGCTTATGAAACCGTAAGACTATCTTAGTGGCTGAATTCTTTCTTTTCCTTGTCTTCTAAGCGGAACACAGAAGGCTGGGCTATCCGGAGAAAAGAGGCGCGAGGCCAAGCGTAGCCTCAAAGAAGTCATTGTCGTCGGACAGCCCTTCCCCCCGCCCGGAGCGCATCTCCATGGTAACGCGGTGCTTCGCCTCCCCCCGCCTCCTGGGGCCCGCAGACCGGAAGCAGTCTGCGCCGGGGGCTGCTGGGAAACCGCTCGTGAGTGGCGTTTGTGCGTCCGCCGTGCACAGCGAAGCGGCTGCGGTTCCCGAGCCCGAGGTTTGCGCGAGTGTGGGGGGAAGTGCGTGAGGGGGACTCTGGGCTACGGGCTGCGGACTGCTTTGGCAAGAGTCAGCGAAGAAGCCTGGCGGGGACCTTTCTCGGCTTCCCGGGAGGCGCGGGGGGGGCAGGCCGCGGTCTCCGTGCCCAGCAGTTGGGGGACGGCGAGGGGTAGACGGAAAGCCAGATTCGGCTTTCAGCACCTTCGGAGACTCCTCCATCCCTTGTGTCCTCCGCGACCCTTGCCTTCCCCTCCCCCATCGGCCGGTTTTGTTCTATTTCGAGGCCCTGGCATCTCGCGGAGAGTTCTGGGATTCTTTTCGGGCGGAGGTGGGGGTGGGCGGACCTCGCGCGGGGCCTGCCGGGACTTGTAGTTCAGCCGGCCGCGGGCGGAAGTACCGTGGCTTCGACGCTGTTGTGGCAGAGTGGCTTTTGGTCTAACGAAAGCCGCCGCCGCGAGTGCGGGGAAGAAGGCTGGAATCGCTGCGGTGGGGGCGGGGTTCGCAGCGGCAGTCTGCAGGAGTGAGTTACTTGGAACTGGGCTCCCCGCCCACGCATCGTCGGGACAGCGAGGCTGCTCTCCCCTCACCTCCTCACGTCCCACGGGCAGGGTGCTCTATGAGAACTTAAAAGGAAGAGAAATTTATTTTCTGTAGGCTGTTTGAACCGTCGATAAGGTAGGGTCTTGGAATAGGAACAAACGAATCTGTAGGCCAAACCTACGTGTTTGTAAGGCCGCCACACTCCAGAGTATTTAATTACACCTGTATGTATATTACCTGATAAGATCTTTTCCGATTCCTAGTCTCATGGGGTTACGGGAAGTTGTTTGGAAATTACTGGCTTTCACATTCCGGGTCCTGAATAGGTACATTGAGTAGCTGCATGGCTCCATTCCTAATGGGTATTGTAAACAATGGCATGGGCATGACTGTGCAAATACTAAGGAAAGGATCAGAAATAGTACAAGGTTTCCCTGAAGGTAGAAGCCAGGGAGCCTGTGAGTCACCCAGTGTAAGGACAAGAGTCTGCACCACTGCACGAAGTTACGGTGTTATGAGAGTGCCTTTTCTTCGAAGAATTTTACTGTGATTAATGCCTGTCATTACAAATGTAAAGGTACTTACGGCGCGGTGGGTGACTGAATAATACTTAAGTTTTATGGCACATAAGTGGTTAATTTTTATCAACATTATGTATCTGTTACTGAGCAAGTGAATGTTTTTTTCACGTATATTTTAACTCCAGGGAGTTCTTAAACATTTTGAAAATATTTCTTAGCCCTTAAAAAACATTTGTCAAAAGAAATTTTTTAAGCGGATAATGAAAAAGCAGTCCCTGCTTTTGAGGTGACCTAAGTGTGTCAGGGAACATCAGTTATGAATTGCAAATAATGTGTTCAAGGGTCAGATGCATTTAAATAACACTGAAGTGGTCTGGTGCTTACTTGGATTCTTTTGATTGTTGAAATAGGTTTTGTAGGTCACAGATAGGCAAACTTTTTCTCTAAAGGGCCAGAGTAAATACTAGGTTTTTCATGCCCTATAGTGTCTATTGCAACTACTCAATTCTGCTATTGTAGCGTGAACAAATAAATAAAATTTATGGAGACAACTTAATTTCGTATCATTTTCACATGTCATGAAGTGTTCTTTTGATTTCTTTCAACCATGTCAAAATGTGAAAACTCTACTTAGTACAAGCACGGTACAAAAGTGGGCACCAGGCTAGATGTGGTCGTGAGCTGTAGTTTGCCAACTTCTGGTTTAGGTTATTGATTGGAATTTTTAACCTAGTAAAAGAATACATTTTTATTTCCTTTAATCGGTATGTGTCCAAATTCTTAGAATATTTGGTCATTAATATATTTTTCATTTCTTGTGCCTCAGGAGTGCCTGTGAAGAAAACGGGGTATTTCCCTGAGGCCTGTATCCTACCTTGATTGTCTTTTCTTGAAGTATTATAAATCAGGATGTCTGCACAGTCAGTGGAAGAGGATTCAATACTTATCATCCCAACTCCAGATGAAGAGGAAAAAATTCTGAGAGTGAAGTTGGAGGAGGATCCTGATGGCGAAGAGGGGTCAAGTATCCCCTGGAACCATCTCCCTGACCCGGAGGTTTTCCGGCAGCGATTCAGGCAGTTTGGATACCAGGATTCACCTGGGCCCCGTGAAGCTGTGAGCCAGCTTCGGGAACTTTGCCGTCTATGGCTCAGGCCAGAGACACACACAAAAGAACAAATCTTGGAGCTGGTAGTACTGGAGCAGTTTGTTGCCATCCTACCCAAGGAGCTACAGACTTGGGTTCGAGAGCATCATCCAGAGAATGGAGAGGAGGCAGTGACGGTGCTGGAGGATTTAGAGAGTGAACTGGACGACCCTGGACAGCCGGTAAGCCTGCTGCGTCACGTTCCTGGGTCAGGAGCATTGGCATGGCAGTAGACGCGCTGCTGAATTAATTCCACTCAACTAAGTTAAAATTATGTTTCTGTGTCGCTCCCCCCACCCCCCATTATCTATGCTTGTTTGCCATCTAGGCCTCTGCAGCATATGTTTTGTATGGTTTCTTTTGTGTGCGTTTAGGTTTGATTCTCATCACGTTCATTCTCAACTGAACCAAACCCTTTCATTTCCAGGTTTCTCTTCGACGACGAAAACGGGAAGTGTTAGTAGAGGAGATGGTATCTCAAGAAGAAGCTCAGGGATTACCAAGTTCTGAGCTCGATGCAGTGGAAAACCAGCTCAAGTGGGCATCCTGGGAGCTCCATTCCCTAAGGCACTGTGGTGAGGACCCCATGTGGGCAGGAGGATGAAAGAGGGTGTGGACCTTTTGTCCGGAACTCTTTGCTTATTTTTACTGTGGGGGGGGGCGGATAATCACCTTAACTTGATTGCTTAGACATAGACACACTGTAGGGTGTGTCTTTTCTAATAACAGTTGGTTTGCTAACCTCAGGTCTTTTATTCCTCAACATTAACATCATCAGCCTTTTCTTCTCTTTTACTTCTTTCTTTGAAGGCCTATCCATTTCAGGCTGGCATTTGCCTTACTCTGAGCCAGCACCCACCTGTAGACTGGGTCGCTCTGTTTCACTTGCCATATTGCTTATTTGCCATCTGTTTCACATCCTTTTAGTCTCTTGCCTAGTGTTCCTGGTACAATAAGCTTACCTGATACCTCTTCAAATCTAGTTTTTTTGTTTATAGTTTATTACTGAAGCCTTTTCTGAATTTTTAGCTTTTTGTATGTGTTTTTTCCTTCAAACATCCTACCTAAAGTCATTTTTGTTTCCTAAGAAGCTTCTTTTGTAGAAATGATATTTAGAGAAAATTCTTCACCTTTTCTAAGTATTTAGGCAAAAATATGGCCCCTAGCTATAATAAATATAAGTATAGAAAAATTAAGTAGAAAGCTCATAATTCACTAAGGCTGTTCTTTCCCAGTATCTTGGCAGTTAATGCCACATACTTACTTATTTTGATACAACCCCGTATATTCCTAAAACCGCTATATTTCTTTTTCATATTTTTATGAATTAAAATGAAATTTTGTTTGAGACTGCTTTGGGAATCATTCCTTGAGGTAGTTGGAGGTAATGCTAGTGTAAAGAGCTCTGAGCAGGCTTCCCCTCTGAATTATGGGGCATTCTTTAGTGCAATAAAGTTTGAGAACCACTGTCTTTGGTTGTTGGAGGTGGTATCTTCCTGGGAACTTCTCCCCTGCCTGAACTTTAGGATAATTCTCGCCTCTTTTTAAGTAGCCTCATTTTAGCAGTCTGGTCTCTACCACACTTGGGAGCTCAATTCTTTGTGTGCCATTTGTCACCTTCACACTCCTCTGTTCTTCAAGTCTCCAGACCTCACTGATCCCCTCTAACTCTTCAGCATCTCTTTGTCCGCCTTTTTTCTGATTATCCCTTTCTTAATCATTTGTTACAGATTTGCTCACTGTTTATAACTTTTTTGAGCAGTTCTGTTCACCCTTTAGTAACTGTGTTTATTCTTTAAGGCTTGAAGTTTCAGGACTCGCTCATAATCACTGCCTGCCTACAGGTGGGTCATGGTACCTCATGTTGGTAATTTGGGCCGTTCTTTCACTGAACACATCTAACTGAGGCCTGGAAGTAACAACTCATCTAAAAACCATGACAAATACCAAATACATGAGGCTGCTTTTAAAGGAAAACTTTCACTTATTAAAGGTGCATTATTAAAGGTGCATTGAATTTGTAAGTGTCATGTCCCAAGTTAACACAGGACACTCTCGGCTTACCTTCAGCTTTTTGTCAGGACTCCTATATTCTCCTTTTAGTCTGATCTTGGCTGTGACCTGCCTTGTCCTGCTCATTTTAGAAATAGTCACTTTCTGACAGATTGATGGTTATTTACACATTGTATTTTGATATAATTTCTCCCTTTTTCAAAGCAAAAGAATATTGAAATGATTTCTAATGGCCAATTTTATTTTATTTTTCTCCAGACCTAGCTGCATCACTTTGACTGTCTCTAACAAACTTAGACTCTCTAAAAAATCTGCCATTTTTCTGCCCTTTGGTTTTTGACTACTACTGTATAACCCACTCCCTTATGTTACCACTTTATTAGGATACAACCTTTTAATTTCTCATGTTCCCATGCTCTCACTTCATTAACCTCATAATCAGCCATTTCATTTTTTTTCTTTTTTGAGAGTAGGTA
This sequence comes from Phocoena phocoena, assembly GCF_963924675.1. Lineage (NCBI taxonomy): Eukaryota > Metazoa > Chordata > Mammalia > Artiodactyla > Phocoenidae > Phocoena > Phocoena phocoena. The sequence continues at coordinate 40,496,780 of NC_089231.1, forward strand.
ACCTTATCATCTGTTTTCATAGTGCTGTTTATAGACATATGCAAGCTATTTACTTTTAGTTCATTTTTTAAAAAAATTTTTCTTCAAGTTTCTTTCCTCTCAGAATAGGAAATGAGTGATATTTACATTTTCTGTTTATTTCAGATGATGATGCTAGGACTGAAAATGGAGCGCTAGCTCCAAAGCAGGAGATTCCTTCAGCAGTAGAATCTCATGAAGTTCCTGGCACTCTCAATATAGGTGTTCCTCAAATTTTTAAATATGGAGAAACCTGTTTTCCCAAGGGCAGGTTTGAAAGAAAGAGAAATCCCTCCCGAAAGAAACAACATATATGCGATGAATGTGGAAAACACTTCAGTCAGGGCTCAGCCCTTATTCTTCATCAAAGAATCCACAGTGGGGAGAAACCCTATGGATGTGTTGAGTGTGGGAAAGCATTCAGCAGGAGTTCTATCCTTGTGCAACACCAGAGAGTCCATACTGGAGAAAAACCTTACAAATGTCTCGAATGTGGAAAAGCCTTTAGCCAGAATTCTGGGCTTATTAATCATCAGAGAATCCATACTGGGGAGAAACCTTATGAATGCGTTCAGTGTGGGAAATCCTATAGTCAAAGCTCAAATCTTTTTAGACATCAACGAAGACACAATGCAGAGAAACTTCTCAATGTTGTGAAAGTTTAAGAAATGAAAAAAAAAAAATCAGCACTCAGGTCTTTTTCTTCTGAAATGAAGACAAAATTAAAAACATGAAATGATACATAATAGTTTTCCTATAGACTTAGAAAATCCACTGGGAAATGTAGAAAATTTTCACCCACTATTATTATCTTATCTTGAAAGAAATGGTGTCATACCTGCCTAGAAACTGAAATTTTAAACTTAATTCAGGTGTTAATGCCTAAATCTTCCATGTGATGTTTATATTCTTATTATTTTTCCAAACGATAAACTACCTGATTCTTTGTCCCTTTGTTAAAACTTTTCCTTCTTAGACAGATATGTTATTTGTGTTGATCATTGAAATGTTCTTTACAAGGATACATTCCTTTCTACATTGAAAAGCAATGTAGGAATTGTAAAATCTGAAAACTGAAACCATTTTTTCCAAATTTACCAGTTTTCTTTTACCTAATTTGAATATGCATTTCAGAAAATAGAAGATAAAGGATGACCAAAAACCTCAAAGTGAAATGAGCCTTAAAACTCAGATAAGAAGTGATGGTGATGAAACATCAAAAAGTGAATGGGACACCTAGATTGGGGAAGATTGACAAATACTTCGATCCAAGAATTGAAGTATATCAAGAATTTATCTAGGTGTAGTTAGTTTCCTGCCTGCAGGAAAACTCAAAAATAGCTCATCTTACCTGTAATTGGGAAGCATCCCACTAATGAAAATGATGTCCTCTCATGTATCATTAGAAAGTGGACAGTCTAAACAATAAACAGTTACAAAACTATGAAGGTAGAAATTATAACACTAGGAAAAGATTTGTAGTGAATGGCAGTGTTGAAGGGCAAATGTAAACAAGAGTGATGGTCTGTCTTGGCTTTTAGAAAACAAAAGACTTGAAGATCTAAGTCATTATTATTTTTCCTTCATTTTTAAGGACAGAAAAATCCATGACAGGTGGGCAATGAGTATCAGGTTTGCGATTTTACTCCTTTGGTACAAAAGGATTGAACACCAGGCTAACAAAGCAGCCGTGCATTTATTAAATTTTCTACCGACAAGGCACTGTGCTAGGTACTGTAACCCTGCCATAATTAGGTAGGTATTTCTTCCACTGTAAATCTTTGGGGGTTGGTACAAAGCTGTTGCATGTGAGTTAGCCTCTTCCCCCACCTCAGATTCCTAGAGCCATAGTTGTCTTACCAGGGTGTTGTATTTGGGTAAAGGAAGACTCAGCTCAAAGAGCTAGCCAGCTCTTCAGCAATCTTCAGAGGTGAGTCCGAGATAACTATCACAGTTTGGAGGTTTGTGGGTCTTTTATAAAAAAAAAAAACAAAAACTAATCAATCTCTAGTAGCATTGAGGTTATACTTACATGTTAAGTTGAATGGGTTCTATTTTAAAAAAAAAAAACTAGCTTATAACAACTAGTTTAACTGTCAGAGTTGGTGGAACTATTTTTTTTTTTCATTTTAAGTCTTTAACACATTTTTTTAATGTATAAAAATAATACACATTGTAGTAGTAGGATCATATACTCCTTGTCTGAGAATCCCAAGTACTGTGGTTCTGTTTAGTGGAAAACTCTGAAAGTTAAAATATAGATATGAGAAAAGGCTTTTTTATAGTGGGCATAATTGTGTGGAAAATGACCCATGTGAATAAAAATATTTCATAGTTCCAGAGGTTTTGGTTACATCTGGTACTTGGATCAAATTAAAAAATGGAAGGTGAGATTTGCATGAGCCTAATGCGAGGCCAGCTGATGGAGAAGTGAGGCAGAATGGAGCTTGTTTATAGATTTTCTGATAATTATAAGAAATGTGCTTTATAGATTAAGATTTATTGAAGTATAAATATGTAGTAATGATATAATGTATTTTAAGTTATACAAGAATATGTAGGGACTTTTGTTTGGGTCTTCTCTTTGTGGCTGAGAGGAAACAAGTCAATGTCCAATAAAGCTATAAATTCCTCCACTCTAAGATAAAACGGTCTTGGGTTGATTGATTTATTTATTTATAACTGGCTTCTTTCCAAGTAGGTTTTGAGGTGGCATATTTGGAATACTGCTGGGATGACAGAATTCTTTTATCAGAGTAGGTAAGAAGGGAATAACCTCTTGGTGGCTAGAATTTCATGGTTTTTTTTAGATCTTATTTTTCGTATATACAAAGAAGCTTCCCTGTGGTACATTTTTCATAAATGCCAAAGATGTTTGGTATAATGTGAGAGCTTAGAGAAAGTATTTGAGTTGGCAAATATGAGGTTGTCTTGCCATCTCCGATACCTGTACGTTGTTTAGAAAGGATTCTGAAACTAAGGCAAGGCTCTGGGGAAAATGGGTTGGACCCAAAAAAACTGTGTGACAATACACATGAAAAGGAAGTGATGGTCTGTGTACTCGCCATCTCTGGTTAGTCTAAGTTCCCACTAGACAAATTGATTTTAAATAACTATTTGGTGATTTATGATTTCATCCAGACATTCATTTACGTTAACACAGATAATCATATTGGCGATTCTGGGGGGGTGCCCAGCCTCTGATGAAGTGGTGATCTGGCAGTTGCCAGGCAGTGGCATCTGTTGGGTTATCAAGTGAGCAGTCATTGTTAACAGCATGCAGACTGCTGATGCCTGTCCAGTAGCCACTGAGCATTTATTTGCTCATTACTGCTAAATTTTCTTTTGGTTTTCTTGGAGGTTGAACTCCCCACATTCACACCCAGTTGGCACTTGATCATTTAGCAATATGTCTAATACATTTGTGTAAGTTCAAGGGAGAGTTCTATGTACTGAAGTAATCTGCATGCCAGACATTGGATTAGACACTTTACCTATCTCACTTAGATTTGTAGACTAGGAAAGCAAGATTTAGAGATTGTGTGACTTGCATGTGGCCAATTAGAGCTAAAACTCAAAATCTAGTTCTGTGAATTCCAGGGATGTATATTTTTTCACAATGCACTGAATGATGGCTATTAAACCTTGATTGATAAATTTTATGCTTTTATCTTATGGTTAACAAATGTAAAAGCTATTAAAACATGCTCGTTTGAGTTTTCTACAGTACAGAAATGTAAAATGAAAAAGGACATTCCTTTTCATGGTCTTCACACAGAAGTAATAATTATTTGGTTTGCTGTTCTTCCAGACTTAGACATATACATAATTAAGCAAAAATGTGTTAATAGCTGACACTTGTCACTGTATACAAGCACTGTTGGAAGTGCTTTACCATGGATTAACTCTTAATCCTCACAGCGATCATATGTGTGTGGTAGGTACATATCCCTATTTTACGTGAACTGCACTGAGACTTGCCTCCTCCCTCCCACTTTGATGTAGACATTGTCTTTTTATAGCTACATACTAATCCATTGCATCAATACACTGTAACTTATTTAGCCAACCCCTATTGGTAGGTAATTTGGTTATTTCTGGTTCTTTATTATAGGTAAATTAGAGTTAACATCCGTATATATTTTGCTGCCTGTGTTGGTATTTCTGTGGGATAAATAGCTAGAAGTGGAATTATTGGGTCAGAAAACATGCACATTTAACATTTTGAGAAATACCATCAAAAAGATTGTACCACTTTACAACTCCATCAGTAGTCAGAGTGCCTCTTTGCCTACACTCCCAACCAACACTGAATCCTTCAATATTTTTGCCACTCTGATAGGCAAAAATTTATCTTTCTTTTCTTTGTTAATAAGAAGGAACATCTTTTCATATGTTCATTGGCCATTTTCATTTCCTATTGTGAATTGCATTTCCCCATTTTTTTAAATTATGGAAGTATAAATGACTACCATCTCAGTGTACTTAACTCTTACACAAGACTGAAGAGAGACCCTTTTCTGCAGCGTTTCCTGTCACATTCCACTGCCCACAGTTTAGTATACGTTCTTCTGATCTCCTTTCCATAATTTCCATGTGAATATACATACACATATAAATGCTGTTTTTACATAAATAGGGTCATATATGTATTCTGCAGCTTGCCTTTTTTTTTTTTGTCTCAGATCCTGAGGTCTTTAAATTAATGGTTGAATAGTATTCAGTACTATGAAAATACCATTATTTAACTATTCCCTTATTTTTTTCTTTTGCTATTACATTGCCGAAGTAAAGATCTCTTTCATAGCTCTTTGTGCACGTGTGTGAATATGTCTTTAGAATGGAGTATAATGTAGATTGTTGGGACAAAGGGTGTGCTCTGGTAGACCCACCTTAGCCTTCCCAAAGGCCCTCATAACTTTCTATTTTCACCAACTTTATAGAAAGTGCTCATTTTGCCATATAGCCTTACCTACACTTGATAATTTTTATCTGATGGACAAAAAAAAACAAAAGGATGATTTTGCATTTCCCTGGTTAATGGTGAGGTTGATTACATATATTTATTGGCCATTTATAGTTTTATCATGGATTGTTTGTATCCTTTACCTGCTCTTCTGTTGGGTTATGTGTGGATATATGTTGTTTTTGTTCAGCATCTCTTTCCCCATCTTGTGATAACAGAATCCTTATTTATTGTGGGGAACCCATTCCCTGTGGCTTAGGTGAGTACATAACCAGGCCTGGCCCTCCTGAGTCCCACAGCTCCTTAGCCACAGTGATTAAAGAATGGGCATGTAACTCAAGCCAGGCTAAAGAAAGCCCTCAACAGAACTTCTGCTGGAACTCTTGGAAAGAACGCTCGACAGAGATCTCACGAACTAATGACTGTGTAAGACTGAAAATTTGTACCATGTGGAGCGAGTCTGAGGGGAAACTCAGAGGCTAGCAGAAAGGAATGAGAACTAAGTTCTGATGTCAATTTTCTGGAGGCCCTAGATCCAGCTGTGCCTAAAGCCTGCCCTACCTCTGGACTTTAACGTTTTGTGAGCCAATAAAGTCCCTTTCTTGTTTAAGATAATTGAATTGGATTTCTGTCCTGATTAATATAGGTTATTTGTATTTTCTTATCAATTTTTAGAAAACCTTTGTAATTTTAAATTCTAGACTTATACTTAATGCACTACATAGGTTAATAAAATTAGCATGGCGTTCCATGATTCGGCCTCTCTCAACCTCTGCCATTTGTTACTCTACACCACACACCACACACATATACTTTAAATTCCAATAATAACTGAACATTGGTGTTGGCATTGTCTATAGATGAAAAACTTCACACAATCAGGTCTTTGGCATTTCTCTTCTGTCCTTCCTACAGATTCATTAACTTGGGACTCAGACAGGATTACACTGCTGAGTCTATGCTGTACCCACCTCCAACCGTTGCTCCTGGGGTGTTTCCCTGAAGCATCCCCTGTATGTGACTTCCTCCCCATGGCCTCCACTCCCCTGCCTCCCCCCAAGGTTCTCTGGAGTCCTCTTTTTAAAATTTTCAGGCCTGTGGATTTGAAGTTGCTCAGGTCCAGGAGTGTTCTGGGGTTTACATCTATTGATTTTGGAAACTATAGACGGCAGTGGAAAAAAAGGAAAGCATATTGTTCGACGTGATGAATGGTAAAGAGAAAATATATTGGGAAAGAAAGGATCACAAAACATCAAGGAGGAAGAGTATTGCAATTTAGATAGGTTGTCCAGGGAAGATTTCACTGATAGTGAAATTTGAGAAAAGATACAAATGAGTATAAGGAAGTCCATGAGACTCTGGAGGAAAGATGTTCTAGGCATGGGAACAGCAAGTGCGAAGAACTTGATGTAGGAGCAATGCCCGATTTGTTCAAGAGACAGCAAGAAGGCCAGTGAGGCTGGAGCAGAATGAAAAGGGGGAAAGTAGTGGATGAAGCCAGAGAAATGAGTTAAGGGTGGAGGGTAGGGCCAGATCATGGAAGACCTGGTTAGCCATTGGTAAGGACTATGACTTTTACTTTGAATGAGATGAGAAACTGTTAGAGGTTTTGGGCAAAGGAGTGTAATGAGTAGGTGCTGAGAATAGAACAAAGCAGTGTCTAGCTATCTCGTTTCTTTAAATTCTTTAAAAATATAATTCTATAATATAACTATTAATATATAAACTAATATATAATAGGAAAAGTTTAGAAATAGAAATCACCCCAATAGTCACCCATGAGTCCACATAGTAACAGCCCATTAACATTTTTATGTTCTCTCTATGCCTGTATTATTCTCTATGTACCTATCCCCATCTATACCTATTATACCATGTTTAAAACAGAAAGAAAAATCTAGAAGACAGTAAACAAAATGTCTGTATCTTGGTTTGCTAATCTTAGTGCCTCTTTCCTCTTAACTTTGGATCAACTGTGCTTCTGCCTGAGGCTAGCATCTTCATTGGATCTAAGCCACCCTCTCACACCTACTCAAAGACATACCCCAATAATCCTCACCTCTTGCATTATCAAATTTTCCTCTCCTGAATTTTTTAATTAGCATGCAAACATACTTTTTAAAAGTCACTCACATAGCCTTCGGACCAAGATGACTAACCTGCCTGAACAAGTACAATACCAGACAAAATATATCAGAAGCAAAGGATGGGAGAGACGTGATCCCTGAAATGGGAAACGTGAAGCAAACTTGGGTTCCCTCAGTTTACTGCCTGGAGAGAGTTTCTAGGCTACAGCACAGGGAGGGAGAACTCAAGCAGACCTTGACCGTATTCCTAAATTGAGATGATGGAGCAAGGCGCCCTGAGAGGCCAAGTGACTAGATTGGCAGGGCAGAGTACCAAAGAGGAGAGACCTAAACGCTGGAGGTCTGCAGAGGGTCCCTCACAAGTATTCAGTTGATTGCTGATGAACACCTGTGTAAAGAAACTACCTGAGGTGGGGGAAAGAATCATCCAGAAGAATTAGGGGGGAAAATCACTGGAACTCACAAAGTGCCAGTAATAGTACCATCGGCGAGGGCAGAAAACCTCCTAAGTCACAGGACGTCAGAGCAATGGCTCTCAAACGATGGCAGTTTTATGCCCTGCTCCACCCCCGCCAAGAGACAATTGGTAGTATCTGGAGACATTTTTGGTTTTCATAACCAGAGAAGATGGGATCTACTGGCATCTACTGGGTAGAGGCCAGAGATGCTGCTAAACATCCTACAATGAATTATCCAGCCTTAAATATCAATAGTGCTGAGGTTGAGAAACTCTGGGTTCGAATAGTAGAGTCTTGCCTGCATAGGAGAAAAAAATGAACCCTAGACTAAACACTGCCTGAAAGATACTTAATAGCAAGACCTAAGAGGATAAAACTGCCCAAGTAATTTAAACACATCCCAGAACAAAGCTCAAGAATATATATATTAAAAATATTCAGTACCCAACAACATACAATACAAAATGACTGGCATCCAATCAAAAATTGGATAACTCGTAAGTCATGCAAAGCAGGAAAATACAACCCATAATAAGAAAAACCACTCAATCAAATTGACCCAGAAATGACAAAGAATTAGACAAGCTCATTAAGACAATTATTAAACTATTCCATGTGATCAGGAAGCTAGTGGAAGTATTGAACATGCTCAGTAGCAACATGAAAGCTATTAAAAAGTCAACCAAATTAAGCTTTTAGAGATAAAAACTACAATGTCTGAGATTTTAAAAAAATGCACAGATGGGATTAACTGTGGATTAAACATAATAGAAGAAAAGAATTAAAAAATCATGGTAGATAAGACATAACAAAAGAAACCATCCAAAATGAAAAACGGGCAAATAAAACACTAAGAAAAATTGAACAGAGCTGTAGTACAACTTCAAGCAACCTAATATGTTTAAGAGTAATTAGAGTTCCTGAAGGTGAGGGGAGGGAGGAGGAATAGCGAAATATTTGAAAAAAGTAATCTCTGGGACGCAGCTCTTATTGGTAAATTTTTAGTAATGAAGTACTTATACTAGAAAAAAAAAAGTCTCAATTTCTTCAGCTTCCACCTTAAGAAACCAGAAAAAGAATAAATTAAACCCAAAGTAAAGAGAAGAAAAGAAAGATTAGATTGGAAATCAACAAAATAGAAAACAGAAAAACAAGAGAAAAATCAATTTCTGTACTCTGTTTAAACCAAAAGCTAACTTTTAAAAAAGATTAATAAAATTGATAAACTTCCCGCCAGACTGATCAGGAAAGAAAAAAAAGTTGAAGATACAAATTATAACAGGAATGAGAGGTGTGACATTACTGTATATTACACAAATTCTTCTCCACATAAAGAGTGCTGCTAATCAATGGGAATTCCCTGGCGGTCCAGTGCTTAGGACTCAGCGCTTTCACTGCCGTGTCCCAGGTTCAGTCCCTGGTTAGGGAACTGAGATCCCGCACGCAAGCTGCATGGTGTGGCCAAACAAGACAAAACAAAAGAAGAGTGCTAATCAACTTTGCTAACTTCCATATTGCTGATTTCAATATTCATTTATTACTTATATTGCTTGAGCCATCAGCAGTATTTTGCATAATTGATGTATTTTCATTTGGCTTCAAGAAACAACATGCTTGGTTTTTCTCTACCTCATGGGACATTTTTTTTCAGTCTCGATGCTGGTATTTCCTCACCTCTCTGGACTTCAGTATGTTGGAGTGCCTGAGGGCTCAGTGTTCAAATCTCTTCTTTTTTCTACCTATGTTCACTTCCTAGGTAATCTCATCTGGTCTTAGATCTTTATTACCTAGGACTCCAAAATGTATATTTCAGCCTAGATCTCTTCTCTGAACTACAGGCTCATATATCGCTTTGCCTACTAGACATCTCCACTTTGATACCTGCTTTAATCTGGGTTCCTAAGAAAACAGCATAAAATTAAACCTTATTGTTAATACTTTATTGGGGTGATGCAATCCCGGAACAGGATGACTGAAGGTAAATGAGCAGTGAAGCAGGGGAAAGAGAGAACAGACACAGGTGGGTGTTACTGAGCGTCTACAGCATAGGCACAGCTGTTTGCTTAGTCTCACTATCTTCAGAGGGCAAATGGCATGAACTATGTCATCTCACCTCACCATGGGGTAGGAAGAGGGAGAAGAATTTTCTGCAGGCTCCCCTCGCTCGCCCTCTGGTCAGTTTCCACCACAGAACATCAATTCCACACTTCCAGGTGCACCATTCAGCCTCTCCAGCAGTCAGGTTCCAAGACAACGCAATAGCACAGGAGTGGCAGGCAAGAGATCCAGCGGGAGTCAGTTGCTCCCTCTGCCTGCAGCCCGGTGGGCCTGCAACCTGAAGGGTTGGTGCAGAAAGTCTTCTTAGAGCGTCATCAGTATCACAGAGCAGAAACTCTGGCCCTGCAAATAGGCGGAGGCTTATAAACTGGGCTTGGTACAGTGACTAATTAGGCATCTTAAACCCAACATGCCCCCATCACATTTTTAATTTCTCCCCAAACATGTTCTTCTTGTAGTTATCTTCACCTTAGAAAGTGGCAGTTTTGTCCTCCCAGTTGGTCAGGCCATAGTCTCCCTGATTTCCTGCTTGCTCTGCTTCACTCAGCTCTCCCCACAGCATCCAGATCATGTTCAGACTGTGTCACTTCTCTGCTCAAAATCCTCTTCCTCCTCGCTCTGTTTGAATGTCAAAGGGGCATTGTGTCTGTAACTTACTAACAATTCAGGGAAAACTTAACATATCTATATATATAGATATAGATATATCTGGGCATGTAGCATAAGTAGATAGAGAATTATAAAGCAAATGTGATAAAATAATACTTGGGGAATCTGGGTGAAGCAAATATAGGAATTCTTTGTTCTATTCTTGCAATTTTTCTATAAGTTTGAAATTATCTCAAAATTCAAAGTTAAAGAAAACTTAATGGCCCCGAAAGGGAGAGAGTGAATTACTAACGGAAAATCAGGTAAGGTGCTGTTATCGAGAAAGCTTGGGGCAGGGAGAGGGAGAAGGGAATATTGAGAAAGCAGTTATAAATATCCCCTACAGCCATATTTAAAAAGAAGACGAAGAGCTATGTTTATGGATGTGTAAAAAATTTATGATAGGGCTTCCCTGGTGGCGCATGGTTAAGAATCTGCCTGCCAATGCAGGGGACACGGGTTCGAGCCCTGGCCTGGGAAGATCCCACATGCTGCAGAGCAACTAAGCCTGTGAGCCACAACTACTGAAGCCCACGCGCCTAGAGCCCATGCTGTGCAACAAGAGAAGCCACCGCAATGAGAAGCCCGCGCACCGCAACGAAGAGTAGCCCCCGCTCGCCGCAACCAGAGAAACTCCGCACGCAGCAATAAAGACCCAACACGGCCAAAAATAAAACAAATAAATAAATTTATTTTTAAAATGTTTATGATACAACAATGGGAAATTTTTCATTTGCCATCATCAATATCATTTTTGGAAAAAAGTACACAAATATATATGTAGAATGGCACTCATCAAAATACTAAGTTTGCTAAGTAGGCTTCTGGAGATAAATGACTTTTATCTTTATTCTTTTACATAGTATCTTTTTTTTTAACAGCAAGCTAGCAGCACATTTATAATCAGCAAAAAGAAAAAAAAATCAAAGAAGTTAAAAAAAACTTTCATTTAGATCATGGGTCAGCAAACATTTTCTGTAAAGGGCCAGATAGCAAATATTTTCAGCTTTGAGGGCCATACAGTTTCTGCTGCAACTATGCAACTCTGCCTTTATAGCAGAAAGCAGCCTTAGATAACTCACAAACAAATGGGTGAGGCTGTGTTCTATTAAAACAGTGGCTGGCTGGCCTTCCTGCAGTAGTTTGTAGACCCCTGATTTAGAAGAATACTTTTTCCCTAAAGCATGGCTTACAGGAAAGGAATATTCTCATTCTTCTGGAGTTTTCTATAGGGCCCCCTTGACCAACTGACAGTCTGGGAATTCCACTGGCCCCATGTAATTAGCTATATCATTGAGTAAGCTGACTAAATAAAATTTAATGAAAGCATTTAAACAGAACCACATTTATAAACAAATAACAAACACCTTGTCTGGAGAAGTGTAGTGTAAGTGATAAATATGCATTGTATGATATTGTAGATAATTAGATTCAGTCTGCCTGCCACTGGATCCCAACTGTTGGAAAGAGATTCCTTTTAATGTGCCCTGGAGGCTCGGATGCAGCTGCCTGACATCTGGAGTGATCAAAGGCCTGAAAGGCATCCTAGGGAGATGCGGAGAAATGCGTGTGCCAAAATCCTTGGGAAAGCCATGCCTCCTGGTCTAGTTCCAGGAAGGAAATCTTCTTCTGTAAGGAACGTAATCCACAGCTTCCATAAAATTAGTTGGGTAGTGTATTGTCTTTTTCTTTTACCGTGAAGAGATTGTGTAAGATTGCTTTATTTCTTCCTTTAATGTCTGGAACTTTTCCCTGCTGAGATATCTGGCTTGGACTATTCTTGATGGGAAAATTTTAAGTTACAGATAATTTCCTTTTTTTTTCTTTTTGGCCACCCCGGTAGTGAAAGTGCCACATACTAACCACTGGACCACCAGGGAATTCCCAATAATTTCCTTAATAGACACAGAGCTATTTAGATTTTATATTTCTTTTCTTTTCTTTTCTTTTTTTAAAGCCATTGAGCTGGACATTTTATTTTAAATTAATTAATTAATTTCGTTCTGGGCTGTGTTGGGTTTTTGTTGCTGCTCACTGGCTTTCTCTAGTTGCGGTGAGCAAGGGCTGCTCTTTGTTGAGATGCGCAGGCCTCTCATTGCGGTGGCTTCTCTTGCTGTGGAGCACGGGCTGTGGGAGCGTGGGCTTCAGTAGTTGTGGCTCTCGTGCTCAGTAGTTGTGGCTCGCGGGCTCTAGAGTGCAGGCTCAGTAGTTGTGGCGCACGGACTTAGTTGCTCTATGGCATATGGGATCTTCCCCGACCAGGGATCGAACCTGTGTCCCCTGCATTGGCAAGTGGATTCTTAACCACTGGGGAAGTCCCAGATTTTATATTTCTTATTGTGTTAATTTTGGGTAAATTTTATAATTTTTTAGGGAAAACTATGAATCATATCCTTTATATTACACTTGTAGTGGCTGTAGATCTGTGCTGATGGCCACTTTTGCATTCCTTATGTTGACAAACGGGACTTCTCTCGGTTTCTTGATCAGTTTTGCTGGGGGATTGTCAATTTAATTCTTTCTCAAAAATGAGCTTTTGGCTTTTTTTTTTCAAAAATGTGTGCTTTCTATTTCATTAATTCATGCTCTACTATTTCCTTCCTTCTATTTTCTTTTTTTAAAGAAACTGTTGATTTTTCATCAACTTCATTTCCATTTTCTCTTTAAGGTCTATGGGAGAACAGCTTAAAGCCAATCAGTGGTCGTCCCTCCCCATTCAATGTCCTGAGCAGTGGGAGCTGCAGACCAGTCTTCAGGAGGGAACTGCTGAATAGGCACACAGGGGACCTACACATCTGCAGACCAGTCTGGGATCTCAGGTTGAGTAGCAATAAACTCAGGAGTTAGAGCCGTCCATTCGCACTGAAATTCCTCCTTGGTCACAACCTTTTCAGGTGTGGCCTGCTCTTCCTTTTCAGTTTCTTCCAGGTGTGTGTGGAAGTAGAGATCAGGAATGACCTCCCGTGGGTGTCCACGGGCGATGGTGCCACGCATGTGCAGAACTTCCAGGGTCAGCACCCACCACCTCGGACCCCCTGAATGAGCTCCCTTGTTGCTGTAGGGAATGGCAATGCCCGCAGAACACAGAGTTGAGTCTGTGTTACACAGAGCAATGGTGGGCAGGTCAACATAAGACACCTGTGTGAGAGGCTGGTGGGCAGCCCTGGGGTCAGTAACCACCAGAAGTCTCTACTCCTGGAAGGCTGCCTGGATCTGGTGAGTAAAGCTTCCAGGAGTGACACAGTCAGCAGTAGGAGTGGCTCCAGCGGCAGCAGCAAACTTCAGCACAGCTTGCCGGCCGGTACTTCTGGAGGATACGACACTGACATCTGTTGAGTTTTCAGTGGCATCAATGGCACAAGCTACCAGCAGAACCCTCTCCCAGATTCTCTTCAGATTTATGAGGCAGATGCCATCACTTTTCCTTTTGTAGAGGCACTGTTGCATTTGGAAGTCGAGGCTGGTGTCACCCTAAGTGGGTTCCTTATGTAAGGAATTTGAGGACCTCCTCTTCCTTCATTTGCAGGACATCAAGGGCTCTGGACATTGTGAATATTTCTCTTTAAGTTATGATGAGAAACCAGAACAACCCTTATGGACCTCATCCTACTTGCTTTAGATTTACTTGCTATTCTTTTTCTAACTTCTTGTGATGGATCCTCAAATCATTGAATTTTAGCCTTTTTTTCCCCTAATAATATCACTATTATCCAGATAAAAATATATTCTAATTTCTATTGCGCTTTCTTCCTTTGCCCATGGGTAAGTTCAATTGTTTTTCTTAATTTCCAAACATTTAGGAATTTTTTTAAGTGTGTGTGTTATTGATTTCTAGCTAATTTCATTGTTATGTGAAAACATGTGCTAAGTCTGTGCTGTCCAATATGTAGTCGCTAACCAGATGTGGCTATATAAATTAATTAGAATGAATAAAATGTAGTTCAGGCACACATTTTAAGTGTTCAGTAGACACATGTGGCTAGTGACTACTGTGTTGACTATGGTGTCTATTGTATTGAACAATGCAGGTAGAACACAGAATATTCTATCGCACAGCCCTACTCTAAACAATTTCAATCTGATGAAATTTGTTGAGGCTTGCTGCATATGCTTGTTGAATATACAAACCCGCATATGCTCAGTTTTGGAAAATGTTCTCTGTGCACCTAAAAAGAATCAAGGTTTCTGTCACTGTTGGTTGTACTGTTATCTAATATGTCCATTAGGTCATTTTGTTAATCATATTGTCCACATATACTATATTCTTAGACATTTTTTCTGCTTGCCCTCTTTTACTAAGGGAGTTGTGTAAAAGTCTCCTACTAGGATTGTAGATTTATCTCTTTCTCATTTTAGTTTTGTCAATTTTAGTTTTATATACTTTGAAGCAAAATTATTAGATGTATACACTTTTAGAATATTTCTATTTTCTTGGTAAATTGACTCATCAATAGAAATGTCCCATTTTATCTCTAGTAAGACTTTTGCTTTAAAGTCTACTTCTTGTTTGATATTGGTACAGCGATTAGCACCTTTCTTTTGGTTAGTGTTTGAATGCAGTATCTTTTTTCCGTACTTGTATTTTAAATTTCCTGGATTCTGGTAGTTGTATCTCAAGTAAGTACTACATGATTAATTTTTAAAATTCTAGTCAAGAATCTTTGTCTTGTGTCCACTTGCAGGTAATATAATTACTGGTGTATTTGGGCTTACATCTATCATGATCCAATTTGTTATCTATTTGTCTTGCCTATTTATATTCTTATTCCCTTGCCTTCTTTGAGATTAATCAACAATTTTTTTTTTTTTTTTTTTTCCGGTACGCGGGCCTCTCACTGTTGTGGCCTCTCCCGTTGCAGAGCACAGGCTCTGGACGCGCAGGCTCAGTGGCCATGGCTCACGGGCCTTCTCGGACCGGGGCAAGAACCCACGTCCCCTGCATTGGCAGGCGGACTCTCAACGACTGTGCTACCAGGGAAGCCCTAATCAACAATTTTTATTACTCCATTTTACTTTTTGTTAATTTGTTAGTTATATTCCTCTTTTACTCTAGCGATTACAACATGCACCCTTGGTTTATTAGAACCTAATATAAATTAGTACTTCTACAATCTCTCTGAGAATGTATTTAGTTCCTAACTTTAGGCATTATTATCTTTTCTTACAGTTAATATTCATTTAGATTTACCTTCAGATTTACACTTCCCATGGTTCTTCATCTCTTCCTAAACTGTTTTTTCCTTGTGCCTGAAGAACTCCTTTTAGTATTTTTTGTTTGAGTATGTGGGCAATGAATTCTCTCATTTTTGTTTGTCTGGAAATGTCTTCACATTGTCTTTACTTTTGAAAGTTATACTTCCAAGATATTTCATTATCTTCTGGCTTTATGTTGAGAAGTTAAACCTCAGTCTATTTGTTGCTTACCTGAATATAATGGTTTTTCCCCTTTTTTCGATTTTTCTCTTTTTCTTTGCTTTTGTTAGGTACTATGATGTCCCCAGGTATACTTTTCTTTGTAGTTTTTGTTGTCTGTGGTGCTCCTTTAATGTATAATTTGATTATTCATGAGGGTTGGGAAATTCTTGACCACTCTTTCTTTAAATATAGCCTTTGTCCCATCATCTCTTATTTCATTTTGAGACTCAGATATGTGTATGTTAGGCCTTTTTTTCCATATCAGATATGATTCCTAGGCTCTCTGCTGTATCTTCTATAATTTTTCCCCTCCATGTTTCAGCCTTCATGTTTTCTACTTATGTAGCTTTCACTAACTCCCATTTCAGTGTATCCAAGCTGCTAGGTACTTCATGTAAGTGGGATCATAAGATATTTGTCCTGTGCCTGGCTTATCTCACTTAGCATGATGTCTTCAGTGTTCCTCCATGATGTAGTGTATATCAACATTTCTTTTCTCTGAAATGCTCAGTAATATTCTATTGTATGTATACACTGCATTTTGTTTATCCATTTATCTGTCAATGGACATTTAGGTTGCTTTCAGCTTTTGGCTATTGTGAATAATGTTGCTATGAACATCAGTGTACACACATTTGAGTCCCTTCTTTCAATTATTTTGAGTATACACCCAGAAGTGGAATTGCTGGATCATATTGTAATTCAATGTTTACTTTTTAAAAAATAATTAATTAATTAATTTTTGGCTGCGTTGGGCCTTCGTTTCTGTGCGAGGGCTCTCGAGCGAAAGCGGCAAGTGGGGGCCACTCTTCATCACGGTGCGTGGGACTCTCACTGCCGCGGCCTCTCTTGTTGCGGAGCACAGGCTCCAGACGCGCAGGCTCAGTAGTTGTGGCTCACGGGCCCAGTTGCTCCGCGGCATGTGGGATCCTCCCTGGACCAAGGTTCGAACCCGTGTCCCCTGCATTGGCAGGCGGATTCTTAACCACTGAGCCACGAGGGAAGCCCTAGCATCACATTTCTTAACTGTCTTTTCTCCTTCATTTTAATTTCCACTTTATTCTTACTCTTTTAAGTACATGCTTCAGTCATTATTTTCCTAAACACTTAAGCATGAGGGCAGGAATCATTTTTTCTTCAGCAGCACTCAGTACAGTGCCTGACACTGAATATTTATTGAATTAATGACTAAGCACCATACTCTACATCACTTCTTATATTTTCTCGCTTCTGTGCCTTTGTTGATTATTCCCTCTCTGCCTTTATGCCTCTACTCCCATCCTTCAAAACTCAAATCTCAGGAGTTCCACAAAGCTTTTCCTTTTCTTTCCAATCAGAATTGAACCCTACCTCCTGTGAGCTCTTATAAGCATCTTGCCTAACTTTATGATTATATTGAACCATATATTTTCTGTATACATCAGCCTTTATCACTGTACAGTACATGTTTTTGGGGGACAGTATATTCTTTGTGTATACTACAAAACCTAAAAAAATGCCTTGCACATAATAATTTAACAATGTATGTTAAATTAAAATATTAATTGGATAATTATGGGGATAGTCAAAGTAAATGACAGTAGCAGGATTTTAACAAATGGTTAATACCACAAAGACAATTTTTCTTACTTTTAAAAACTATTTGTTTTTCAGTTGAAAACATTGTGTACACATGGCATATTATCAATATATATGTCAGAAATCAACAAACAAAACAAAGTCTGATGAATGTTGCCATTAAAAAAAGATCAATAGGTCTTTTTATTTTTAGACAGAATATGCAATATCAATTAGTCATGTGGGTGTTACTTTAGCTAACATTTTTGTTCAATCTATAGATGACAGACAGGATAAACATAGAAGTAGAGAAATATCCACACTTTAACATATGGAATTATTTTTAAAAAAATTGTTTCACATATTTAGAAACTGTAATTAAATGGTAGTGTTGAAGAAGTAATTTCAAACCACTAAAGTTTATGGATGGGCTACATTATTAAGAGCAAAAAAATTCATGTTTGCTGTGAACACCACAGGAACTTGAAAACTCATGCTCACTAGGAAGACCAAAACTTGGCCACCCCCACAAAAAAAAGGATATTTCAGAAAATGGGGCACTAGAGTTATGCAGTTAATAAGTTTAATACCAGAATAGCATAGCATGTTCACACAGAGGGAATTTAATAACTAATGTTTGCATAAGGTAGGATTCTCCAGCTTTCAGGAGATAAGTGGTATGCGAATTATCAGACTGAATGCCAATTAAGATATGGGAAGGGTTTAAATTTTCCCTACATTCGCTAAAATAACTTCTGTGATATGCAATAGGTGATCTGGGCTCACAAAAGGTTTGAGATTATAACACTAATACATTTCTTTCTGATTGCACACAACACCACACTGGTTTTTACAATATCTGATAAGGTTCTGCATTAATATGGTTAGACATTTCTTATAATGATAAAACTTTCCTCTTGTGCAGTGTTTGAATAAAAGACTAGAGCTTTTCTTACATTACAGCAGATAGAATTTTTTCCCATTGTTTCTGACATTCAGTAAAAATTTTTTCACATTGAAGGTTTTTCCAACAACTCACAGGATTCCTCCTCAGAATTTTTCTTTAGTAATGTCTGAGCTCTGAGTTAAACTTTCATTATAAAAATTGAATTAATATGTTTTCTCTCTAGTGCGTGTGGTCTTTTTTAATGTAGCACAAGAGTTGAGCATTGATTAAAACCTTTTTCATAATCATCCATAGCATTCATAAGATTTCTTTCTGGCAGAGTGTCTCTGGTACCGAATAAAGTTGGTGTATACACTAAAGGTTTTCCCATATTCATCACATTTAGAGTGTCTTCCCCAGAATGGACTTTCTCATGATTAATAAGATCAGAGAGTTGGCTAAAATGTCTGCTGCACTGAACACACCTGTGGGATTTCTCTCCAACGTGGATTCCCTGGTGTTCAGTAAGATCAGTGCATGCGCTAAAGGCTTCCCCAGACACATCACATTTATATGGATTTTCATTAGTGTGGATTCTTTGATGGTGAATAAGATCAGAGCGTCGACTAAAGCTTTTGCCACACTGATCACATGGATATGGTTTCTCCCCAGTGTGGATCCTCTGATGTAGGACAAGAGCTGAGCACTGACTGAAAGCCTTCCCACATTCATTACATTTATATGGTTTTTCCCCAGTGTGGATCCTCTGGTGCTTGATAAGGTCGGAGTTCTGACTGAAACTTTTGCTGCACTGTGTGCATGGATATGGTTTTTCTCCAGTGTGAATTCTCTGATGAAGAATAAGGTCAGAACTCTGACTGAAGGCTTTCTCACAACAATCACAATGATAGGGTTTTTCCCCAGAGTGTACTCTCTGATGTTTAGTGAGGTCTGAGCTTTGACTAAAACTTTTATTGCACTGATTACATGCATACGGTTTCTCTCCAGTGTGTATTCTCTGATGTTTCACGAGGTCAGAACGACGACTAAAACTTTTAGTACAATCGCTACATGGATAGGGTTTCTCTCCAGTGTGGATTCTCTGATGCAGAATGAGGTTTGAGCTTTGACTAAAGGTTTTCCCACACTCATCACATTCATAGGGTTTCTCACCTGTATGAATTCTATGATGTTTAATAAGGTCTGATCTTCGACTAAACATTTTATTGCACTGGTTACATGGGTAAGGCTTCTCTCCAGTGTGAATTCGTTGATGATTAACAAGATCTGAAAGTCTACTGAAGGTTTTGCTACACTGATTACATGGATAGGGTTTCTCTCCAGTGTGAATTCTCTGATGCAGAATAAGGACTGAGCTCTGATTAAAAGCTTTCCCACATTCATTACATTTATAGGGTTTCTCTCCAGTGTGGATCCTTCGATGTTTAATAAGGTCTGAGTTCTGACTGAAACTTTTGCTACACTGATTACATGGATATGGTTTCTCTCCAGTGTGGATTCTCTGATGTAGAATAAGATCTGAGCTCTGACTGAAGGCTTTTCCACACACATCACATTTATATGGTTTCTCACCAGTATGGATTCTTTGATGTTTTATAACATCAGAACTCTGACTAAAATGTTTGTTACACTGGTTACATGTATAAGGTTTCTCTCCAGTATGTATTCTTTGATGTTTAACCAGGTCTGAGCGCTGGCTAAAACTTTTACTACAATGACTGCACTGATAGGGTTTTTCTCCTGTATGTATTCTCTGATGTATAATAAGATCAGAGCTCTGACTGAAGGCTTTCCCACATTCATCACATTTGTAAGGTTTTTCACCAGTGTGGACTCTTTGATGTTTAATAAGGTCTGAGCTCCGACGGAAACTTTTAATACACCAATTACAAGGATAGGGTTTCTCCCCAGTATGAATTCTCTGATGCAGAACCAGGGCTGAGCTCACATTAAAGGCCTTTCCACACTTATCACATTCATAGGGTTTCTCCCAATGGGTTCTTTGATGCCTAATAAGGCCTGTACTACAAGCAAAGTTTTGCCCACATTCATCACAGTTATATTGTCTTCTTTTGAAGAGGTTCTGATCCTTTTCATTGAATTTATCCCCAAATCCACAGAATTCCCTGCATTCAGAATCCTGGAGAACATCATCTCTGGGGTTACCAGACTCTTCAGTCAATGGTTCAATTTTTGCTGTAATTTCCTCCTCGGAAGCCAGCTCTCCAACCTTGGCCTTAGTCTCACCATCTAGAACAATAAAATATAAATGGAATATGTTCTCCATACTGTAAGAAAGTTTCAGGTGAAATATATTAGTATTTTCCTACGAAAATACTGAAAATTATCTTCTGAGAGGGAAACTAAGAAGAATCAACAAGTAATGGATAATCGTTTATTGAAGTGGCTTATCAGATATGTTCTGTATATGTCTGTCACAGGAGATCTGGGAATACTGAAACCTAATTACCGTGATTAGGAAAGTTTGACTATATTAGAGCTAATACATAAACAACTTACTGACATATATAAAGTAGGCAGTATGAATGAATACTTGGGTGAAGGAGTGGGGGAGGAGGTGAAAGGGAGGGAGAGGAGGAGGAGGCAGTGGCAGCCAGGCTGTCACTGTGAGTGTATACCAACCAGGCTGGTCACATGTTGTCATTGGTGGAAAGAAAGAAGCATCAAGCTCAGGAATGGTTAGAAAAGAAGTCTGAATTTTCAAAAAGAGGTCTACATAGTCCTCCACCTCTTTTGCCCTGATTATTAGAAAGAAGTGGCCTAGAAAACATGATCCTTTTGGGAACAGCCATATTCAGTGACCAAACTTCCTTACTAAGGTATGTGGACCAGAAAAAGGTTAGGGAGGTAGGATCAGAAATCTCTTTTGAGTTGATTTTTGAGGAGATTATTCCTCTGCTCAACAATACCAGAGGCCTGTAATGGTAGAGAACATGGGAGCTCCATTGAAATTCTTGAGACTATCAGTCCATTATTAAGTGGTGTTTACTATAAAAGGCACACCATTCTCAGACAGCAAATGGTCTGGAGAGCTGAAAACATGACAAAGATTAATTTCAAGGGCTAAAGTCCAAAATCCCAAGCCTCCAAGTGGAGGCTTATCCTCTTTGCCAAAGGCAAAGGGTACTGGAAAAAGTAAAGTATTGCGGTAAATCTAAACGTGTATGTACTGAATGATATAAGCAATATGAATGTCTCATGGATTTTACAATATATATGTAGAGTTAAAATATATGGCAAAAATAGAACAAGAGGAGGGAGGTAAATAGAACTATAATTTTACAAGGTCTTTGGGTTATCCTAGAAATAATAAATTAAGATAAACTGTAATAAATCAAATGTGTATGTTGTAACTTCTAAGGCAGCCTTTTTCAACTAGGGTTCCACAAGAAAATAAAAAGAAAATAATTTGCCTGACTATTTTCTTAATTCTCCCAAAGATGGTAGATAGCAAGTAAATCAATAGATGTACAGGAGAAACATTAATATGTAACTTAGTGGATGCCTCAGAGCATTTTGGCTTAATTCTCTCACAGAATCACATTTGAGAAAGGCTGCTATTAGGTGACAATTAAATAACAATAAAAGGATGTATAAACAATAAGCTAATAGAGAAAAAAACAGAAAAATAAAAAACTTGTTAACATAATTAAATTAGGCACAAAGGGAGAAAAAAGAAAAAAGAAACAAAATATGGGAAAATAACAAAAAATAAGATGGTACATTTAAATCCAAACATCAACTATGTTACATGTAAATTAACTACTTCAATAAAAAGCAAAGAAAGACCAACAGCTAACATCATACTTAATGGTTAACATTAAATGCTTTTGTCCTAGGAACAAGGGAGGAAAATAAGGATGCCCTCTCTTAACTACTTTTATTCAATATTGTACAACTTTTACTCAATATTCATAGTAAATGCAATATAACATGAAAAATAAATGAGGCATACAAGAAGTCAAACTGTCTTATAGACTATGCAGTCACATATACAGAAAATACTAAAGTGTCTTTAAAAAGTTATTAGAACTTGTAAATGGTTTATTAGTGCAATACACAAAACCTGATTGTATTTCTGTATACTAGCAATGAACAATTAGAACCTAAAATTAAAAACAATTTTTTTCAATTGCACCAAAAAAATGAAATAATTAGAAACAAATTCAATGAAATATGTGCAGTATCTACATAATGAAAACTATAAAATGTTGCTGAAATTAAAGATCTAATAAATAGAAATATATGCCATCATTTACGTATAGGAAGATTTAATATTGTTAAAGTGATGAAATTCTCCCCAAATTGATCTATGGATTCAATGCAACCCCAATCAAAATCTCAGCAGGCCTTTTCATAGAAACTGACAAACCGATTCTAAACTTTGTGTAGAAAGGCAGAGAAGGGTCTAAACAATTTTGAAAAAGAAGAACAATATTAGAGAGCTTATACTCCCTGATTTCAAGCTTTATTACGAAGCCACAGTAATCAAGGCAGCGAGGTACTGGCATAGGATCGACATATCCATTAATGGAATAGAACAGAGTCTATAAATAGATCCAAACATATATGTACAACTGACCTTCAACAAAGTTGCCCATATAATTCAAGGGTGAAAGGGTAGTCTCTTTTCAAAAAAAGTGTTACAACTGGATATCGTAATAACAAAAATTAACTCTGATTCTTTCATTATGCTATACACAAAAATTAACTAGAAATGTAATATAAACCTAAACATAAAAGCTAAAACTATAATACTTCTAGAAGAAAGCAAAGCATAGATGACTAAAATTAATGCACAGAACTGAGAAAACAAATTTGTGTTGTTTAAGCCACCTAGTCTGTGGTTTTGTTATAGCCCTAGCAGGCAAATACAGCATGTTTTTGAACTTTATACATTTATGGAATCATACCACATGTATTCTGTGACTTGTTTTTTTACTCAACATTATGTTTGGAAGATTCATCCACAGTCATGTGTGTAGCTGTAGTCCATTCATGTTCACTATTATAGTGTGACATACACCACAAGTGGTTTATCCATTCTTCTTCAATGGATAAGAACATTTTGCTATTTCAAACAATGCTGATATGAATATGCGGGTACATCTATCTTGATACACATATCCAAATGTTTCTCTAGGTTATATAAATTTAGGATCAGAACTGTTAGGTCTTCAACTAGACTTTTCCAAAGTGGTTAAGCCAATTCACACTTCCATCAGGTGTATATAGTTCACATTGCTCTATATTCTAACCCACATCAAGTCTATTCTCTTTTTAACCCAATACAATCAGGCTTTTTATCTCCGTAACTCCATCAAAACTGCACTTATTAAAGTCCCTAATATGCTTTATCTTGAAAAATCCAGTGGTCAGTTTTCAATCTTATTCTTGATTTGTTTGACATAGTTGACTACTCTCTTAAATCATTTGCTTTCTTCCTGCTAACTTACCTTTCTCCTGCTCTCCACACAACAGTCAGAGTGATCTTTACATGTTATCCTGTGTAAAGAGTTCCAATGGTTTCCCATTTCACTGGGAATAAATTCTAAGTCCTTACCGTGACTTAGAAGGTTCCATATGATCTGGTCCCTTTCTTTCTCTCTGCCCTGATTTCATTCTAAACCACCCCTATCACATGTCTACCCCAGGCTTATTACTCTGTTCCTGCTATATCTATGGGCCTCTGTCTTTTGCTATTCCCTCCACCTGGAAGACTCTTCTCTCAGATGGTTACAGCTTATTCTTTCACTTTGGTTATCTCTCTAACCAACTGTTACCACCTCAGAAAGGCACAATGTTGGTGGGCCCTGCATTTTTGAGGCAACAGATACCATAGTAAATGTGCTGAAATGACCAATTTGAGTAACTTGCACAGTTGCTACTTTTGAGTGAGGCTTAGAGTAAAAAAGCGTTCTGCAGTAGGACCATGTTGCAATGCAAGCTGTCCTGTCACATGACCCTTATTAACCAGGATAACCAATGGTATTGGAAGTGTCTGCAGCAGTCATGGTTGCTGTATGAAGCCTCTTGCAAGCCTCTATAAGAGAACCACACTGGAGTAAGGCCATACTGTTTTCTGCCAACAATTTTCTAAGTGAAAAGCAGATCCTGGCTTGCTTTTGAGCACTAACAGAAACTTAATGCTTGACCACAGGGCACCAAATAACTATTGCAAACTGACCACTATGTATTAGTTGTTATTTGACCCATCAATTCATAAAATTGAACATACAAACCAGTATTCCATTATAAAAGCATATCTGGAAGACAAGTATATTCCATGTGCTAGTGACTCAGATTCCCATGGTACTTGTTCCTACTGCTCCACTACCTCTCCCCCTCAACCTATATTCATGGCCCTATGGGAATTCCCTATTACCAGTTAACAGAGGAGTAAAATGTACAGAACTGGTTTGTAGATGGGCCTGCCCAGTGTGTGGGCACCACCTGAAAGTGAGTACCTTTCACTTACACCCCTACTCAGGGGTGGCCTTAAACATGCTGGTAAAGGCAAATCCTTCCAGTGGGCAGAATTTCAGGTATACACCTGGTTGTCTACCTTCCATGGAAGGCAATATAGCCTAAGATACATGTATATACTGATCCATGGATAGTGACTAATGGGTTATTTGATTAGTTAGGTACCTGGAAAGAACAAGATTGGAAGACAAGAAATAAGAATTCTGGAGGAAAAGTATGAGGATAAACCAAAGAATGAATATGTTTGTGGCCCATGTGAATCCTCACCAAAGGGCATCCACTGTGGAGAAGCCTCCCAATCAGAAGGATGGACTTGGTGACCCATATTATGAATGTCAATCAGCCTTTTTACCAATGTTTGCCCAATGGACTCATGTACAAAGAGGTCATGGCAGCAGGGATGGAGGCTATATATGGGCTTAACAATACGGACCTCCACTTATCAAGGTTGATATGCCTATAATCATTGCTATGTGCCCAAGTAGCCAACTGCTAAGGCCCTAATAAGGTACCATTCCCTAGAGAGGAACCAGCTAGCCACTTGGGGACAGATTTATTACATCTGACCCCTTTTATTATGGAAAGGGCAGCAACTTCAAAGGACTAAATACATAGTCTAGATACAAATTTGCATTGGCTTAAGAGAATGCCGTATATATTATCATGGTACTCTCTATAATATTACCTCCAAAGGAGTCATTTTACAGGGAAGGAAGTTAAGCGATGATCTAATACACATATAATTCATGGGTCTTACCACATGTCCCATCATCCAGAAGTAAGTGGATTGTGATAATGGTGGAATGATTAAATGTAGGCTCAGTTACAGTACAAGCTAGACAACAACACCTTGATAAGTTTGGGGTGCTGTCATACAGGATGTAATATGTGCATTAAACTAAAGGGTGATAAACAGTGTTGTCTCCCCCATGGCCATAATACATGGGCATAGGAACGAAGGGTGGTAGAGAAAGTAATGATGTCTCTTCTTACTATATACCTCATAATCCACTTATATTATTTTTGCTTCCTATCCCTATGATCTTGGGCTTGGTGGGTTCAGGGTTCTGATTCTCAAAGGAAAAATACTTCTACCATGGGACAAAGTCATAATTTTGTTAAATTTGAAGTTGAGACTGCTTCCTGCTTCAGCATTTTGGGCTCCTCAAACTGCCAAACCAGCCCGCAGAGATGGGGTCCCTCTACCGGCCAGAATGACTGATACCAATCACCAGTGGGGAAATGGTTGCTGCTACTGGAACTCAGAGGACTCAGTGGGGGTGCCTCGTAGTTCTCTCATGTCTAATAGGCCCAGTCAATGGTTCACAGAAGTAACATGAAAGAGGCAGGATCACCAAGGACTCAGGTCATCTAGAAAACGTTTATTTTATTTGACTAGATAAAGAACTCTGTGCCACTGAGATTCTGGCAGAAGGCAAGGGCAATATGGAGTGGGTGATGGAAGAGGATAGTTATGACTATCAGCTTAGGCTTTGTGTATGCTGTTCTCCATCCCTTGTTGATTTCTGTAATCCTTCCCATCCTCTTTATGAAACTTTGAATTACCCAATTTGAATGAGCCATCTGTTTCCTGCCAGAATCCTGACTGATACATCTTATATAACCATTATCACTATCTGATACTACACTGTATACTTAAATATTTCCTGTTTCCCCTACTAGAATGTAAAGTCCTTGAGGGCAAAGGCTTCTCTGATTAGTTCACTGCTACATCCCCAGAACTTAGAACAGTGGCTGATACAAAGTAAACCCTCAGTAACTAATAATATTATTATTAATGGTTAATAATCATTAATAAGCTATGATCTTATGAACTAATAAACATTTATCAACAATAAATATTTGGTGAACAGTTAATTAAATGATTTGAAGGATACATTAATGTATTAATGTATCCAGTGACTACCTCTAAATGGTGGAGTTGTAGGTTATTAAAATTTCTATTTTGTGCCTTTCTATATTTTATAAATGCACTTTAGTATAATTATATTTCTTTATCATAAAAGAGTTATTTTATACATATTCTAAGAGACACAAACACATATAGTATGTATGTCAATTTAAGTAAAACAACAAGGAGGAGGCAGTGATTCTCAGGAAAGAAGACAGCTAGATGCCTTAGAATAGACTCTTAAGGAAGAACAAATTCTAAATACAGGAGAGAGAAACTAAATAAAATAAAATAAAAGATACTCCAGGGCTTCCCTGGTGGCGCAGTGGTTGAGAGTCCACTTGACGATGCGGGGGACATGGGTTCGTACCCTGGTCCGGGAGGATCCCACATGCTGCGGAGCGGCTGGGCCCGTGAGCCATGGCCGCTGAGCCTGCACGTCCGGAGCCTGTGCTCCGCAACGGGAGAGGTCACAACAGTGAGAGGCCCGCGTACGAGGAAAAAAAAAAAAAAAAAAAAAGATACTCCAAAACTAAAGACAGGCAAAAGATTTAGAGTAAAAGAAAAGGACAACAGGTTAATTTCATAGGCAAAACAGCAGTAATGGAAAGACCAAAATCAAAAAGCAGCAAAATATGATGTGGAAAAGAGAGCCTGCAGAACATCTGAACAAAGTCAGCACCAAGATTATCTTACTAAAAATAACAGTGACTACCATTCGTAAAGAATTTACTACCAGCCAGGTATCTGCTCAGAGCCGTATATATGGAATCTTATCTAGTGCTTGTGGTATCTGTTATAATAGTAATGGACCCCAATGATCCTATCTCCTAATATCTATATCCTTGTGTGGTTTTCTCCCACAATGACTCTGGAATTGGTTATGTGACTTGCTTTGGTCAATGAGATAATAACAAATGTAACGCAAACACAGGCTAGAAAAGTGCTTAGCATCCCTCTCTCTTTTTAAAGACTAGCTGCCCTGTGAAGAAGTCTAGGCTAGCCTGCCGGAGATACGTGACCCAAGCTATAGCCAGCACCAACAGCTGGACATGTTATAATTGATACCAACATAGACCCTGGCCCTAGTTGAGCATGAGTGATTCCAGAAGAAAACTGCCCAGCTGAACCCAGCCCAAGCCAATGACCTACAGAACCATAAGAAAATAACATGGTTGAAAAATGTCTTAGTGTTTTAGGTCACTAAGTTTTGGGGTCCTTTATTATGGAGTAATAGATAGACACAACCCTCAAAATAACTTCCAAGGTATGAGTTATTATACACTTATAAAGTGAGGAAACAGGATTATTTTTTTAAAATGTAAGTAACTTACTGAAGCTAGTAAATGACAAAGCTAGTATTTGAATACAGGTGTCAGACTCCAAAACTTTTAACTATGCCCCAACAGTACATGAGAAAGATGACTTGAAAAGATTTTAAAGGGCAAATACCAAACACTGACAGATTGGTAATAAAGTGATTATAATGGGAAAAATGGACGACACTGGGTACTTAAGAAGAGGAAGGAAAACCAAGAGAATTTGATTGACAGAATGTACAATAAAGCCATGGGCTTGGAGCACAAAAGAAATGGTACTGCCTAATACAGTGGGGAGTAAGCAATGAGGCATACCAATAGCACTTGAAGACACTAACATAGCAAGGTAACACGGCGCCCACCCCCCCAACCCACCCAAACCACTAAGAAAGATACACACTGCTTCTCACCTGACAGAAGGTAGTGTTCTTGAGCTTCATAATTGAATTGGATCTCCATAGACTGCCACTGGACACTTGACACCTCAGGGAGCAAATGGAGATTTACCATTTCCTCACTAAGCTTTTCTTGTCCACGTAGGAGTCTGAGACCTGGAGGCAACTGGGCACCACCGGACTTGGAAGGGAATCATTGCGGAGACTGGAGATATAAGTTCTGAGACTAGACCACCAGGAGCATTCTCTAGATATAAAAGAAGTTAAAGAGAAAACAAAATCTCATTTAACTTTCAAGCGCTTTTCTTTCAAATTTACTACGCTTCTTTCCCTATCATTCAGGAGTCAGGCATCACCCCTCTTGGATATACATTCTCCATTCCAAACCTAGAGATCTTCAAAGATAATCAGGGGGTTAATGCTACCAAAATCAGGATATAACTGTAAAGATAAGGCAGGGGAGGGAATTTCAGAATTTTGCCCTAGCGATTAGCTCTATATTATTCGCTGCCCCTTCTACACCGAAATGACACTACTGATCCATCATCATGATCTGTCTCTCCCTCCTTCCGTTCTTATCACACTCACGCATTCGTCCGCTGATTCGTGTGAATGCATCCAAGCTCTGGATTCCACCCGGCCCCAAAGTTTCTGGTGTTCATTCAGCTGAACCCAACGCTAGTCAAGGGCTGACCGCGTACCAAAAGAACACCAGGCCGAGAACCGACCAGCTCGCAGTGCCCAGGAGCCGCGCCTGGGGGCCACGTCGGCAGCCTCGACTCCCCACGGACACAAGAAACAGCATACGGTTCCCCGGTGGCGCTGCAAGGCCGCTGGGGAGGGCAGATCACCCGAGTTCCTCCGCCTTCCGTGAGCCGACATCACCCATACCTCGATGTATTCTCCAAGTCACCGTCAAGCCTCACACCCCGTAAACCGGCCATCACCGCCGGCCGCTCTAGGAATCTGGGAGGATTGCTCAGCTCTATGGCGCGCAGCTTCGCACGTGCGCACGCGCGGGGCGGGGGGCGGCGAGGTGAGGTGGAGGCGGGGAGTTGCCGAGATTTAACCTTGAACAGCTTCGGATCTGGCCCCAGCGGAGCCGTAGCTAGGGGCCTGGCTGGCACTATCTGCCAATGACTTTTTTTTTTTTTTTAAATACGTGTGTGTGTGTATATATACATGCACACACATAACTTAATCACTTCGGATTTTTAAAAATGAATTATTTTGGCTGCGTTGTGTCTTCGTTACTGTGAGCGGGCTTTGTCGCGGGCGAGCGGTGGCTACTCTTCCTTGCGGTGCGCAGGCTTCTCATCGCGGTGGCTTCTCTTGTTGCGGAGCACGGGCTCTAGGCATGAAGGCTTCAGTAGTTGTGGCTCGCGGGCTCTAGAGCACAGGCTCAGTAGTTGTGGTGCACGGGCTTAGTTGCTCCGCGGCAGGTGGGATCTTCCCAGACCACGGATCGAACCTGTGTTCCCTGCATTGGCAGGCGGATTCTTAACCACCGCGCCACCAGGGAAGTCCCCCTATCTGTCAATTCTTGACGTGAATGTCCGAAAACATCTTTCTAGAAAGCTCCCTGGGGCAGGGTAGGTTTTCTGACTACAAAATGAGTTCTTCCTTAATTATCTCTCTCTCTTTTTTTTAATCCCTTCCCCCACCCACCCAACCCCAAACCTGTCAATCAGATTCGCCGGTGTGCTTCCATTCTAACTTTCTTCCTGTCCTCTCTGGTTTTCCCCCCAGCACAGTGGCATGCCTCTAATAAAATACTGATTTCTGGGCCCCACGCCGGTTTAGAATCAGTAAGTCTGTCATGGGAGCCCAGGTTCTCAGGTGATCCTGATGCTGCTGGTCCTGGGACCACACTTTGAGAACCACTGCCTTAAAAATAAATAATGCTCAGGAATTAATCCCTAAATTGCTGCGAAGCTGGATTTTCACCTACTTTGCTATCAAGAAAGGCCATGGGGTCTCCTAAAATGTTTGCTCGCCAATACAATCCTCATTGTGGCTAAAGGATCAGGGTGAGAAGGACCTGAAAGGGGGTGGGGGAGGGCATCAGGGTAGGAAAGGATATTGCTGTTTCCTTGGAAATATCTTGGGAAATAAGGGCGGGGGGCGGGGGGGGGGAGATATAGAAATAAATAATAGAAGTATTGAGACTGGTGAGACGTGTGACTTGGGTTAAGATGTTGGAGGAAAAGGTATAGGTTTGAGAAAATGGTGACTGGCTGAAGTAATGATTGAGGTAGAGGAAGAGGGTTTTCTGTTCCAGCCTAAGACCCTGTTCTGATTTATGAAATCTTAGGGATGTGTGAATGAGACCCTGATAAAAGGTAAGGAGCTCGTTTGTGTCCAGCCCTCCCAAGTAGGGAGTACAGATGCTTTTTAAAAAATAGCTTTACTGATGTATAATAGGCATACAATAATCAGCAAATATCTAAAGTATACAATTTGGTAAATTTTGTCATATGTATACAACTGTGAAACCATCACCACAATGAAAATTGTGACCACATCCCTAAAAGTTTCCTCCTTCCCTTGATAATCCCTCCCTTTCCTACCACAGCCACTGTTCTGCTTTCTGTTACTATAGATTAATTAGCATTTTCTAGAGAGTTATTTAAATGGAATCAAACAGAATGCACTCTGTTTTGCACTCAGACTTCTTTCTAAGCATTATTATTTTGTGATTTATCTATCTTGCTGTGTGTATCAATAGTCCACTCCTCCTTTTTGTTGCTGAATAATATTCCATTGGATGTACACACCACAATTTGTTTATCCATTCACCAGCTGATGGGCATTTGGGTTATTTATAGTTTTTTCACTATTACGAATAAAGGTGCTATGAACATTCGTGTACAAGTCTTTATATGGACATATGCTTTTTTCTCTTTCCTGGTTAAGTGCATGTTTAACATTTTAAGAAACTGCTACACTGCTTTTCAGAGTAGCTGAATCATTGTGCATTCCCACCAACAGTGTATGAGAATGCCACAGCTGACATACTTGTAATAGGTTTCCAGTAAAAGAGAATGGGAGAGTCAACCAAAGGTTAATTCTCATGTACAAATGTAAGGGTTTTGTTAATCTTTTACCCAGAAGTGATGAAGTGAACATACATTTTCTGGGTGTTTAACCAAGAAAACCAAACTGTTCTTTCAGATTATGCTAGATTTGTTGCTTTGTGGAGTCTTACCAGAGATGTTACATTCTGTGAGTGAGTCTGAGAAGCCAGCTTGGAGTTCAACAGTTCGATGGATTGGCCAAAACAAACCTAGACCCAACTGTGATCCACTCCAGCTGACACTGAAGAGGTTCATCTCAGTAAGGTAAAAGACATTCAGAGGTTTCCAGAGAGATCAGGGATGGTAATACAGGCATGAAAATGATATCAGAGCCTGAAGAATGAAACTGATATGTTACCCCCCCACCCCAATATTCTACCTGATTTCTATTTCCTATTCCATTTCTTCTTGGGAGAAACTAGGCCAAACTAACATATATCTGATTTAGGCATGGTTTGTAGAGTAGTGGTTCTTAATCTTTGAGCTAATATAATTCCTTTGAGAATATGATGAAAACTATGGACCTCTTCCTCAGAAAGTTGAACATGAAGACCTACATGAGAACTTTTGCTTACCATGTATTACATTGCATTGGAAATTAATTTCCTTCGATACTTAGACTATATAAGCAATCTTCACAAAGAATGAACTTCAACTTAAAACTCAATCTCTAGGTTTAGGTAAAAAAGGGATATAAATCCAAATTGTGAAGCCAAATTTAAAAAAATTAACTTTCCTTTTGATCAAGTATGTATTAATGAGTAGGCTGCTGCTGTTTGTTTTGAATAAGACACCTGAATTACAACAATAAAACACCTTTGAAATGTTAATGTGTGTGTCCAATTGACTTTGAGTTTTCAAAAACGAACAGGTGCTGAAAACTCAGATTCAGAAGGGGAAATAACGGCCAATATAATCAGAGTTCCCTAGGTTCACTTTGCAGAGATGGGTAGGCTTGTATCAGAAACACTAGAATTCTCCAAGACCTTTAGTGTTGAATTCAGATCGAATCATTTCTTTTGTCTTCAATCAAATGAGGTCATTGGCAACAATTTGAAGTCTTCAACTTCAAAACCAAGTCACAGTGGTTTAAACAACTCTTAGTTTGTACTTACCACACTGTTGTGTTGAATTGTGTCCCGCCCCCTTAAAAGATATGTTCAACTCCTAACCTCTGTTACCTGAGAATGTGACTGTATTTGAAAATAGGGTCTTTGCAGATGTAATCAAGTAAAGATGAGGTCATACTGGTTTAAGGTAGGCCCTAATCCAATGACTGGTATGCATATAGAAGAGATGAATTCAGACACAGAGGGGACTCACAGAGAGAGAAGGATGCTATGTGAATGTGGAGGCAGAGACTGAAGTGATGCATCCATAAGGGAAAGAATGCCAAGGACGGCAGCAACCACCTGAAGTTAGGAGACAGGCATGAAACCAGTCCTTCCCCAGAGCCTTCAGGGGAGCATGGCCCTTGCCAGCACCTTTGATTTTGGATTTCTAACCTCCAGACTGTGATAGAATCAATTTCTGTTGTATTAAACCACTCTGTCTGTGGTACCAGAAATGTGGCGCTGCTTTAACAAATACCTAAAAATGTCGATGTGGCTTTAGAATTGGGTGGAAGCTGGAAGAGTTTTGAGGCTCGTGATACAAAAAGTCTAGGTTGCCTTGAAGAGATTGTTGGTAGAAATATGGACATTAAAGGTGACTTTGGCAGGGTCTCAGAAGGAAGTGAAAAGGACAGTAGAGGAATCCTCTGTCATCTTAGAGAATACATATATTTTCATGAACAGAATTTTGCTAGAAATAATGAGCATTAAAAAAATACTTCTATACAGAGTGAAGTCAGAAAGAGAAAAACAAATATCGTATATTACTGCATATATGTGGAATCTAAAAAAATAGTATAGATGACCTTATTTGCAAAGCAGAACTAGAGACACAGATGTAGAGAACAAATGTATGGATACCAAGGGGGAAGGGGGGATGGGAGGAACTGGGAGATTGGGACTGACACATATACACTACTGATACTATGTATAAAATAGAGAACTAATGAGAACATACTGTATAGCACAGGGAACTCTACTTAATCCACTGTGGTGACCTAAATGGGAGGGAAATCCAAAAGGGAGGGGATATATGTGTACGTATGGCTGATTCATTTTGCTGTGCAGTAGAAGCTATTAAAACATTGTGAAGCAACTATACTCCAATAAAAATTAAAAATAAAAACTTCTGGTGGGGGGAATTCCCTGACAATCTAGTAGTTAGAACTCAGCACTTTCACAGCCGGGGCCCAGGTTCAACCCCTGGTCTGGGAACTAAGATCCCACAAGCCACGTGGCATGGCCAAAAAAGAGGTCTTAGGCAGAAATGAAGAAAACATTACTGGAAACTGGAGAAAGGTGATAGATGTTAGAAAGTAGCAGAAACTTGGCTGAATCATATTCTGCTGTTGGACAGAAAACAGAACTTGTGACGACCTTGGGTAATTAACTGAGGATATTTCTAAGCAAAATGTGTGAAGTGTGGCTTGATGTTTTTTCCTTGCTGATTATAGTAAAATGTGAGAGGACGAGATAAATTGAGGAAGGCACTGTTAAGCAAAAAGGAATCAGTACTTGAGGATTAGGAAAATCCTCAGCCTACACAGATAGCATGCTCTGGAGACAAGGCCATAAATGTAGCTGTACAACCTTTTGGTGAAGAGGTTGGATGTGTGATTCATGGATCCAATCAACCATCTCAACAGAAACCAGGAATAGAAATGGGGTTATCCATAGGAAGGATCTGTGGAGGACCCTTGTATCCAATTGTGTGGATCCCCTGATATCCATGGAAGACCAACGTGGCTCTTGAGAATGTTATAGCACCAGAAACAACACTGCCATCTTGGACCGAATTTTTTTTTTTTTTGGCTGTGCTGCAGGGCATGCAGGATTCTAGCTCCCTGACCAGGGATTGAACCCACGCCCCCTGCAGTGGAAGCGCAGGGTCTTAAGCACTGGACAACCAGGGAAATTCCTGACAGAGACAGGACAAAATAAAGGAAAGCTGTCAGACTTTTGGGATTCTACATCCAGGAAATGGAGTACCCAGAGGGCGGGTCCACTACTGAGGGCTGAGACACCAAGGCCACCTCAGCTGAGAGTGGCTCAGGGGTCAATGGGACCTATGTGGCCCAGAGACTGGGGTTGATAGTGTTTTCACTGACCCAGAGGGCATATCAAGCCACAGAGTAATTTGGGAACTCTAAAATATTTAGAAATTAAACAACCCATATCTAAATAACCTGTGGTTCAAAGAAGAAATCACAAGGGAAATTAGAAAATGTTTTATGCTGAATGAAAATGAAATACAACATATAAAATTTTATAGGGTGCAGCTACAGCAGTGCTTAGAGGAAATTTTTTAGCTTTGAAATGCCTATATTAGAAAAGAAAATCTCGTATCAGTAACCTAAGTTTCCACCTTAAGAAACTTAAAAATGAAGAGCAAACTTAACAACAACCAAAACAAGCAGGAGGAAGGAAGTAATAATGATTTGAGTAGTAATTAATGAAATAAAAAGCAGAAAAACAATTTTAAAAAAACAAACCAAAATTTGGTTCTTTGAAAATACCAACAAAAATTGACAAGCCTTTACTAGACTCACCGAAGAAAAAAGAGAGATTAACAAAATCCGAAAAGAAGGGACATCACTACCAACCCTATAGAGATTTAAAGGGATTATTGTTATGCCAACACATTACACAACATAAGTGAAATGGGCAAATTACTAGAAATATACAAATTACTAAAACTGACTGGAAAAGAAATAGAAACTGTGAATAAATATATGAAAAGTAAAGAAATTGAGTTAGTGATAAAATTTTTTCTAACAAAGTAAAGCACAAAAGCACAGGCTCAGATGACTTCACTAGTGAATTCTATCAAACAGTTTAAGAATAATACCAGTCCTTCACAATCTCTCCCAGAAAATAAGTGGGGCCAGTAGTTACTCTGTTACCAAAGCCAGCAAAGATATCACAGGAAAATAAAACTACAGACCAATACCTCTAACAATATGGACACAAATATCTCAATCAAACAATAGTAAATTAAATCCCTTAATATATTAAAAAATTATACACCATAATCAAGTAGAATTTATCTTAGTAATACAAGGTTGGTTTAATATTCAAAAATAAATTAATGTACTTAGAGACTTAAATACTTCACTCTGAATAATGTTCACCAATAATAAAATGTCTGAGTGTTGGCATAATCACACAATATAATATTATTAGAAGTGAAAATGTACAGTGTACATCTACAAAACAATATGAACAAATTTCACACACAATGTTGAAGTCTGACTTAAAAGAGTGCATACTGAGTTCCATTTATACAAAATACAAAAATAGGCAAGGCCAACCTATCGTGCTCAAGGTTCAGTGTAGTCTACCTTTCAGGGCTAGAGGAGGGTAGCGGCTTGAGGAGAGCACAAGGGGGTTTTCTGAGGACTGATAATATTCTGTTTTTTTATCTGAGTGCTAGTAACATGAGTGTGTTCAGTTTGTGACAATTCAACAAACGGTACATGCACATATTTACTGGTAAAATCAGCATTACTAACTGATACTACTTGGCTGGTCTGCACTCAAAGCATGACAACATAGACCAAATGCACCATTTTTTATTATAATGCTTCATCTTATTTTCTGAGACCTATCCAGTCTTATTCTCACCCTGTCAGCTATTCCTCTTTTCTTTTATCTTCAATTTTTCACTCCACTCACACTTTACCTTTTTTCTACAAATATAATTAGGTCTCTACCCTCCTCAGAAAACAAAGAAACACCTTTCAATCTTGTTGCCTAGACCAACCAGTGTCCTCTCTTTTTCCTTCCTGCATTATCACATTTCTTAAAAGGAATTATTATCTATTCTCAGGGCCTTACCATACACTTCTTAACCCCTGGCAAGGACATTCCTCAGGTAACATCTCTCTCTGACCCTTCTTCTGCCCTTCGCCTTAATTCCAGCATCACCTTAGTTCTCATCATCTCCAGCTCTCTGGCACAACTCCTAGACCCCTGTTTCCTCTCCTGAGATGCTCTCCTGGCTTTGATGTTTGAACCAGCTGGGCCCAACTTCTCTGAGAAGCCCCTCTTCTTTACCAACTCTTCCTCTTCCCACCCCCGGGTACTAGTATTTCATAATTCCCTGTTTATTTTCCATAATATCTCCCTTGGTAATGTCATTCCCTTCCCCATCTTCAATCATATTTTCAGATACTAGCAAATCTTGCTAAGTTCACATTTTTAACCGCCTGTCCTCTTTCTCTCCTCTTTTTTGCCCTTTAATCCTCTCTACAAAGTACTGTCAGATACTGCCCTGAAGTACAGTTCTGGCCATCTCACATATAAATGGTCTGCACCGTTCCTAAATGCGTTCCTAATTCCTTAGCCTGGCATTCGAAACTCTCCAAACTTGACCCCAACCCATCCCTTAGCCTAGGTTCCGGCCAACCCAGATGCTGGGCTAACTCCCCAGCCTGCCCTGTACGTCCCACCGCTGGGCTCTCGCTCCTGCCGCTCCCTACCTGGGAAACCTGCGCTCCTCCAAATCTCCGTTTTACCCGGTCGTCAAGGCTCAGCTTGAGTACCGCATTCTACGGGAAATTACTGACCTTCTTTGGCTCGGCCCCGGTCCCCACGCCCTTACAGTCGACGGTAGGGTTGATCTCCGCCTTGTCCCCTCGCCATGCCAGGCTACAGCCTCTTCCCCTACAGTCATCCCCGTAACTTCTAGAACTGTCATTGCAGACAGTCAACGTGTTTGTGGTGTGTGAATGTGATCTGGTCCTCTTCCCCAAATTTACAGATGATGGGTTCTATTTTTATCTCCTTGATGCTATACTAACCTCTATCTCTATTTCTTTTTTCCTCTTTCAGTCGTCTGTCAACCGTTTTCGACCTGGGGCTCTCCCCACCAGGTCCCACCCAGAGACGCGCTCCTTCTCCCGGACCCCGCACCAGTCCTCCGAACCCCGCCGCGCGCCCGCCACAGAGCTGCAGTCCTCCGGGCGGCCTAGAGGGGCGCGCCGCTCTCACTTCCGGCGCGCGCGCCCAGAGGCCGATCTGCTCCCCGCCTGGGGTCGGTCCCCGTAGCCCGCGGAGCGAAGGGTGAGTGTGGTGGTCCGGCAGCACGGCCCTGGGTGTTTCCCAAACCGCCCTTGACCGGCCTCGGCCTTCCTCGGCCCCGGGCAGAGCCTGCGGCTGCACCAGGTGGCCGCCCCTCGATGCTACCGTCCGCCCGTCCATCTGTCCATCAGCCCATCAGTCCGTCCGTCCATCTTTCATGCATTTGTCCGTTTGCCGGTTCATCCACCCGCCCTTGCGTCGACTGACTCCACAAGCACTTACCGGGCGCCTCCTGTGTGCCAGGCCGCTAGCAGAGGAGTCGGGGAGGCACTAATGGAATCTTTCCTCCCACTTCACGCGCCCAGAGATCGCTTTTGAGTCCGCTCTCAGCCGTCCTTATTGACTTCCCAGTCTAGGTTAGATTTTTTACCAGACACTTTCAGAGCACTTTCTGCTCTCCCTTTTGTAGTTCTTATCACGATTAAATCAGGTAGTTCCGTGCGACTTTTGTTTGACATCTGCTTCTCCTTACTATTTTTAAGTTCTGTAATGCAAGGACACTGTTTATAACTCTTTGCTCAGTGCCTAGCACAGTGCCTGCACAAAGTAGGCACTCAATAAATATTGTTAGAGAAATGTGCGAAAACCACAGGCTGTCCTTAGAAGTGCTCTTGGATTGGTGGGGGAAGGCAGATGTGAAAGGGCAGTTCAGCAGAACACACATCCAAGAGTATGGACTCTGGAGTCAGACCATGTGGTTTCAAAACAGTCCCGACTACATCTCTTACTAGCCATGTGACCTGAGACAAATTGCATAACTTCTCTGTTTCTCTTCTGTAAAACTGTAGAACATAGAGTGCTATGAAGGTGAAATGAATGAAGACACTTAAAACAGGTAGACAGCACTTGACTGTAATAAAAGCTCAATTAGTGTTTAAGTAAGCAGACAATGCAGATACATTATACTGCAGTAAGCAGGATTGTCCAAAAGTGCCGTGGAGGATCTTGGGTTGAATGGACTAAGAGGTAACTGGAACCAGGATCTTATCTCCCAGAGGTGCTTCCAGCCCCCCAACTGGGTTCCCTAGACAACTCCATAAACAACTGACACTTAAATCCACACTTCTGGTCCAAAGCAGTCAACTTATGCCACACATTGGATTGGGTGATGGTGATACAGTGGTGAGCAAAAATGTTGATGTAGCTTACAATCTAATCATGGAGAAGATATGTATTACCCCAACAGTCCTACCGAAGTATATATACTGACAAAATGAGAGACGTGCTCTGAGGGAAAGCAATGCAATTCTCTTTCATTGTGTCTCTCATGACTCCTTGACTGGCCCAGGGTTCTCAAGCCTGCCTACACATCAGAATCACTTGCGGAATGTTTTACAGATCTAAAACCCGACCCACAAGTTTCTGGCTCAGGCTGGGATGAGGCCCAGGCATCTGTAAAGTGAGGTGACTGCAGTCAAAGAAAGCCTCACCTTGGCTAAAGGATTTTGTTTTGTTTGTCTTTTTAAATTTTTATTTTATACTGGAGTATAGTTGATTAACAATGTTTTGTTAATTTCAGGTATACAGCAAAGTGATTCAGTTATACGTATACCTGTATCCTTTATTTTTTTTGGCTATCAGATTTTTTTCACACACACACACACACTGTATTTTATTTTTACAAAAGATAAATAAACAGACACCAAGCATTGTAAATGGATGACCACAACAAAATCAACAATGATTCCAATTACCAAACACGAAACACACTCATACTATGTCATAATATTGACATTCAGTCCAGTAATCCTCCACTGTAACAGCTCCTTTACTTTGCAGTGAAAATTGATTTGTATATTTTTTGCTTCTGAGTCCTTGTGGAATGTTTTTTTTTTAATATTCAAACAGAAAGTCACAAAAATTATAATCATCCTCATCAGCTCACTCAGTCGCATGTAATTAATTTTTTTTATCTTGATCTTTTGTTAGCACTTTTGTGAATTCATCAGTTTTCCATTAGAGTTCTGAAAATGCTTATTCATTCAGTTCAGCACTATAGTCAGTTACCAGAAACCTGTACTTGTCAGAGTCTTTTCCATGAATTCCTTGAACATAAAACCCTCTTATAGGAACATTTTTGCAAAAGCATCAGAGTACACCCAGAACTGTCTATAAATGACAAAAGACTTAAAAATGACCACGGTTAAAGATTTGATGAAAGTTCATAATAATGCAATTGACAAGGAAATTTAGTTATTTCTGAGATATACATTTTAAAGTAATAACTAGAATTATGACATAACATTATACTAGAACATATAAGATTTTTAGAAATTTCACGTAATGTCTGAAACATTTATATTAACATATTTCCATACAAATAACCCAAAGAAAGTTTAGCATTAGTTTTGTTTGTTTGTTTTTTTGTACTGCAGGTTCTTATCAGTCATCAATTTTATACACATCAGTGTATACATGTCAATCGCAATGGCCCAATTCAGCACACCACCATCCCCGTCCCACCGCGGTTCCCCCCCCTTGGTGTCCAAACCTTTGTTCTCTACATCTGTGTCTCAACTTCTGCCTTGCAAACAGGTTCATCTGTACCATTTTCCTAGGTTCCACATACATGCGTTAATATACGATATTTGTTTTTCTCTTTCTGACTTACTTCACTCTGTATGGCAGTCTCTAGATCCATCCATGTCTCTACAAATGACTCAATTTTGTTCCTTTTGATGGCTGAGTAATATTCCATTGTATATATGTATCACATCTTTATCCATTCATCTGTCGATGGGCATTTAGGTTGATTCCATGAGCTGGCTATTGTAAATAGTGCTGCAATGAACATTGGGGTGCATGTGTCTTTTTGAATTATGGTTTTCTCTGGGTATATGCCCAATAGTGGGTTTGCTGGATCATATGGTAATTCTATTTTTAGTTTTTTAAGGAACCTCCATACTGTTCTCCATAGTGGCTGTCTGTATCAATTTACATTCCCACCAACAGTGCAAGAGGGTTCCCTTTTCTCCACACCCTCTCCAGTATTTGTTGTTTGTAGATTTTCTGATGATGCCCATTCTAACTGGTGTGAGGTGATACCTCATTGTAGTTTTGATTTGCATTTCTCTAATAATTAGTGATGTTGAGCAGCTTTTCATGTGCTTCTTGGCCATCTGTATGTCCTCTTTGGAGAAATGTCTATTTAGGTCTTCTGCCCATTTTTGGATTGGGTTGTTTGTTTCTTTAATATTGAGCTGCATGAGCTGTTTATATATTTTGGAGATTAATCTTTGTCTGTTGATTCGTTTGCAAATATTTTCTCCCATTCTGAGGGTTGTCTTTTCATCTTGTTTATGGTTTCCTTTGCTGTGCAAAAGCTTTGAAGTTTCATTAGGTCCCATTTTTTTTTTTGTTTTTATTTCCATTACTGTAGGAGGTGGATCAAAAAAGATTTTGCTGTGATTTATGTCAAAGAGTGTTCTTCCTATGTTTTCCTCTAAGAGTTTTATAGTGTCCGGTCTTACATTTAGGTCTCGAATCCCTTTTGAGTTTATTTTTGTGTATGGGTGTTAGGGAGTGTTCTAATTTCTTTTTTTTTTTTTTTCCACTACGCAGTCCTCTCACTGCTGTGGCCTCTCCCGTTGTGGAGCACAGGCTCCGGATGCGCAGGCTCAGCGGCCATGACTCACGGGCCCAGCCGCTCTGCAGCATGTGGGATCTTCCCGGACCGGGGCATGAACCCATGTCCCCTGCATTGGCAGGCAGACTCTCAACCACTGTGCCACCGGGAAAGCCCTAATTTCATTCTTTTACATGTAGCTGTCCAGTTTTCCGAACACCACTTATTATTATTTTTAACATCTTCATTGGAGTATAATTGCTTTACAATGGTGTGTTAGTTTCTGCTTTATAACAAAGTGAATCAGTTATACATATACATATGTTCCCATATCTCTTCCCTCTTGTGTCTCCCTCCCTCCCACCCTCCCTATCCCACCCCTCTAGGTGGTCACAAACCACCGAGCTGATCTCCCTGTGCTATGCAGCTGCTTCCCACTAGCTATCTATTTTATGTTTGGTAGTGTATATATGTCCATGCCACTCTCTCGCTTTGTCATAGCTTACCCTTCCCCCTCCCCAGATCCTCAAGTCCATTCTCTAGTAGGTCTGTGTCTTTATTCCTGTCTTACCACTAGGTTCTTCATGACATTTTTTTTTCTTAGATTCCATATATATGTGTTAGCATACAGTATTTGTTTTACTCTTTCTGACTTACTTCACTCTGTATGACAGACTCTAGGTCCACCCACCTCATGACAAATAACTCAATATTGTTTCTTTTTATGGCTGAGTAATATTCCATTGTATATATGTGCCACATCTTCTTTATCCATTCATCTTTTGATGGACACTTAGGTTGCTTCCATGTCCTGGCTATTGTAAACAGAGCTGCAATGAACATTTTGGTACATGACCTTTTTTTGAATTATGGTTTTCTCAGGGTATATGCCCAGTAGTGGGATTGCTGGGTCTTATGGTAATTCTATTTTTAGTTTTTAAAGGAACCTCCATACTGTTCGCTGTAGTGGCTGTATCAATTTACATTCCCACCAACAGTGCAAGAGGGTTCCCTTTTCTCCACACCCTCTCCACCATTTATTGTTTCTAGATTTTCTGATGATGGCCATTCTAACCTGTGTGAGATGATACCTCATTGTGGATTTGATTTGCATTTCTCTAATGATTAATGATGTTGAGCATTCTTTCATGTGTTTGTTGGCAGTCTGTATATCTTCTTTGGAGAAATGTCTATTTAGGTCTTCTGCCCATTTTTGGATTGGGTTGCTTGTTTTCTTGTTATTGAGCTGCGTGAGCTGCTTGTAAATTTTGGAGATTAACCCATTTTCAGTTGTTTCATTTGCAAATATTTTCTCCAATTCTGAGGATCGTCTTTTAGTCTTGTTTATGGTTTCCTTTGCTGTGCAAAAGCTTTTAAGTTTCATTAGTTCCCATTTGTTTATTTTTGTTTTTATTTCCATTTCTCTAGGAGATGGGTCAAAAAGGATCTTGCTGTGATTTATGTCATAGAGTGTTCTGCCTATGTTTTCCTCTAAGAGTTTTATAGTGTCTGGCCTTATATTTAGGTCTTTAATCCATTTTGAGTTTATTTTTGTGTATGGTGTTAGAGAGTGTTGTAATTTCATACTTTTACATGTAGCTGTCCAGTTTTCTCAGCACCACTTATTGAAGAGGATGTCTTTTCTCCACTGTATATTCTTGCCTCCTTTATCAAAGATAAGGTGACCATATGTGCGTGGGTTTATCTCTGGGCTTTCTATCCTGTTCCATTGATATATCCTTCTGTTTTTGTGCCAGTACCATACTGCCTTGATTACTGTAGCTTTATAGTATAGTCTGAAGTCAGGGAGCCTGATTCCTCCAGCTCATTTTTCATTCTCAAGATTGCTTTGGCTATTCGGGGTCTTTTGTGTTTCCATACAAATTGTGAAATTTTTTGTTCAGGTTCTGTTGAAAATGCCAGTGGTAGTTTGATAGGGATTGCATTGAATCTGTAGATTGCTTTGGGTAGTAGAGTCATTTTCACAATATGGATTCTTCCAATCCAAGAACCTGGTATATTGCTCCATCTGTTGGTATCATCTTTAATTTCTTTCATCAGTGTCATAGTTTTCTGCATACAGGTCTTTTGTCTCCCTAGGTAGGTTTATTCCTAGGTATTTTATTCTTTTTGTGGCAATGGTAAATGGGAGTGTTTTCCATAATTTCTCTCTCAGATTTTTCATCGTTAGTGTACAGGAATGCAAGAGATTTCTGTGCATTAATTTTGTATCCTGCAACTTTATTAGATTCATTGATTAGCTCTAGTAGTTTTCTGGTGGCATTTTTAGGCTTCTCTATGTATAGTATCATGTCATCTGCAAACAGTGACAAGTTTTACTTCTTCTTTTCCCGCTTGGATTCCTTTTATCTCTTTTTCTTCTCTGATTGCCATGGCTAGGACTTCCAAAACTATGTTGAATAGTAGTGGTGAGAATGGACATCCTTGTCTTGGTCCTGATCTTAGATGAAATGGTTTCAGTTTTTCACCATTGAGAATGGTGTTTGCTGTGGGTTTTTCATATATGGCCTTTATTATGTTGAAGTAGGTTCCCTTTGTGCCCACTTGCTGGAGAGTTTTTTTTCATAAATTGGTGTTGAATTTCGTCAAAAGCTTTTTCTGCATCTATTGAGATGATCATATGGCTTTTATTCTTCAATTTGTTATTATGGTATATCACGTTGATTGATTTGCATATATTGAAGAATCCTTGCATCCCTGGGATAAATCCCACTTGATCATGGTGTATGATCCTTTTAATGTGTTGTTGGATTCTGTTTGCTAGTATTTCGTTGAGGATTTTTGCATATATATTCATCACTGCTATTGGTCTGTAATTTTCTTTTTTTGTAGTATCTTTGTAGGTTTTGGTATCAGGGTGATGGTGGCCTCATAGAATGAGTTTGGGAGTGTTCCTTCATCTGCAATATTTTGGAAGAGTTTGAGAAGAATGGGTGTTAGCTCTTCTCTAAATGTTTGATAGAATTCACCTGTGACGCCATCTGGTCCTGGGCTTTTGTTTGTAGGAAGATTTTAAATCACAGTTTCAATTTCCTTACTTGTGATTGGTCTGTTCATATTTTCTATTTCTTCCTGCTTCAGTCTTGGAAGGTTATACCTTTCTAAGAATTTGTCCATTTCTTCCAGGTTGTCCACTTTATTGGCATAGAGTTGCTTGTAGTAGTCTCTTAGAATGCTTTGTATTTCTGAGGTGTCTGTTGTAACTTCTCCTTTTTCATTTCTAATTTTATTGATTTGAGTCCTCTCCTCTTTTTCTTGATGAGTCTGGCTAATGGTTTATCAATTTTGTTTATCTTCTCAAAGAACCAGAGTTTAGTTTTATTGATCTTTGCTATTGTTTTCTTTGTTTCTATTTCATTTGTTTCTGCTCTGATTTTTATGATTTTTTTCCTTCTGCTAACTCTGGGTTTTGTTTGTTCTTCTTTCTCTACTTCCTTTAGGTGTAAGGTTAGATTGTTTACTTAAGATTTTTCTTGTTTCTTGAGGTAGGCTTGTATAGCTATAAACTTCCCTCTTAGAACTGCTTTTGCTGCATGCCATAGGTTTTGGATCATCG
The DNA here is from genome assembly GCF_963924675.1 of Phocoena phocoena. NCBI lineage: Eukaryota > Metazoa > Chordata > Mammalia > Artiodactyla > Phocoenidae > Phocoena > Phocoena phocoena. Next base: position 40,541,440 of record NC_089231.1, read on the forward strand.
TGTTTTCATTGTCATTTGTCTCTAGGTATTTTTTGATTTCCTCTTTGATTTCTTCAGCGATCTCTCGGGTATTTAGTAATGTATTGTTTAACCTCCATGTGTTTGTACTTTTTACATTTTTTTCCCTGTAATTCATTTCTAATCTCATAGCATTGTGGTCAGAAAAGATGCTTGATATGATTACAATTTTCTTAAATTTACTGAGGCTTGATTTGTGACCCAAGTTGTGATCTATCCTGGAGAATGTTCCATGTGCACTTGAGAAGAAAGTGTAATCTGCTGTTTTTGGATGGAATGTCCTATAAATATCAATTAAATCTATCTGGTCTATTGTGTCATTTAAAGCTTCTGTTTCCTTATTTATTTTCATTTTGGATTATCTGTCCATTGGTGTAAGTGAGGTGTTAAAGTCCCCCACTATTATTGTGTTACTGTCGATTTCCTCTTTTATAGCCGTTAGCGGTTGCCTTATGTATTGAAGTGCTCCTATGTTGGGTGCATATATATTTATAATTGTTATATCTCCTTCTTGGATTGATCCCCTGATCATTATGTAGTGTCCTTCCTTGTCTCTTGTAACATTCTTTATTTTAAAGTATATTTTATCTGATATGAGTATAGCTACTCCAGCTTTCTTTTGATTTCCATTTGCATGGAATATCTTTTTCCATCCCCTCACTTTCAGTCTGTATGTGTCCCTAGGTCTGAAGTGGGTCTCTTGTAAACAGCATATATATGGGTCTTGTTTTTGTATCCTTTCCGCGAGCTCGTGTCTTTTGGTTGGAGCATTTAATCCATTCACGTTTAAGGTAATTATCGATATGTATGTTCCTATGACCATTTTCTTAATTGTTTTGGGTTTGTTTTTGTAGGTCCTTTTCTTCTCTTGTGTTCCCCACTTAGAGAAGTTACTTTAGCATTTGTTGTAGAGCTGCTTTGGTGGTGCTGACTTCTCTTAGCTTTTGCTTGTCTGTAAAGCTTTTGATTTCTCCATCGAATCTGAATGAGATCCTTGCCGGGTAGAGTAATCTTGGTTGTAGGTTCTTCCCTTTCATCACTTTATATCATTCCACTCCCTCTGGCTTGTAGATTTTCTGCTGAGAAATCAGCTGTTAACCTTATGGGAGTTCCCTTCTATGTTATTTGTCATTTTTCCCTTGCTGCTTTCAATAATTTTTCTTTGTGTTTCATTTTTGCCAATTTGATTACTATGTGTCTCGGCGTGTTTCTCCTTGGGTTTATCCTGTATGGGACTCGCTGGGCTTTCTGGACTTGGGTGGCTATTTCCTTTCCCATGTTAGGGAGGTTTCGACTATAATCTCTTCAAATATTTTTTCTGGTCCTTTCTCTCTCTCTTCTCCTTCTGGGACCCCTATAATGCAAATGTTGTTGCATTTAAGGTTGTCCCAGAGGTCTCTTAGGCTGTCTTCATTTCTTTTCATTCTTTTTTCTTTAGTCTGTTCTGCAGCAGTGAATTCCACCATTCTGTCTTCCAGGTCGCTTGTCCATTCTTCTGCCTCAGTTATTCTGCTAGTGATTCCTTCTAGTGTAGTTTTCATTTCAGTTATTGTATTGTTCATCTCTGTTTGTTTGTTCTTTAATTCTTCTAGGTCTTTGTTAAACATTTCTTGCATCTTCTCGATCTTTGCCTCCATTCTTTTTCCGAGGTCCTGGATCATCTTCACTATCATTATTCTGAATTCTTTTTCTGGAAGGTTGCCTATCTCCACTTCATTTAGTTGTTTTTCTGGGGTTTTATCTTGTTCCTTCATCTGGTATATAGCCCTCTGCCTTTTCATCTTGTCTGTCTTTCTGTGAATGTGGTTTTTGTTCCACAGGCTGCAGGATTGTAGTTCTTCTTGCTTCGGCTGTCTGCCCTCTGGTGGATGAGGCTATCTAAGAGGCTTGATGGGAGGGACTTGTGGTGGGTAGAGCTGACTGTTGCTCTGGTGGGCAGAGCTCAGTAAAACTTTAATCCACTTGACTGTTGATGGGTGGGGCTGGGTTCCCTCCCTGTTGGTTGTTTGGCCTGAGGCAACCCAAAACTGGAGCGTAAGTGGGCTCTTTGGTGGGGCTAATGACAGACTCTGGGAGGGCTGACACCAAGGCGTCCTTCCCAGAACTTCTGCTGCCAGTGTCCTTGTCCCCACGGTGAAACAGAGCCACCCCCCGCCTCTGCAGGAGACCTTCCAACACTAGCAGGTAGGTCTGGGTCAGTCTCCTCCGGGGTCACTGCGCCTTCCCCTGGGTCCCGATGTGCACACTACTTTGTGTGTGCTCTCCAAGAGTGGAGTCTCTGTTTCCCCCAGTCCTGTCGAAGTCCTGCTATCAATTCTCATTAGTGTTCAAAGTCTGATTCTCTAGGAATTCCTCCTCCCGTTGCCGGACCCCCGGTTGGGAAGCCTGACGTGGGACTCAGAACCTTAACTCCAGTGGGTGGACTTCTGTGGTATAAGTGTTTGCCAGTCTGTGAATCACCCACCCACCAGTTATGGGATTTGATTTTACTGTGATTGCGCCCCTCCTACCGTCTCATTGTGGCTTCTCCTTTGTCTTTGGTCGTGGGGTATCTTTTTTGGTGAGTTCCAGTGTCTTCCTGTCGATGATTGTCCAGCAGCTAGTTGTGATTCTGGTGTTCTCGCAAGAGGGAGTGAGAGCACGTCCTTCTACTCCACCATCTTGGTTCCTCCTCCCCTGTATCTATTCTTTTTCAAATGCTTTTCCCATTAGGTTATTATAGAATATGGAGCAGAGTTCCCTGTGCTATTCAGTAGGTCCTTGTTGGTTATCTATTGTTTTTGTTTTTGCTTTTTTAAAACTAGTCAGAGGAACTGGATGAGATTTGCAATTTGAAGTCACTGTGGTTACACTATAAATAGACTGTGGGTTATTGTACAGTGTAACAGGAAGGATAGTTGCTGGAATGAAGAAGGTGGTGGCAGAGATGGGAAAGAGCAGATTCTGGAAATAGGAAATAAAATCAATGGGACTTAATTTGCATTAAATACAGGAAGGAGGTATTAGGAATGCTTCCAGGTTTCTGGCAGTGCAGCCGTATGGTTGTTCCTACTTCCGAAAGGGGAATCACTGGGAGAGGAGCAGGTTGGGGTGGGAGGAATCATCAATTGATCATGGATGTGCTGAGTTTGAGGTCCTTTTGAGAAATTCAAGAAGAGTTATGATGAGGCTTCCATGGTGGCATAGTGGTTAAGAATCCGCCTGCCAATGCAGGGGACACGGGTTCAAGCCCTGGTCCACAGAGCAACTAAGCCCATGTGCCACAACTACTAAGCCTGAGCTCTAGAGCCTGTGAGCCAGAACTGCTGAAGCCCGCACGCCTAGAGCCCATGCTTCGCAACAAAAGAAGCCACCTCAATGAGAAGCTCGTGCACCACAACGAAGAGTAGCCCCCACTCGCTGCAACTAGAGAAAGCCCGCGCGCAGCAACAGAGACCCAACACAGCCAATAAATAAAGAAATAAATTTATTTTTAAAAAAAGAAAAAGAGTTGTGATGGATGTGAGTCGCAATGGATAAATAGGGCTGGAGCTCAGATGAGAGGTCCAGACTAGAGATCGATGGTAACTGAAGGTAAGGATGAGACTGCCTGGGAGAGCATGAGAAGAGTGGTGGACTAAGGGCTAACCTGTGGAACTCTGATGTAAAGGAGGATGGACTTGTGAAGGAGATGGAGAAGGAACAGCGATAATTCTTCAGCCACCCAATGGAGGACAAGTTGCTGAGGCATAGTATTTATACTGATGCACAGATCTGACAATGCATCATCATGGGATTTCTTAAATGTCAATTGCTGTAATAAGACCTAAAGAAATGTATTTAGTATTTTCCAAATACCACAAAATTAAGTAGAAAAATGTCCCCAAGTTTCTCTGTGTTTAGGTTCCTCCTCTCACTATTCCTTAACTCTGCCAAGGCTCTGGCCCAGGGTTTTTACCCTGGCTGCACATCGGAAGCATTTGTGGCACTTATTGAAGCCCCACCCATGGAGATTCTGATTCAACAAGTCTGAGGGCCATGCATGGCTGTTTCTGAGCCATAGCCATGAGCCTGGCCTTTCTGAATCACCTGCAGTTTCCTCGGTGGGCCACATCCTCTCATACCTACTGCTCCTTGCCTGAATGACCTCCCTCTACAGCTCCACCCAGCTCACTCATACCAGACTCTGCTGAGATGGTTCCCCCAGGCAGGCAGTTCTTCCTGGTCTTAGTCATCTTTCCGGGCTACCTTATCTGCTTCCCTCCATTCTTGGATGTATTGCACTGTGTTTGCCTGTTTCCCTATCACTTCCCCTTATTAAACTAGGAGTCCTTGAAGACAGACCTCTGAATCCTGAGAGTCCTGTTCAGTACACTGCCTAGCACATAGCTCAAATATTGTTGAGATAATAGATGAAGGAATCCATTCCTCTTTCCTTTGTGCTGTCTCAGAATCTTGTGACTTAAAGTCAGGAAAAATTCTTCCGGGCTTCCCTGGTGGCACAGTGGTTAAGAATCCGCCTGCCAATGCAGTGGTCACAGGTTCGAGCCCTGGTCCGGGAAGTTCCCACATGCAGATGGAGCAACTAAGCCCATGTGCCACAACTACTGAAGCCTGCACACCTAGAGCCCATGCTCTGCAATGAGAGAAGCCACTGCAATGAGAAGCCTGCACACCACAACGAAGAGTAGCCCCTGCTCGCCGCAAGTAGAGAAAGCCTGTGCACAGCAATGAAGACCCAACACAGCCAAAAATAAATAAATTAAAATTAAAAAAAATAAAGAACTAAACATTAAAAATAAAAAAGAAAAATTCTTCCCTTTTTTGTACATTCACCCTGGCCATTCTCCATGACCTTTTCCTAACATTTTCACCCTTATTTTTTTATTTTTATGTTTTTTAGAAAGCAGATTTTTTTTTTTTTTTTTTTTTTTTTTTTTGCGGTACGCGGGCCTCTCACTGTTGTGGCCTCTCCCGCTGCGGAGCACAGGCTCCGGACGCGCAGGCTCAGCAGCCATGGCTCACCGGCCTAGCCCCTCCACGGCATGTGTGATCTTCCCGGACCGGGGCACAAACCCACGTCCCCTGCATCGGCAGGCGGCCTCTCAACCGCTGCGCCACCAGGGAAGCCCTAGAAAGCAGATTTTAAAAAATTTTATATATTTATTTATTTATTTTTGGCTGCGTTGGGTCTTCGTTGCTGTGTGCGGGCTTTTTCTAGTTGTGGCGAGCGGGGGCTACTCTTCGTTACAGTGCACGGGGTTCTCATTGCAGTGGCTTCTCTTGTTGCATAGCACGGGCTCTAGGCACACAGGCTTCAGTAGTTGTGGCACATGGGCTCTAGGGTGCAGGCTCAGTAGTTGTGGCACACGGGCTTAGTTGCTCTGCGGCATGTGGGATCTTCCTGGACCAGGGCTTGAACCTGTCTCCTGCATTGGCAGGTGGATTCTTAACCACCGTGCCACCAGGGAAGTCCTTCACCCTCATTCTTAATTTATAGTAGCAACCAGGATTGTCCTGGGCATTAACCCGTTCTGTAATTTAAAAAAACAAGTGCTTTAGAGTTGGGCTACTCTAGGTTCATGTCTTGACTTTGCCGTATACCAGTTTGGGGCCTTGGGCAAATTATTTAACTTTCAAGAACCTCAGTTTCCTTGTCTGTAAAGTGGGGCTGATAATACATACCTATTAGTGTTATTTACAAGCCTCAAAAAATTGTATTTGTAAAGTGCCTGGCCCATAGTAGGTTTATTAAGTGCAAATTCCCTTCTTTGGGGAGACCCTATGGCTTAATAGAAAGAACTAATAAATCCTCTGGTTGCAAAGGGCCATTCTGCTGCTTACTGGCTGTGTGTCTTTGGTCCCCTTGTGATTCTCAGTAGCCTCATTTGGAAAATGGGCATAATTATGATTATCCTTATAGAATTATTAGGGAAATTATATTAAATTTATGTCAAGTATCTAGCTAGTGCTTGGCATCTAGTAGGTGCTCAGTAAAATGGTGGTTATTATTCTGAGAGGTGATAATATACTATAGTGTTTTTCCTGATTTCCATGATGTATAAGCATTAGTTATTATCCCTAATGTCGTCTCTAACATTGTTACAAAAAGTTGAATTTATTTCAGTGGTACTTTAACTTTTCTGTTTTACATCCTGAGAAAAATCCTGAATCATCTATAAAGGTATTATTTACATGGAAGCTCCCTTTTAGTCAGTTTCCTTTACAGTGCTACACTCGGTGGCAACTGGCTTTCAAACACCTGAATTTATATTCTAAACACATTTTTTTTTCCCTGTGTGATATTAGCATTGTCCACCTCAGGAGCTCTTTGGAGAACTGGAATTCAGAAAGAATCTCTCAGACACGAGACGTCCATCCCCTCCCCGCTTCAACTAGGCAGCCTCTTCAGACTATCTCTGCCCAGAATGGCAGGAAGGTCGGCAGCCTTGGTCTACCATGCTCCAAAAGAGCAGGAAGGACTCATAATTGTGAAGGTCGAAGAAGAAAATTATGTTTGGGGGCAGGACTTTGGCCTTCAGGGCAATGCCTATAGTCAGGAGGCCTTCCGCCAGCGGTTCAGGCAGTTCGGTTACTCTGACTCCGCGGGGCCCCGGGAGGCTCTGAGCCGGCTCCGTGAGCTGTGCTGTCAGTGGCTGAGGCCAGAGGTGCACAGCAAGGAGCAGATCCTGGAGCTGCTGGTGCTGGAGCAGTTCCTGAGCATGCTGCCAGAGGAGCTGCAGACCTGGCTTCGAGGGAACCAACCAGGGAGTGGAGAGGAAGCCGTGGTGATGCTGGAGGAGCTGGAGAAAGAGCTTGACGAGCCAAGGCAACAGGTAAGTAGGTGTTTTGTTTGCTTGTTTTACTGACTGTAAGTTAATGAGGAAGCCATTCTGAGTGGCCTTGACTGGGCTCCCCGAGAATTATAAAATGTTTGACCTTTGGGTTATTATTTGTGCACTGGGATCAAGTCACTAGAGCTTTTAGTCTTGTTGTTTTCTATCTAATCACCTGAATGAGTTTCTGATTCTGGCTGCCCTGCCCTGTTAATCTAGGGGTTTTCCTCTTGTATGTCCTCAGAATCATAGTGTTGGTACTTGATTACTCCTAGGACACAGCTCATGGCCAAGGAATGATCTGGAAGGAAATGACATCTGTGGGAGCACTGAAGTCGCTGAGTATCCAGCTGGAGCCCTTGGAGAACCAGGGCAAGAATGAGATTCAGGAGCCCCAGGGTTTCTGTGAGAGAGGTGAGGAGCCACAGTCCATTGAGGTTGAGGGCGGAGGTGAGGGCTTAAATCCGTGGCATGGGTCATTTTCTTAACAACTGCCTCTTATGACTGTCATTAAGTGCTGTGAAAAAGCCCCCTTGCCTAGAAATATTCTTCCATTGGCTCTGCCTAGAATCTGAAATTCCAATATAATTTCTAATTTGGGGTTAAGAATTAAGGTCTCTAATAAAATTCTCTAATAATCTCCATAATATTCAAAGAGCAGTATTCTGGTTTTTTAATATTATGGTCCTACTGACAAGGCAGTCCCTAAGATGGAGATGCATAATGTATCAATAAGAGAAGCCACATAGTAACTTGAAAAGGGAAAATTTAATGTTAAGAATTATTAATTATGCCAGAGGATTACTTACTAATTAGTTTTTAAAACCCCCATAACGTATACAGAAGTAACACATACAGGGAGTCTCTAGGGTTGAGGCAGAGCACCCAAGAAAGGAACAAATCTGCAAGAGGGTGCTGCATCTTCCCCCTCCCTTGGCAGAACTGAGATCCAGATCTTGTTGGAGAGGACACAGCTATGTTCCACTGGGTGGAGATGCCCCCTGAGTGCTTGCTGGCAGATTTGCTGGGAAACTGCTCTTTGGCGTATGAAGGAAAGCCATTCATGGGTGGGGGGAAAGTGTGTGTTCTAGGGGGCAGAACTCAGAAGCTACCCTCTGGGGTGTCAGGAGCAACCCCCCACCATGGGGAGGTGCCATGACACAGAACTTGCTGCAAAGCCACCCTCAGGGATGGTGCCCCTGAAACTGATTGGCACTGCTGGGTGCCCCACACGTTGCAGGGAAAAAGAGAGCACACCAGCACCAGGAAGAAAAGCCCCTTCCTCCTCCAGGGTCTGTTCAGCCCCTACTGTTAAAGGTCACATCGTTGTCAGCTGGCCAGGGAGAAGTGTTGCACAGGCAGGGCACTGAAAGGTGGATTTGAAGCTGACCAAAAGGGCTTTGATTATGTTATTGGCAAAATCATCCCTATGGGCAGCATGTACATCAGGCCTGTTAACTTGTTCTCATTAACAAGTTTGTTACAGCCAACTACCCTTCTGATTTCATCTTTACCAAGCAATCTTATTAAATTCCTATGAAGCCTAGCTATAATAAAAATGTACATTAGTCTAGTCTGGTCTGTGTGACAGTTAAATTACTCATTAATTTTTGTTATGGTTTTATTGCTCAGTTTCATGAGCTTGGCTAATGAGAGTTAACCCCAAGAGGTAAATCTATTCATTGTATGATGATAAAGTTAGGTTTATGAGGCCACAAGGTCAAGGGCTAGATCTTGGACCATGGCATTCACCAAAGGTATCCATGCATCTGTACACTGAGACCTCCTAGGAAACTCCCTCCCAGCACCCGCCCCCCACATCATTAGCCAAGTAAGCCCACTTAAATATTTTCCGCATCAAGCAAAAACTACATTCAAGTGGATTTAAAAAAATCATCTCCTCAAGTCCCCTGCCTTAAAGTAGGTAAATATCTAGATCAGTTAGGGTAGATGACTGCTATTTCCTTCTTTTAAGGTCTTGAGGAACAGAGACTGTGCTGTAATTTTTTAAGTCGTTCTTGGGCTTTTCATACTGATATTTGTTGTGGCCTGAATTATGTCCCCCCAGTTTCTATGTTGAAGCCCTACCCCCACCCAGTACCCGAGAACATGACTGTATTTGAGGTAGGGCCTTTAAATAAGTAAATAAGTTAATATGAGATTGTTAGGGTGAGCCCTAATCCAATACGACGGTGTCCTTGTAAGAAGCGGAGATTGGGACATAACACAAATCGAGGGACAACCGTATAAGGACACAGTGGGAAGGAGCCACTGCAAGCCAAGGAGAGATAGACCTCAAATGATACCAAACCTGCCAACACCTTGATCTTGGACTTCCAGCCTCCAGAACTGTGAGAAAATAAATTTCTGTTGTTTAAGCCATCCAGTGTAGGGTATTTTGTTACGGCAGGCAGACGGGCAAACTAAAACGGTATTAAACTTCTTCTCTGTGTCCATATGAACTACTTACTGCTTTAATTTAATTCCATTTTATTTTATTTGTTTAGCAGAATCCTCATAAAACACACCTGTTCTTGAAGGTAATGAGTACACTGCCCTTTGACTTTGTTTTAACTAAGCATTTCACTGCCTCTGATTCCATCTGTGTTCCATCTCTCCGGTCATCACAGCTCATTCCTCTGGACGTGCTTCAGTTTCTCCACATTCATTTGAAGTACAGGGATAAAAAAAATTAAGTACTCTAATGAAGATCTGGTCAGTTTACAAGGTAGATTCACACACACCCCAACTCTTATTTGTTGCACTCTATATATTTTTATTTGTTTGCCCCTTCACAGTGGTATTATGTTGTTGACTCAATCAACTTATGGCCACAGTGATTCCATCTTCCAGCCTTCCTTGGCCTTAGCAAAATGTCCTCATCCTCCGTTTATGCCTGATTCCTAAGTATATGGTCTTGAATGGCCTTGACTGGGTTTCTGATAAATCTCATTATGATGATCTCTTTCTAGTCTTGAGGGTCTTAGCTCCACCTCTGAAGAATTAATGTGGATCATTTCACATCTCTTACCTAGGTCAATAAGGATTAAATCATTGGAGGAATCCACCTTGATAGGATTGTAAGAGTTGCCATGTCATTTTTACAACCTTACACTCTTGGTTATATAATATAATATATAATTTTCCTTAGCTTCTTCACTAGCCTAGCAGTATGTTTTGCTAGAAGAAGAGCCTGAGATGGAGATTTGAGTGCAGGTGGTTTACTGAGGGCGTGCTCCTCAGGAGAACTCTGTGATGGAGTGAGAGAGGTAGGGTTAGGAAGGGAAAAGATCAAGCAATGATATGGTCTCGGGTAAAACCTAGCCTTGGCTTAATCCATGAGGTGGGGCTTTGGGGGGACCCCCTGGAGCATAATTGTACTGCTGAGTTGTTCCTTCTTGAGGCGGGGTTGGGGGGCAGTGAGGGTCGAAGTAATTTCCTAGGCCAGGTGGCTTTCATCAGCCAGGGCAATGCTCCAGAGAAGAGGGAAGCTGTGGGTCGTTAGGAGCCAACACTCACAGCGGCTGGGGGAAGGAGGCACTGTGTTGGTGAAGGGGATCTGAGTGGGTAGTGGAGCCTATATAGTATTAAGGCTGAATCATATTTGCCCATGTGCAATTAAAGGCCAAGTCCGAGTTAAGATGATTTTAGACCATACAGGTCACTGAAAAGGTAGGGAAGTAGTGGGATGGGGTGAGGGGATGTTATATAGAAGAGCTCTTCTACAGAGGAACCTGTGGCTTATTTCTCTTCCGAAGAGCCTCCTATAATCTATACCCTGCCCTCCAGCATCTGGACTTTGGGCTTGATTGTAAATTATCACTCACTCTTGGAAGATATCAATTAGATTGTTTGGATTATTTTTGTACCAATATTTCTAAATATTCAAGTAATCATCTCATATTCTACTTTTAATCTCTGTCATTTCCAGGAATTACTCTAGTTAACTGTTTATCCTAATTTTTTAAAATGTAATATACAGGGTTTCCCTGGTGGCGCAGTGGTTGGGAGTCCGCCTGCCGATGCAGGGGACACGGGTTCGTGCCCCGGTCCGGGAGGATCCCACATGCCGCGGAGCGGCTGGGCCCGTGAGCCATGGCCGCCGAGCCTGCGCGTCCGGAGCCTGTGCTCCGCAACGGGAGAGGCCACAACAGTGAGAGGCCTGCGTACCACACAAAAAAATAAATAAATAAATAAATAAAAATGTAATATACATATATAGTTGAAAGAATAAGAGTCTTGGTATTTTCCTGATCGATACATCTAAGGTCAAGATTTTTCTCTGGTCTCATCATTTGTCTTCATGTGATTATAGAATTTGAAGAAGTATTTTAAATCCTATAAATTACATTGCTTTTCTAATTTTCACAGCCCTAAATTTGTCCCTACACAATTTTATTGCCACTTTATACCCTTTATAATGTATACTCTTTATACTTTGACCTAGTTACTACTTTCACAAGATTTCTCATTAGGTTGTCAGGTCTCTGACTTTAACCAAGTCGGTGCTTATTATTCTTCTGCCTTTTTTATATATTATGCTTTTATTCGTAAATTTTCCCTTTTTGAACGAGCATAGCCTTGAGTAATTTAAATTTCTATTTAAGATCCAAGAACAGTGTGAATTTTAGTGTTCTGTCCTGATCTAAGAGGCAGTGTTGTCCATCTGTGATTCCTGGTAAGGAGTGAGGAAAGGGAAAGCTGGATAGCTCCCTGCTTTGGTCACGTAATCATTGTGAGCCTTTATTGTTGTGTTTGAAGTGTGATGAACTCCAAGAATATCAAAAAGAAGTATTTGTTTTCATAGAAAAACATGACTTTTCTGAAGCTAAATAAAAATGGTTTTTAAATTAATTTTTTTTTCTTAGTGCAACTACAGCCCTGCTTCCTTCCAGTAGGGAAAGCAGATGACATAGGGGGAAAGAGCAGGCCTTGATGTTAAGCATCTTTGTTAGGATCCCGACTCTACCAATTACTAATTCTGTGGCCTTACATCAGTGACATAGCCTCTCTGAGCCTTCGTTTCCTGATGTGTAAAATTCATATAAGTTTAGAGGGCTTTGGGGGGGACGAAAGTAACTTAACAGTTCTTCAGATTTTCCCCACTCAAAATAATTGAAGTTACCTCAGCCATCATCCAGTAGTCTCCTGTTCTGAGTTACTAGAAATCGAGAAATGAGAGGGGTGTGTCGTGTGAGAGCTGAAGGTTTGGCACCAGGCAGTCACGTCTGCCTCTTGTTTCCATCCACCATCTTTGACCATTTATACATAAAAAAGTGAACATAGAAGACTCCCACCTGGCCCCAGAATGAGTCAGGAACTCACAATATTCCTTTTCTTATGCTCTGCATGTCTTATTCTATTTGCTTATAATCATTTGATCAACTTAGAACCTGCCAGAATCTGCAATTTACCTTTGTACCACCTACCTCTGTCCAATTCTAACCCCTAAAGCATTTCCTAATTGTATCTCCTGCTCTCCTATTTTTGTAGAAGCACTGCTGATTCAAGACTCTTAGACATCTGTCTTTATTCTAATTACTCTTTATCACCTCTTTTCCTTTCCCTCATTACCTAAAAGCACATCTTCTCCTCTAACCCAAGATTGTCTCCCAGCTTCCTGGTCTCTCACTGCTACTCCTGTTTATCACTAACTCCTTTAACTAATGTCTTGCCCTGTTCACCATCCCTCCTTTCCAATGCTGACTCTCATTCTAGTCTATGTTACTCTCTGAGGGTGCCAACTCTCCCTACCCCAGGCCACTTTTCTAAATTCTAGGTTGGGAAGCTAGTTTTTAAGAGTTTTCCTTCTAATAGGTAAATACCTATTTCATTTGGTTTATTTTCTGTTTCTGCTACAGTAAGTTCTTTTCTTCCAACATGGGGAGCAAATGACACTTGCATTTTCTGTTCACATTTTTAGATGGCAAGCTGGTGGCTGACAAATTGTTGACAGCAAAGCAAGAAATTATTGAATGTGTGGCATCAGCAGCCATGATATCCTCAAGACGACTCCCTGGGGAAACTCCTTCAGGACAGGTAGTTGAAGAAGCTTTGGGAGGTCTGGACAATTTTGAGAAGCCAAAAGGAAGTGCTTCAGGGGACAAAATGAGTCAGCTCCCTTCCCAGGAAAGACATTTTAGCCTGACAAACTTCAACAAGGAAATCTCCACAGAAGAGAGTGTCCTGGAATGTAATGAAGGTGAAGGAAGTCTCAGTCTGAACTCAAATGTTATAACACAACCGAGAATTCACGCTGGGGGAAAGCTCTATGAGTGCTTCGACTGTGGGAAAGCCTTTTGCCAGAGCTCAAAGCTGATTAGACATCAGAGAACTCATACTGGAGAGAGACCTTATGCATGTAAAGAATGTGGCAAAGCCTTTAGTCTGAGCTCAGACCTTGTTAGACATCAGAGAATTCATAGTGGTGAAAAACCCTACGAATGTTGTCAATGTAGAAAAGCTTTCAGGGGCAGCTCAGAGCTCATCCGGCATCGGAGAATTCACACTGGAGAGAAACCTTATGAATGTGGTGAATGTGGGAGAGCTTTCAGCCGGAGCTCAGCCCTTATTCAGCATAAGAAAATTCACACTGGAGACAAAGGCTATGAATGTATTGAATGTGGTAAGGCTTTTGGTAGAAGCTCTATCCTTACTGAACATCAAAGAATTCACACTGGAGAGAAACCTTATGAGTGTAATGAATGTGGAAAATCCTTCAATCAGAGCTCAGCCCTCACCCAGCACCAGAGAATCCACACTGGAGAAAAGCCTTATGAATGTAGTGAATGTAAGAAAACATTTAGGCATAGATCAGGCCTTATGCAGCATCAGAGAACTCACACCAGAGTTTAACTCTTTGGGTAAGAGTTGTACAACTATGAAATACTAGGAATTCACTTTGGGGGTGAATAATGGGATATGTATATATGATATATATGTGATATAACGGGATATATTTTATATATATATATATATATATATATACATATATATATATATATGGTTCTGTTGAAATGCATGTATGGCAGGGGAGTACCTAGCCTGGTCCATGAGTCACTAAAGGCTTCCTGGATGTGATGAAATCTCAGTTGAGGCATAAAAGGTGGGTAGAAGTTAGCCAGACCAAGGCAAGAAGGAAGAGAAGAATGTTACAGGCAGAGGTTATATCACATGCAATGGCATGAACAGAGGATCTGGAGACATCCCTTCCTCTGAACTCTCTGGCAGGAATTTTTTCTTGGGGGCCCCTGGTTCAGAAGCCAGGACAGGTGTTTGTTCCTCTCTTCCTATTTAGTCACTGAGTTGGGTGGCCTATCCCAGTTCTCTTGGAGTACTTAGGAGAATTAGAGTGATGGAAGACTTTGCTGCGTTGTATGGAAAAAGGCATGTTTGTACACCAAGGAAAGAATACATATTGGAGGCTAGAGGGACAGTGCGGACTGAAGTGCTTGTGTCCCATGACCCTAGGGCTCAGGAAATGGGAAGCTGACAGGAACACCTGAATGGGAGGTCTGCCTTCCTTATTCCCTGTTCCCTCCTCTCATCACCAGACTCACAGATGCTAAGCTACGTGAGGGCAATGATTATTTGTTGAATATTCCTCAAAACTTTACTTCTCCAATTTTTATTTTGGCAGTTTTAATTAACTCACAATTGCTGAGGGCAGTTAACACCTAAGAGGAAGTTTGAGTCCTCTTCTAAGATGTCCTGATTTCCCTTCCTGATACTGTCACTTCTGAAGAAGATGTGATAATCAAAGCTGTTGTGGGTAATAGGAGAGGTGAAATTAGGGAGACAGCTTTTGTGTCCAGAGGTTGTAGGATTATTAGTGAGGCCAGTCAGAAATCTAAAAAGATCCTTCAAATGGATAGTTGCCTTTTCCTATGGGTGACAATCAAATGATTTCATGTTTTTAATACCACTTAATATTTTTTTTACTGATTGTGAATTAATTGTAAATGTTGATAGTACAGAAAATGAGAAAGTATAAATCACCCACGATCCCACCATCCATAGAAACTTTGTTAACATTTTGGAGTACTTCTAGTAGATTTTTTTTTACACCCCCCCCCCAACCCTAATATATGTGTACTTTTTTTGGTGAAAATCTTGTTTGGTAAATCATTTTTAGTAACTGATTTTAACACTTATACTTTTGATTATATACTTCAACTGTTTATTTAAAATATTTTTTGTAGTTGATCTACAATGTGGCGTTAATTTCTGCTGTACAGCAAAGTGATTCAGTTATACATATATATATATATATACACACATTCTTTTTTAATATTCTTTTCCATTATGATTTATCTCAGGATATTGAATATAGTTCCCTGTGCTATACAGTAGGACCTCATTGTTTATACTTTAACTATTTAGTATTAGAATGTAATGCAAGATGTCTTGTAATAAAATTTGAGTTTTAAGTTTTGCTTTGAAATTAATCATTCAGTAATAGGGAGCACCGTAACACGAATGGAGATGTGCTGGGAGAATGGGGGAAGGAGTTGTGGGAAGAAGGCAGGGAATTGGTGGTCTTAGCTTTGATTCCTGGGCCAAAACATGTCTGGAAACGATACCTAGTCCCTGGGGCTGCAGTTCACCAGGTGAAGTCACAAAATTGAGGGGACATCTGGAGCTGCACTGTGGTTGAAAGAACATGGGAATGAGAGCAAGTAGCCTCTACAAACAGACGTATCGTCCACAAGAATCAGGACGCTTCCCCACCTTGGGAGCAAGAGCCTGGGAGAATACCACAGCTTTCCCCTCCCCTCTCAGCAGGTCCTTAATAGACACACATGTGCAAGAACACCCCATGACCCTTTAGATCTGTCATCATTTGTGCCTGCCAACAAGAGAGCTGTGAACGATAAAGTTACTGAGCAGCAACATCTGGTTTTGGGCCATCAGAGAGCAGGGGGTAGGTCTGCCTACCCTGCTCACCCTTCCTCTTGACTTTGCAGAAATGCTCTTCAGGTCAGTTCCTTCTGCATGGAAATGATTGGCAATCCTCCTTGCTCTAAGGATTCACTTTACGGGGCAAAAGAAGCAAAGTTGTTCACAGGGGGGGTTGGAGAGACCAAGGTCAGACTTGCTTAAATTTCTAATCTTCTCATCTGGACAGTGTTAACTGCAGCCTGTGGAAGTGAGGAGGGAGGAGTGGAGAGGTAGGAAACTGGTATTAAGCACTTTGCCTAAATTCCACATCTTTTAAAATCCATGAATCTGCGCAGGACCCATTTAAGGTAAACAGTGGACTGCCTCTACACCGAGAGAAATGAGGGCTCTGAGCAGAAAGGAAAGGGATGGATTACTTTTCCTCAGGCAACTCTGGTGAAGGAAAAAACAATTACCTTTGACATCCACCTACTTGGTGCCCCCTCTGTTTCATATAGACTATTGAAGCTTTAACTGTAAGAGATCACCTACTTCAGCTCTCTTAAACTGAGGGTCCAGAGTTGTCAGGTGACTTGCTTATGGCTGCAGAATTCACGGAGAAGCACTAATGAGAACAGAAGTCTTCACTTCAAGGCTATTGCTTTTCTCAACTATAATCACTTTCATGCAAATAACTTATATTTGCACAGAGATTTATAATTTGCACTGGTTTTTTTGTACACTAGTCAGATGAGTACATCTGCCATTGTCACTTACCAGTTAGGAAGTCACAGATCAGTTAACGAGTTAGCTAACTGCCTAGGACTTGGAAGGCACAGAGATGCCATAGAAAGCACATGCTTTTCTTGATAATTTCTCAGCTATCCTGGGCTTCCATTCCCTTTTAAACCTTTTTTTCTCTAACTTTAGAAATTTTAGATATTTACTGTAGAAAAAATTGGAAGACACAAACACAAGAAAAAATTAAATCTCCTATAATCTTATTACTCAGATATAACCAGTATAGCATTAAGATTATATATATTTCCAGTATTTTTAATGCATAAATATATTTTTACACAAATCGTATTGTACATATCGTCTTATATTTTTACTTAAGATATGAACGCTTTCTTATTTAATATTAATCAACATCACTTTTAACAGCTTTTAAGACTTTGTATACATTCATGATGGTTTCTGAAGCATACATTTCCAGGTAGAATTTTAAAGTCAAAAGGCAATGTTTAAGGCTTCTGGTATTGATTGCCACAGACAGCATCTACTCACATCTCACCAGCAGCATTAGAGTCCCAATTTCCCTGAATCTTTTTTTAGTTTTATGAGGGAAAAAAAGTGCCATCTCAACTCTTGCTTTAATATACATTTTTAATTCTAGCAAGGCTAATATTTACTGTCCATTGGCATTTATTCTTTTGTGATTTGCCTATTTAAGTACTACTTTTTTCTACTGGGACTTTTTCATGGGGAGATAGTACAGAGAAGTGGCTCCCCAGACACGTTCTGGATTCCTACTGCCTGGGTTTAAAGTCTGAGGTCACCACTTTGTAGCTACATGATCTTGAGTAAGCCATGACCTCAAGCCTTCATTTCTTCATCTGCAAAATATGGGCTGAGAAGTAATACATATACACAAAGCCCTTTGCAAGTACCTATTATGTTTCTTACCAATATATGCAAGAACCCTCTATATAAAGAATATTTGCCTTTTGTAATATATGTTGTATCAATTCCTACTTAACATTTGTTCTGCCCTTTTCAGTTTGATTGGATCTTCCTCTGTGGAAGAGGAATATGAGTTGAATAGCTTTACCATGCTGTTTGGTTATTTAACCTAGCCCTTTCTTTTCTCACATTCTCTCCAAGCATGGGCATCTAGTCCTCCTGCCATTCTTACTGGTTAGTACATGCCCATGCCCCAACAGAGGCATTACTTCTCTATTTATCCTCATGAAAACTCTTCCTATGTGCAGGACTCGAGATTCCCAAAGGTTTGAATTTTTTGGTAAGGTGTGTTGTAACTCTGACCTATTAGGTATTTTAAATAACATGTCTTTCTGTTGCTGACTAACCTATACACCTTTCTGCACTGCACTGAGAAGCACCAGTCTAGGGATCCTTTTCCTGCTGGGTCCCTCAGAAGAGGGCAGTCTCTCTGGATGGACCGTGACTGTTACTGTTATTTCCCTTTAGCATGGTCTTTAACAAAATTCACAAGACTGTGAAATACTGCTGATAGGACAAAACTGAACACACGTGAGGCGCCTGGAGAGTAACAGACCCAGCAGTGGAGGAAGTTTTTAGTGCCTGAGCCTAGGGGCGCGCACTAGGAACTGTGGAAGTACAGACCCAGAAACAAATGATACGGCAGCCGTAGCGGCTTCCGACCCGGAGCCTGGGGAGTTAGGAGGAAGCCGACAGAAGCGCTGGTCACGTCTTAAGAACCAAAGGAGTCCTTATGTCTGCGAGGGTGAGATTTGCAACTCTAAGACTCTTAACTTCTAGACTGGGCTCTGCCCTCACCCACATGGAAGGCCTAGCCTCCAGGTTGGACAAGGAAGCTACGTTTTAACCCTTCCCCTGGGGTCATACAAACCAAGACAAAGCTCCTCACCACGCCATGCTCCAAGGACTCCAGGTTTTGTCTATTAACAAATTCCTCCACTGGCTCAGTTTCACTATAGGCACTGCAGTAAACAGATTCTGGCCACATGCATGCTTTTCCTACAGACAGGAACCCACTTCAAAAGGAACTCAAAAAGAATACTCCAGGCAAAATGGCCTTTTCCTTTCCTCAGATGTGCCAGACTTTCTTCCTGGCTGGCCGACCTTCCTGGCCACTCATCCTTCAGATAATTTTTCTCAGAAGCCTCCCCTGATGGAAGGTTGGGCCAGGTACTCCTTAACATCACACAGCACGGATCGTACCACAGTGTCACCGCCTGTTTGTGTTGTCCGTGAAACTGAAGGTATGGTCTTATTCTCCACTGTATCCCTAGCGCCTGGCACAAAGCAGCCACCCAAAAAATAACTGTTGGATAACTTAATTTGTATTTCCTTTTCATTATCTCACTTCTGGTCTGCCGTGGGCTCAATAAGTCATCGATGAAACTGTTTCCCCATATCTCGCTGCCCTGCCACTGTTCTTAACTGGTCAGTACAATTTTTGCATTCCTGAGACAAAATGTCCCTCATACTCTCCACACCATCCTCCAAATCTGGCCCACTGACAATTAGATGCAGTGACAAGAGTTGCTGGTGCCCTTTGTGACATTCTCATGGAAAATGATGTTTCAATGTTATAGTCCCATCTTTCACAGTTCCTGAGTATTCTTACTGGTAAGAGAAAGGTGGAAGCAATGATTCTTCTGTCTGCTCTTCTAATTAGTCACAGGAAAAGCTTTCAGGGGACAATGTGCATGAGCACTGGCAAGTGCTGTATAAAGTCAGATTGATTCGAGACCTAGTACTGTACAACCACCCCATGGAGTCTTACTCCAAAGTAAATTAAACCCTTTTGACTAACAAAGATAGAAGCCTGACTGAAGTATTTACAGTACTGATTGTATTCATAAGTCACTTTACAGTGTGGACTCTCTGATGGCGCATGAGGACTGATCTGTGCCTGAAAGCCTTCCCACATTCGCTACATATGTAAGCCTCATCCCCAGAGTGGATTCTCTGATGTTGAACAAGGGCTGAGCTCCTTTTGAAGGTTTTGCCGCATTCATTACACTGATAAGGTTCCTCTCCACTGTGAATTCTCTGGTGTCTGATGAGGTTTGAGCTCAGACTGAAGGCTTTTCCACACTCACTACATTCATAGGGTTTCTCTCCACTATGTATTCTCTGATGGGTTATCAGCTCTGAGCTCTGCCTGAAAGCTTTTCCACACTCATTACATTCATAAGGTCTTTCTCCTGTATGAATTCGCTGGTGTCTAATAAGCTTTGAGCTTTGGCTAAAGGTTTTCCCACACTCATTACACTCGTAGGGTTTCTCACCAGTGTGAATTCTTTGATGGATAATGAGATATGAACTTTGACTGAATGCTTTGCCACATTCATTACATTTACAAGCTTTCTCACCAGTATGGATTTTCCGATGTCTAATGAGGGCTGAGCTCTGGTTGAAGGCCTTCCCACATTCACTGCATTCATATGCTTTCTCACCACTATGAATTCTCTGATGAATAATAAGATAGGACCTCAAACTAAAGGCCTTCCCACACTGGCTACATTTGTACGGCTTTTCTCCAGTATGGATTCTCTGATGTTGTGTTAGAGCAGAATGCTGTTTGAAGCTGTGCCCGCATACATCACACCTGTAAGGTCTCTCTTCTGCAGGAACTTTCTGATACGTTATAGAGTTTGTATTTAGAATCAAGCTTCTCTGGGGCTCAGGATGGTCTTTGTTTCCTAGAGATTTGTGTGTGAAGATTACTTGACTGAAACTGCCCCCTTGGGAAGGGGATCTTCTTAATTTCTCCCCTGTAGCACTTCCTTGCTGCCATTCTGAACTGCTTTCATGTTCACTAATTCCTCCAAATGAAGGCTCCTGGGGAAGTCTTTGTGATTTCTCTCCTGAAATGTCCTTCTTTGTTGCTGATCCATTGTTCTCACAATCTGAAATGATAACAGCAAAAAAACAACTTTTTATTTCTCCACTTTCAATACTCCCTTTCTATGTGAGAGAAAACAGATGCTTCTACTTACAAACATAAAGCCATCTGCATGTATCTTTTCTTTAACTGGTCAAAATAGGGTCCCTCCTCCTTTCTAATACTAAGGCCTACGTCTACAGTTTGAAATTTATCCTTTCCTGCTTCCTCTGAGACTTCAGTTCATCAGTTACCCACTATTCCTTTCCTATTGTTTTCAATCTCTTTCTCTGCTGACTCCTGTTCGTCAGCATTTAAATAAATTCAAGTCTCTCTCATCTTTTTAAATCAAGCTCCTTGCCTACAACTCTCCCTCATGCAACATCACTCCCACTGAGAATAAAGCTTCTTCAAACGGTTGTTGGTACTCGTTCCCATTCTGTAATCTGGTTTCTGCCATACCTGTGCACCTCCCACCCCCCAAACTACTCTCATCAAAATCAACTTCATAGCTGCTAAATCCAATGGCTTCTTTCTGGATCTTACTTAGTTGGCCTCTCTGTAGCACTGACACTGGGGACCACATCTTCCTTCCAGAGCCATTCTCTTCCAAATACATTAGCCTGATTTCTGTGGCTGTTCCTTCTTAGATTCAAGGTCAATCACTCGAACACGAGTTTCTCAGGGTTCTGTTCTGAGCTCTCATATATCCTCACTCCACCAACTCTCTATGTCCTAAGCTTCAATCACTACTTATGTTATAAGCTAATATCCCCCCAGATCCCCAATTCTATCCCAGTTCTATGAAGCTCTAGACTCTCGTATCCAATGCTAATTGGCCATATTACCTGTAAATATTTGACAAGCACCAAAATGTCCCGAACTAAACACATCATCATATGTATTTTTTTTCCTTATGTTTTCCCACTTATATGAATAGCACCGCCATTAACCAAGTTGTTCAAGACCGAAACCCGAGTATCACCCTCAACTCCTCTCCCACATGCTCCACGTTTACGACCAGCTACTGCAATTCAAGTTAAATGCAGAAGAACAGGAGTCAGCCGTGATCTTTCCCACCTCTCACCACAATACATCTTGATTTATTCACTGTGGCCACTTGGATTACAACTGTCTCTAACCAGACTCTACTCTTGCCTTCCTCAAATCCATTCCCGCTCTGCAACTGAGTCCTAAAACACAAATCTGATCATGTCACTCACTCGTCTAAAACCCTTCAACTGTTCCCCACTGTACTGTACAAACGAATGAGCATGACAGACACGTTTTCACAATCTGTGTCCCAGTTTCGTCTCTAGTTTCCCTCTAACCAGCTCTCCCCTAGGAGTTCTCTCTTCAAGTTAAATTGAATTACCTGAAATTCCCGGAATGGATTGTAATCTCTCACCTTCAGGATTTTGTGGACTTTGCTCATGTGATACTGTAATATGGGAAATATAGATTTGGCCTCACCCCCAGTTCCTGGCACAGAGCTTTTAAAACCCCTGAAAATTTCCTCTCTGGTAGAGATGAGAAGGTGCCGGAGGTTATTCTAATGAGTTGACTCTTGGAGGGCAGGGCGGCTGGTTGATTAGAGTGTTAGAACTTTTGGACCCATCCTCTGACCTCCAGGGAGAGGGGCTGGAGATTGAGTTAATCAATCACCAATGGCCAATGATTTAATTAACAAAACCTCCATAAAAACCTTAAACAAAGGGGTTCAGAGAGCTTCAGGGATGGTGAATGCACCCAGGAGAGTGGTGAACCCCAAACTCCAGAGAGACAGAAGTTCTTGTGACCAGGACCCTTCTGAACCTTGCGCTATGGACTTCTTCATCTGGCTGTTCATTTCTGTCCTTTATGATGAACAGGTAATGGTAAGTAAGGTGTTTCCCAGAGTCCTGTGAGCCATTATAGCAAATTATGAAACCTGAGGAGGGGGTTGTGGAAGCACCAATTTGCAGCCATATCGGACAGAAGTGTGGATAATCTGGGGACTCATTACATGCAACTGGCATCTGATGTGGGAGGCAGTCTCTTGGGACTGAAACCTTAACCTGTGGGGTCTGCACTGGTTCTGGGTAGTTAGTGTCAGAATTGCTTAATGGGAGGGAAAACCCCACATATGCAGTGTCAGAAATGTTGTGAGCAGAGAAACAGTTTTTCCCTTTAGCTCGGGAATCTCCTCCTCCCACCTATTTACCTGGCTTTCTTCTACTCAGAGTTCAAGTCCTAGCTTAGATGTCTCTCCCTCCAGGAAGTACTCCTTGGACCTCTAAGGTGGAGTTAGGGTGGGTGCCTTTATATGTGCCCCCAGAGTACATTAATTATTCTGTAATTTACTACCCTATACTGTATTGTAATTGCCTTTTTGCTTGTCCACCACCCCATCTAGGCTTGAAAGTTCTTTCAGGATAGAGACCCAGTGCCTACCACAATACAGACGTGTACTAGCACCTTATTAAGTCATGAAATGAAGGGATAATTGGATAAATGATGGGGAAACTGACACAAGGAGGGCTGACTGCAATTCATCAGGATTGCTGAATACAAAGGTGCTCAAGAGTGAGCACCTCCATTCGAGAAAAATAAACGTGAGGCTCACATGGGGCATGCTGTAAAATGTCGTTAATTCTCTACCCTCAAGACCAGAGGCCTGATAACAGTTCCTAGATGAGTTTCTACTTCTTACCGCTTCTGGGGGAAAGGCAAGGTTCCCAGGGTTTCAGCTGTGTCTTTAAAGGCTGGAGTTCGATGTCTGTTAACTCCTGGGACGCTCCAAGACATGTCAAATCCATCCATGGCACTGCTGGTCCCTGTGGACTAGCTGGGACCTGAAATCAGTAAAATTTGTGAGAAAATTTGTGAGAAAATCCCTAGGGAAAATGCTTAGTAAAAATCTCCAAGAGGTCACCGAAGACATCTCCAGGGATGACGGGTAGGAACAAAAGAACTGTTTAACGACAGAGACAGGTATGGCCCTGGCAGTCACTTCAGGGTTACGGTTCAGTAGAGACAAATTCTCACTCCATTCTTATGATGCCACCACATGCTCCAGGAAGTAGATTCCTTTCCCCAAAATATATCACATCTTCCCTGTTCTCACCTGCTGCCCTGGATCATCAAATTCCCTCTCCAAATCCTCCAACAGAGTCACAGCTTCCTCGCCACTTTTTGGACTGTGTTGCTGAACCCAGATCTGCAGCTCCTCAGGCAGGATGCTCAGGAACTGCTCCAGCACCAGCAGCTCCAGGATCTGCTCCTTCGTGTGCAACTCTGGCCTCAGCCACTGACAGCAAAGCTCCTGGAGTCGGCCCAGAGCCTCCCGGGGCCCAGGTGTCTCCTGGTAGCAAAACTTTCTGAACTGCTGGCGAAACAATTCCTGGCAGGATCGGGTACTCCCATTCTGCTTAAGTTTCTGACCCCAAGAAAGGCTTTCTTCTACTTTCACTAGTATTAGCTCTTGTTCCTGAGAATTCTGAGGTACTGGGGTTGAAACTGCTCTGGATTCCATAGCCGTTCTGAGCTGAAACAGCTTAGCAAAAAGCTCACTACAACTAGGTCCTCTACTTCAGTTGCTTTTGAGTAATCTCTTCTTTCCTGAAGGATATAAAAGCACTGTTAACTTACAGCAATGAAAAAAAACCTCTAAGAACTTACAATAATAAAGATCAGTCATCGGAGTAATATATGGAAAGGGATCAGGTTTGAGACTGTAACTAAGTAATAATCAAATGACAAAACTAAAAGTCACCTCATTCAACGTCTCTCATTTTGTAGAATTCCTACCACATTTATGCTATGAGAAATTATTTTAGAGGCAAAAGAATGCAATATTAACATGAATCACATATTGAGGAATTTCCTTTTCAATTCTCTGTCAATCCTGTTTGTATCAAGCAGAATAGTCTGTCTTTAACACCTTCTGAAGATGTTACTTACAGAATTCCCTTTTATGTATCTTTTTTTTTTTTGCGGTATGCAGGCCTCTCACTGTTGTGGCCTCTCCCACTGCGGAGCACAGGCTCCGGACGCGCAGGCGCAGCGGCCATGGCTCACGGGCCTAGCCGCTCCGTGGCATGTGGGATCTTCCCAGACCCGGGCACGAACCCGTGTCCCCTGCAGCGGCAGGCGGACTCTCAACCACTGCGCCACCAGGGAAGCCCCAGAATTCCCTTTTAAATAAACTATAGGCCTCAGACTTCCATGGGTAACAGTATCTAGCTAGGATTTGATATGCTGATTTTTAAACGTTTATTTTTAGTTACCTTTAACCTATGGCACATAATGGTGCTTGTCATTTAGGTAGTAATAAAACATTTTTAAAAATCCATATTAAACATGAGTTGATTTAAATAAAAACATTGTTGGACGTTTGCCATTTGATTAAATTTAGTATTTAATGCGCTTCTTCAACAAACATTGAGGCACTTATTATGGGCTCTGTCCCGAGCCAGGTATTAAGATACAAAGGTTTTTGCTCGTGAATAAATGAGTCTACCTAGAAATTAACCAAGAAGTATTTGTTAAATGCTTACCATGTACGCAAATGTCAGATATTATAGAGACACAAAAGCAAAAACGTTAATCTCAACTCTCAAAAACTTAGAAGATAGGGGAGTAAACATTTTAAAAAGTGAAATATGGCAACAAATAATTGTTTTTAATTTTGTAATATATAGACCGATCATGATCTGGTCTTTGGATGGGAGAATATTGATAGAAAGGTGTACCCCTGAATTAGCAAGACAGATCAGTACATCTGAACACTAACACTACAGTTAACTTTAGAGAACAGAATATTTAGCCTACAAATCCGTGGTTTATTAACCAGCCCTGCCGCACTAGCCTTTCTATTTTTATATCCCGGTTAAATCGCAGCATCTGCGAAATCACGGCGGTGGGGGAATAACTGCCCTTTCCGCTGGAAAGCAGGGGCAGTGCTGGTCTCCTCTGCGTCCCCAGGACACTCGGAGACGCCGCCCGGACAAGGTGCCGAGACCCGGAGATGGGCAGGCCGAGGAGCGGGGCTCCTCCACCCAGCGCCCACCGCCCCGGCCGCGCGCCCTCCCGCCCCCGCTCCGTCTCAGGCCCCGTGTCCCTCACCGCGAAGCTCAGGAGCCGCCAGGGCACGAGCCCCGGACCTGCAGCTGCGAGCCACAAAGACCGGAAGTGCGCGCTGGCGGCCTTCCGCTCGCGCGCCCCCCCCCACCCCCGAACCTCCATCCGTCCCGCCCCGTGCTCACAGTCAGCCAATCAGCGCGTGACTCCGGCCCTCCCACCGCCTTCCCGGGGTGGCTGCGGGCCCCGTGGAGCATCGACGCCGGGGCTAGGATGCTCTAGAGGCGGAGATCTTAGGGGGACGTCGCCGTCCCCTAGGGCACTGCTGCACGCCTCGGCTACCTCCTACCCTGGCTTTCTTCCTCCTGATTTGTGTCGTGTCATTTTCCTGTAATTCCTGTGCATTTCCCGTACTGCCGACAGAAGTAAACCCGTGGATGAACGCGCTGAACAAAAAGTAACAACCATTTATATTTCTTTTCCCTCTGAGTATCGTTTGAGCCTTCCAACTGCTCTGTGCGATAGCTATTTATGCTCATTTTACAGCCATAGACTCTGCCCAATGTCAGGCAACGTGTGACAAGATACGCCGAAGTCGCCGTAGTTCAAGGACACTCTGGGGTCCCAGACATTGCACCTCTAATGCAGGACTTTTCCATTTTTCACTGGAACTTAGCTGGCTTAAGTTTTATGGTTTATATTTTTCTTTGGCTGTTCACTAGATTAAAAAATGATGCCTCATTTTTTTCTTTTTTTTGGGGGGTACGTGGGCCTCTCACTGTTGTGGCCTCTCCCGTTGCGGAGCACAGGCTCCGGACGCGAAGGCTCAGTGGCCATGGCTCACGGGCCTAGCCGCTCCGCAGCATGTGGGATCTTTCCGGACCGGGGCATGAACCCATGTCCCCTGCATTGGCAGGCAGACTCTCAACCACTGCGCCACCAGGGAAGCCCACCTCATGTTTTAACTTGCATTTCTTTTAAATTAGTGAGCTTGAGTTAAAGTATTTTCCTCACATGTTTATTGACCATTTATGGTTCTTCATGGAAATGGCTTTTTCCTTTTATTTTTTTTACATCTTTATTGGAGTATAATTGCTTTACAATGGTGTGTTAGTTTCTGCTTTATAACAAAGTGAATCAGTTATACATATACATATGTTCCCATATCCCTTCCCTCTTGCGTCTCCCTCCCTCCCACCCTCCCTATCCCACCCCTCTAGGTGGTCACAAAGCACTGAGCTGATCTCCCTGTGCTATGCGCTGCTTCCCACTAGCTATCTATTTTACGTTTGGTAGTGTATATATGTCCCTGCCACTCTCTCACTTTGTCACAGCTTACCCTTCCCCCTCCCCATATCCTCAAGTCCATTCTCTAGTAGGTCTGTGTCTTTATTCCTGTTTTACCCCTAGGTTCTTCATGACTCTTTTTTTTCTTAGATTCCATATATATGTGTTAGAATACGGTATTTGTCTTTCACTTTCTCACTTACTTCACTCTGTATGACAGACTCTAGGTCCATCCACCTCATTACAAATAGCTCAATTTTGTTCCTTTTTATGGCTGAGTAATATTGCATTGTATATATGTGCCACATCTTCTTTATCCATTCATCCGATGATGGACATTTAGGTTGTTTCCATCTCCTGGCTATTGTAAATAGAGCTGCAATGAACATTTTGGTACATGACTCTTTTTGAATTATGGTTTGCTTAGGGTATATGCCCAGTAATGGGATTGCTGGGTCATATGGTAGTTCTATTTGTAGTTTTTTAAGGAATCTCCATACTGTTCTCCATAATGGCTGTACCAATTCACATTCCCACCAGCAGTGCAAGAGTGTTCCCTTTTCTCCACAACCTCTCCAGCATTTATTGTTTCTAGATTTTTTGATGATGGCCATTCTGACTGGTGTGAGATGATATCTCATTGTAGTTTTGATTTGCATTTCTCTAATGATTAATGATGTTGAGCATTCTTTCATGTGTTCGTTGGCAGACTGTATATCTTCTTTGGAGAAATGTCTATTTAGGTCTTCTGCCCATTTTTGGATTGGGTTGTTTGTTTTTTTGTTATTGAGCTGCATGAGCTGCTTGTAAATTTTGGAGATTAATCCTTTGTCAGTTGCTTCATTTGCAAATATTTTCTCCCATTCTGAGGGTTGTCTTTGGTCTTGTTTATGGTTTCCTTTGCTGTGCAAGAGCTTTGAAGTTTCATTAGGTCCTATTTGTTTATTTTTGCTTTTATTTCCATTTCTCTAGGAGATGGGTCAAAAAGGATCTTGCTGTGATTTATGTCATAGAGTGTTCTGCCTATGTTTTCCTCTAAGAGTTTGATAGTTTCTAGCCTTACATTTAGGTCTTTAATCCATTTTGAGCTATTTTTGTGTATGGTGTTATGGAGTGATCTAATCTCATACTTTTACATGTACCTGTCCAGTTTTCCCAGCACCATTTATTGAAGAGGCTGTCCTTTCTCCACTGTACACTCCTGCCTCCTTTATCAAAGATAAGGTGACCATATGTGCGTGGGTTTATCTCTGGGCTTTCTATCCTGTTCCATTGATCTATCTTTCTGTTTTTGTGCCAGTACCATACTGTCTTGATTACTGTAGCTTTGTAGTATAGTCTGAAGTCAGGGAGCCTGATTCCTCCAGCTCCGTTTTTTGTTCTCAAGATTGATTTGGCTATTCGGGGTCTTTTGTGTTTCCATACAAGTTGTGAAATTTTTTGTTCAGGTTCTGTGAAAAATGCCAGTGGTACTTTGATAGGGATTGCATTGAATCTGTAGATTGCTTTGGGTAGTTGAGTCATTTTCACAATGTTGATTCTTCCAATCTGAGAACATGGTATGTCTCTCCATCTATTTGTATCATCTTTAATTTCTTTCATCAGTGTCTTATAATTTTCTGCATACAGGTCTTTTGTCTCCTTAGGTAGGTTTATTCCTAGATACTTTATTATTTTTGTTGCAGTGGTAAATGGGAGTGTTTTCTTGACTTCAGTTCAGATTTTTCATCATTAGTGTATAGGAATGCAAGATATTTCTGTGCATTAATTTTGTATCCTGCTACTTTACCAAATTCATTGATTAGCTCTAGTAGTTTTCTGGTAGCATCTTTAGGATTCTCTATGTATAGTATCATGTCATCTGCAAACAGTGACAGCTTTACTTCTTCTTTTCCGATTTGGATTCCTTTTATTTCCTTTTCTTCTCTGATTGCTGTGACTAAAACTTCCAAAACTATGTTGAATAAGAGTGGTGAGAGTGGGTAACTTTGTCATGTTCCTGATTTTAGTGGAAATGCTTTCAGTTTTTCACCATTGAGGACGATGTTGGCTGTGGGTTTGTCATATATGGCCTTTATTATGTTGAGGAAAGTTCCCTCTATGCCTACTCTCTGGAGGGTTTTTTTCATAAATGGGTGTTGAATTTTGTCGAAAGCTTTCTATGCATCTATTGAGATGACCATATGGTTTTTCTCCTTCAGTTTGTTAATATGGTGTATCACAGTGATTCATTTGCGTATATTGAAGAATCCTTGCATTCCTAGAATAAACCCCACTTGATCATGGTGTATGATCCTTTTAATGTGCTGTTGGATTCTGTTTGCTAGTATTCTGTTGAGGATTTTTGCATCTATGTTCATCAGTGATATTGGCCTGTAGTTTTATTTCCTTGTGTGGTTTTGGTATCAGGGTGATCGTGGCCTCATAGAATGAGCTTGGGAGTGTTCTTCCCTCTGCTATATTTTGGAAGAGTTTGAGGATAGGTGTTAGCTTTTCTCTAAATGTTTGAAAGAATTCGCCTGTGAAGCCATCTGGTCCTGGGTATTTTGTTTGTTGGAAGATTTTTAATCACAGTTTCAATTTCAGTGCTTGTGATTGGTCTATTTATATTTTCTATTTCTTCCTGATTCAGTCTTGGCAGGTTGTGCATTTCTAAGAATTTGTCCATTTCTTCCAGGTTGTCCATTTTATTGGCATAGAGTTGCTTGTAGTAATCTCTCATGATCCCTTGCATTTCTGCAGTGTCAGTTGTTACTTCTCCTTTTTCATTTCTAATTCTATTGATTTGAGTCTTCTCCCTTTTTCTCTTGATGAGTCTGGCTAATGGTTTATCAATTTGGTTTATCTTCTCAAAGAACCAGCTTTTAGTTTTATTGATCTTTGCTATCATTTCCTTCATTTCTTTTTCATTTATTTCTGATCTGATCTTTATGATTTCTTTCCTTCTGCTACCTCTGGGGGTTTTTTGTTCTTCTTTTTCTAATTGCTTTAGGTGCAAGGTTAGGTTGTTTATTCGAGATATTTCCTGTTTCTTAAGGTAGGATTGTATTGCTATAAATTTCCCTCTTAGAACTGCTTTTGCTGCATCCCATAGGTTTTGGCTTGTCGTGTCTCCATTGTCATTTGTTTCTAGGTATTTTTTAAATTTCCTTTTTGATTTCTTCAGTGATCACTTCGTTATTAAGTAGTGTATTGTTTAGCCTCCATGTGTTTGTATTTTTTACAGATCTTTTCCTGTAATTGATATCTAGCCTCATAGGGTTGTGGTCGGAAAAGATACTTGATAAAATTTCAATTTTCTTAAATTTCCCAAGGTTTGATTTGTGACCCAAGATATGATCTATCCTGGAGAATGTTCCATGAGCACTTGAGAAAAATATGTATTCTGTTGTTTTTGGATGGAATGTCCTATAAATATCAATTAAGTCCATCTTGTTTAATGTATCATTTAAAGCTTGTGTTTCCTTGTTTATTTTCATTTTGGATGATCTGTCCATTGGTGAAAGTGGGGTGTTAAAGTCCCCTACTATGAATGTGTTACTGTCGATTTCCCCTTTTATGGCTGTTAGTATTTGCCTTATGTATGGAGGTGCTCCTATGTTGGGTGCATAAATATTACAATTGTTATATCTTCTTCTTGGATCGATCCCTTGATCATTACGTAGTGTGCTCCTCTGTCTCTTGTAATAGTCTTTATTTTAAAGTCTATTTTGCCTGATTTGAGAATTGGTACTCCAGCTTTCTTTTGGTTTCCATTTGCATGGAATATCTTTTTCCATCCCCTTATTTTCAGTCTGTATGTGTCTCTAGGTCTGAAGTGGGTCTCTTGTGGACAGCATATATATGGGTTTTGTTTTTGTAACCATTCAGCCAGGCTCTGTCTTTGGTGGGAGCATTTAGTCAATTTACACTTAAGGTAATTATCGATATGTATGTTCCTATGACCATTTCCTTAATTGTTTTAGGTTTGTTATTGTAGGTCTTTTCCTTCTCTTGTGTTTCTTGCCTAGAGAAGATCCTTTAGCATTTGTTGTAAAGCTGGTTTGGTGGTGCTGAACTCTCTCAGCTTTTGCTTGTCTGTAAAGGTTTTAATTTCTCCATCAAATCTGAATGTGATCCTTGTTGGGTAGAGTAATCTTGGTTGTAGGTTTTTCTCCTTCATCACTTTAAACATGTCCTGCCAGTCCCTTCTGGCTTGCAGAGTTTCTGCTGAAAGATCAGCTGTTAACCTTATGGGGATTCCCTTGTGTGTTATTTGTTGTTTTTTTGTTTTCTTGCTGCTTTTAATATGTTTTCTTTGTATTTAACTTTTGACAGTGTGATTAATTTGTGTCTTGGCATGTTTCTCCTTGGATTTATCCTGTATGGGACTCTCTGTGCTTCCTGGACTTGATTAACTATTTCCTTTCCCATATTAGGGAAGTTTTCAACTATAATCTCTTCAAATATTTTCTCAGTCCCTTTCGTTTTCTCTTCTTCTCCTGGAACTCGTATAATTCGAATGTTGGTGCATTTAATGTTGTCCCAGAGGTCTCTGAGACTGTCCTCAGTTCTTTTCATTCTTTTTTCTTTATTCTGCTCTGCAGTAGTTATTTCCACTACTTTATCTTCCAGGTCACTTATCCGTTCTTCTGCATGAGTTATTCTGCTATTGATCCCTTCTAGAGTATGTTTAATTTCATTTATTTTGCTGTTCATCGTTGCTTGTTTCATCTTTAGTTCTTCTTGGTCCTTGTTAAATGTTTCTTGCATTTTGTCTATTCTATTTCCAAGATTTTGGATCATCTTTACAATCATTATTCTGAATTCTTTTTCAGGTAGACTGCCTATTTCTTCTTCATTTGTTAGGTCTGGTGGGTTTTTATCTTGCTCCTTCATCTGCTATGTGTTTTTCTGTCCTCTCATTTTGCTTATCTTCCTGTGTTTGGGGTCTCCCTTTTGCAGGCTTCAGGTTCGTCGTTCCTGTTGTTTTTGGTGTCTGTTTCCCAGTGGCTAAAGTTAGTTCAGTGGGTTGTGTAGGCTTCCTGGTGGAGGGGACTAGTGCCTGTGTTCTGGTGGATGAGGCTGGATCTTGTCTTTCTGGTGGGCAGGCCCCCGTCTGGTGGTGTGTTTTGGGGTTTCTGTGGACTTATTATGATTTTAGGCAGCCTCTCTGCTAATGGGTGGGGTTGTGTTCCTGTCTTGCTAGTTGTTTGGCATAGGGTGTCCAGCACTGTACCTTGCTGATCGTTGAGTGAAGCTGGGTGTTGGTGCTGAGGTGGAGATCTCTGGGAGATTTTCACTGTTTGATATTATGTGGAGCTGGGAGGTCTCTTGTGGACCAGTGTCCTGAAGTTGGCTCTCCCACCTCAGAGGCACAGCACTGACTCCTGGCTGCAGCACCAAGAGCCTTTCATCCACATGGCTGAGAATAAAAGGGAGAAAAAGTAGAAAGAAAGAAGATAAAATAAAATAAAATAAAGTAAGGTAAAATAAAATAAAGTTATTAAAATAAAGATTATTACGAAAAAAATTTTTTTAAAAAGTAAAAAAAAACGGACAGATAGAACCCTAGGACAAATGGTGAAAGCAAAGCTATACAGACAAAATCTCACACAGAAGCATACACATACACACTCACAAAAAGAGGAAAAGGGGAAAAAATCATAAATCTTGCTCTCAAAGCCCACCTCCTCAATTTGGGATCATTCCTTGTCTATTCAGGTATTCCACCGGTGCAGGGTACATCAAGTTGATTGCGGAGCTTTAATCCGCTGCTTCTGAGGCTGCTGGGAGAGATTTCCCTTTCTCTTCTTTGTTCTCACAGCTCCCGCGGCTCCGCTTTGGATTTGGCCCCGCCTCTGCGTGTAGGTCGCCGGAGGGCGTCTGTTCTTCGCTCAGACAGGACGAGGTTAAAGGAGCCGCTGATTCGGGGGCTCTGACTCACTCAGGCTGGGGGAGTGAGGGGCACGATTTGGGGCGAGCCTGCGGTGGCAGAGGCCGGCGTGACGTTGCACCAGCCTGAGGCCCACCGTGCGTTCTCCCGAGGAAGTTGTCCCTGGATCCCGGGACACTGGCAGTGGCGGGCTGCACAGGCTCCCCGGAAGCGGGGTGTGGATAGTGACCTGTGCTCACACACAGGCTTCTTGGTGGCGGCAGCAGCAGCCTTAGCGTCTCATGCCCGTCGCTGGGGTCCGCGCTTTTAGCCGCGGCTCGTGCCCGTCTCTGGAGCTCCTTTAAGCAGCGCTCTTAATCCCCTCTCGTCGCGCACCAGGAAATAAAGAGGGAAGAAAAAGTCTCTTGCCTCTTCGGCACGTCAAGACTTTTCCCCGGACTCCCTCCCGGCTAGCCGTGGTTCATTAACCCCTTCCGGCTGTGTTCACGCCGCTAGTCCTCTACCTGCGCTCCGACTGAAGCCCGAGCCTCAGCTCGCAGCCCCGCCCGCCCTGGTGGGTGAGCAGACAAGCCTCTCGGGCTGGTGAGTGCCGGTCGGCAACGATCCTCCGTGCAGGAATCTCTTCGCTTTGCCCTCTGCACCCCTGTTGCTGCGCTCTCATCTGCGGCGCCGAAGCTCTCCCGCTCCGCCACCCGCAGTCTACGCCCTCGAAGGGGCTTGTAGTGTGTAGAAACCTTTCCTCCTTCACAGCTCCCTCTCACTGCTGCAGGTCCCGTCTCTATTCTTTTGTCTCTGTTTTTTCTTTTGCTCTACGCAGGTACGTGGGGAGTTTCTTGCCTTTTGGGAGGTCTGAGGGCTTCTTCCAGCATTCAGTAGGTGTTCTGTAGGAGTTGTTCCACGTGTAGATGTATTTCTGATGTATCTTTGGGGAGGAAGGTGATCTCGTCTTACTCTTCCGCCATCTTAATAAATCTCAGGCTTTTCCCGTTTTTAAAATTGAGGTGTTACTATTTTTCTTTTGTATTTGAGAGAGGTTTTTATTTGCTGAGGATATGGACTCTCATTTGTTACAAATATTTCCCCTCTTATTAGTATTTAATTATTTTGTAAATGTTAGTACAAGATGATACATGCATAGAAACACATTCTCCTTTGTGAGCTAAGACAATTAAAACACATATTTGGAAAAAAATATTCACTAGCATTCAGAGTGGCTCACTAAATAATTCTTAATCGTTGTGCACAGACTGGTAATTTTACAAAGCAAGAGAACAAGTAATACAACCTTGTGTTTCAGCTGTTGCTGCCTAACAAAGCCCGCCAATAGTTAGTGACTAAAAACAGCAGGTGTTTTATTGCTCACAATTCTGTGGTCAGGAATTCAGACAGGGCTTAGCAGAGATGCTTTATGTGTCAGTCCTCTTGGCCTAATTGGGACCGAAAGGTCCAAGATGGTGTCACTCACATTGTTGTGGTCTTGGTGCTGCCTTTTGGCTGGAGTTACTTGATTCTCCTCCATAAAGTTTCTCTCCATGTAGTGGCCCATCATTCGGGAGTTAGCCTAGGCTTTCTTACGTCATCCTGGTTTCAGCAGTGAAGGAGGAAGGGAAGATGCTTGATCTCTTAAGACCTAGGTCTGGAACTGGCATTATATTTATATATGCATAATACTTCTTCTGTATTCTGCTGGCAGGACTAGTCTCATGGGAAGCGTCTTGAAATAGACTACCTTTTAATAGGAAGAGCAGCTTGAACATAGGAGGAAATTAAAGCGATTATCATTGCATTCAATCTACCACACCTTGTTATATTGAGAAGTCTACTATTTAGGAGCGGAGCTATTGAGAGAGAGAAGAAATGCTCTCAATTGCAGTGGTAGAAAACCTTACTAAATATCCTTAATGTTTAAGCCTTTTTATTACTTAACATAGCTAGGTGCATGGAGGTCAGGCCATCGCCAGGGTTGGTTAATTCAATGAATTGACAATATTGTCAAGGACCCAGGTCCCTTCCCTTTTTATGCTCCTCCATCTTTAAGTGTGTTGGCTGGTTCTCCAGTCTGATTTTCCTTATGGTCCTAAAATGGTCTCAGTTACAGATTACAGATAATACCCAGAGGCAAGAAAAGGGGGACACCCTTATATTCGGTCACTTTTTAAGACTAAGGAAAACCTTTCCCCCCAGCAGATTTTCCCTCATATCTCATTAGTTAAAATTGCTTCACCTGTTCATGCCTATCAGTAACAAAGGGGTGAGACCTCCAAGATAGGCTTGGCCAATTGAGATTCATATCCCAGCCTCTCCTGAAAGACACAGACAGTCTGGGGAAGGTGAACAAAATTACGGTTATGTTAAAAAGACAGAAAAAGGGGTTAGAGAGTGTGCAACAGTAACATCTACTTCAGTAGGTAATCTTTTTACAGGTAATAGGCCTATATGGGTAAGAAAGTGAGACATTTTGAAAAAATTCAAATTCCTATCATTCCTTACAAGATGGTACAGATATTTAAAATATAAACCAGTTACTTAATTGCAAGAGATGTAGACTAGAGATTTATAGCAAATTTCTAGGACTTGGTTTAAATTCCTAGTGGGATAGCAACTGATTACTTTTAAGAGCCTTAGTCGACAATTTCCACTTACATAGCGTCTTAGCCCATTTTGCTATAACAAAAATACCATAGACTCAGTGGCTTATAAACAACATAAATTTATTTCTTACAGTTCTGGAGGTTGGGAAGTTATGATCAAGGCATCAGTAGATTCAGTGTCTGGTGAGGACCCACTTACTCATTCATAAACTGGTGATTGGTGAGTAAAGCTATTCATTCAGTAGAGTCCAACTGCCTGAATTATGTAAATATCATTTAGCAATGCTATATACTTCATGGTCTTCATCAAGTGAGGTAAACTTAACTGTAAACCACTATTCAGTTGTAAAGATAAAGAAAATGGCTTCTGATGCTTAAAGGAAAATGGATCATTCTTTCACTCAGCAAATATTATTGAATATTAGTATATGTAAGAGAAGTGAGGGAATCAAATGAAATAAAAGATAAGTTTCCTCACTTCACTTACAACTATAACACCTGGAGTATAAACTTCATGAGGGCAGGGGTTTTGTTTTTCTGTTGTCGTCTCCCCAGTATGACTAGCAAACAAATACACAAGAGAGAGCATTGGTTCTGTTAAAGTAATTCAACAGGGAGGTCGTTTGACGGAGGTGGCTCTAATGCCTTGGCAGCCTGTATAAGCAAACCAAAACCTAAGCCAGAGTTGATTCGTGTAAATACCTCAAGGTCAAGAGAGTGAAACTTAAGAACAGCTAATCACGAAGAGCCAATTAGGCTTTCTCAAATGAGGCCATCACTTAAGCTATAGTCAATCAATTTCCTTGCTTCGCTTCCGCCACGTCTGCTCTATAAACCCTTTGCTTTTGCTCCTGCAGTGGAGTGCTCCTAGCCATTTTCAGTTTGGTGCTGCCTGATTTGCTTTGATGTTTGCTCAAATACACTCTTCAAAATTTTCATGATCCTTAGTTTACCTTTTAACAATACCAAAACTAGTGTTAGTAATTGAAGGATTCAGAGATGTAGAATATTCAGAAAGGAAAATTTTGAATAATATACTTAGACTATTTATTTTAACCTAAGATTTATTTTAATCAGGTTTTGACAGACGTGCAGACAACAACCTTTGAAAGAAGAGTTTATTACTCACAGTTACCCAGAGGATGGTAGGCACCACGTGCCACATGGGGCCATATGGCGTCACTTACAGGGAGAAGTAGAGAAAACTGGGACTAAACCTTTGTTATAGTGCTGAGAAGAGCTAGGTGGGGATGTCTCCTACTGAGTGGGAAGCCAAACACACAGTTGATGCTTGTGATTGGAGGGTTTGTGACAGATTTCCGAATGCCTGATGGTGGAGGTGTTTGTAAAAAACCTTGCATTATTAGCATGGCTCCATGACTCCAAGATGCCAGATCGTTAATACGGAATATCAAGAATAATTATTACACAATTAAATTCTATTACTGTTACTGTTATTTCACCAATTTAGCTTTGTATTTTTTTAGAGACATAATAGATGTATTAACAGAACAAGACAATGCTTATTTGTAGCACAAAAGACAGTAAACAAAGGCCTTATTTACTGAGTTGTTTCTCTTTGCCTCAATGTCAAAGAAAGCCGTTGAGGTTGCTCATGAGGTACATTCTTTCATTTACCATGCCTAGAACAGAGATAAAGCTACAGACAGGCTCTTATTGTTGTTTACTTTTTTTTTTTTTTCCCTTTATGGGCTAACCACAATGACAGATCTCATCCTAGCTCTTAATCCTGCCAGCCACTTCAGAAAGATCTTCCACCAGGATTCTGTTCTGCCTTAGGGGTGATTCAACAAAGAAAGATACATTCTAAGATTGGGGGGGGGCGGGGAAAGGCAATGCCTTTCTAAATGAATGGATTATGAGTAATGAAAAGAACAACTCTACTAAAGAAGCTGAATGAAATATTTTCTAATGGTTTTGTGGGTAGGAAACATTAAAGTGTGGAGGGGAGGTTTTTTTTCTTTTTTTAAAGCTGTAGGACTTAGGTGTTAAAAGGCATGTCATTTCATTATAACTGTTATTTGTGGTAAGCTGGACCTGTTTAAAAATCTAATTTGGTTGTCTTGAGGTTGTATTATTTGCCTATATTCTTTTGTTGTTGTATTAATTGTTACTAGAAGGAGATTGATGTTTTAATTGAATTTTTAATAGAACAGTGAACTTATTGAATCTTCATTGGGTTTCCATTTGGCAACATCTAATGAGAAGTTCATTTCTTTTAATCATTTTAGGTAACATGGTGGGAAATGACTAATATATATACTACCCAGTATTACCTCTAGGCCTCCCAAATGCCAAAATATACTTTTATTTAAAAAACATTTTTCAGGAGGTACAGTCCAGTTTGCTTACTTTTTCTGGATTTGTATTGCTTTTAAAAATTCATTATTTTATATCATCTTTTTGTGACTGGGATTATACTGCTGCAGGTCGTAACACTTTCATATTGAGTAAAAGAATTTAGAACAGAAAAAAAAAAGGAAGTATGTATCCTTATCTCCACACTTCCATAATTCCCCAAAATCATACTTTAATGTAAAAGTAAGTGATAGCTTTAAAAATTTTCAATATACTCTCTTCTTATTTATTAATCCAGTTTCCTCTTACCATTCCAGTGAAGTTGAACCTTAGAAGATAGTAACCTTGTAATTGCGACCTCTTCTCAATCCTTATCCTTCCTGAACTTAAGCACTTTGTCACTGTTGACAGCCTATCCTTTTTTTTTTTTTAGTTTCTAGGGCACTATTTTTCTCTACTACTCCAGCCGCGATTTGCCTAGCTAGCTCCTCTTTACCACCTACTTCCTTCCTTCAGGCTTCTGCTGAGCTCATCTTCAACACTCTCCATATGTATTCCCTCTGTTGGGGGAGTGATTTCACTCTTCTACTCATACATAAATGATCCCCCAATTTGTATTTTCCTTCCTGACTTGTTTATTAAAGGAAAACCATTTCTCTATTCATGACACTTCTGACACCAAATGTGTGGGTTTTCATTACCCAGCAATTCTCCAGTTCTCTGGGGACACAAACTAGGTGTCCTACAGTTTAATTCAGTTCTGACACTAACTACCCAGTCAGCACAGACCCCACAGGTTAAAGGTTGAGTCCCATAATACTGCCCCCCACTTGAGACAACAATTTTTTTTTTTTCTTTTTTTTCGGTACGCGGGCCTCTCACTGTTGTGGTATCTCCCGTTGCGGAGCACAGACTCCGGACGCGCAGGCTCAGCGGCCATGGCTCACGGGCCCAGCCGCTCCGCAGCACGTGGGATCCTCCCGGACTGGGGCACGAACCCGTGTCGCCTGCATCGGCAGGCTGACTCTCAATCACTGCGCCACCAGGGAAGCCCCCGAGACAACAATTTTAAGTAGTGGGTTCCCAGCTTACCCACACTTCTGTCTGACTTGGCTATAAATTGGAGGTTCCCACAGTCCCTCCTGCACAGGTATGATAATTTGCTATAACAGCTCACAGAACTCAGGGAAATACTTGACTTACTATTACTGATTTATTATAAAGGATACAAATGAACAGCCAGATGAAGATGTATATAGAGTGAGGTCAGGAAGGGTCTCAAGGTGTGGGAGCTTCTGTTCCCATAGAGTTTGGGTTGTGCCACCCTACTGGTAGCTTTCTGAACCCATCATTTAGGGTTTTTATGGAGGTTCCATTACAAAAGCATGATTGATTAAATCATCGACCACTGACGATTAACTGAATCCCTAGTCCCTCTCCTCTCCCTGGAGGTCGCTGGGTGAGGCTGAAAATTCCAGTCCTCTAACCATGTGGTTATTTTCTCTGGCAAACAGCCCTTCCAATAGTCACGCCATTAACATATACTCAGGTGTAGTTGAAAGGGGCTTATTAAGAATAACAAAAGACACTCCTCTCACCCCACCACTCAGGAAATTCCAGGGGTTTTAGGAGCTCTGTGCGAGGAACGGGGGATGAGGACCAAATATGTCTTTCTTATTATATCTACCAAGCCCCAAATCTTAATTTCCAACCTGTGAGGACATGTATCCTGGACAGTTTACCAATTCTTCAACATTCACACAGCCAAATCCGACTTGACTACCTTCCTTCATTTTTAATCTTATTAATAATTGTTATGTTATGGAATTATTAGAATAATTACTTATTAACTTGCTTTTTTAACCTCGCACATCATGGCTAAGTAGAAATTTTAGGGCCAGTGGAAGGGACTGGGAAAAATTGGTCATTTAAAAACTTTGGTCGTATTGAGGCAGGAGATAGATGGGCCCCAGGCTGAGCAGCCAGAGTTTGTCCCCTGTGACAGATACTCCAAAATAGCAGGAGGGAGGAGAAGCTGAGCCCTGCCCAGATAAGAGATAAAAGACCACATATTCCTCATTCTCCAAGTCAAGGAGACCTTCCTGACTACACAGGCGCAGAAAGTCTCCTTGGAGGTCAGTAAGGGAGGGGGCACCACCCCATAGTAAGTGATGCCAACCTACACATAGGCCTCTTTGCTAGAATCCATCTTGGCTAAGAGATGCACGCACACACGCACGCACGCACGCACATGGGAGGACCCTGAGATATACCAAATACGGACTCAAAACTAGGCAAAGGAAGATGATTGGTCAAAGAAAACCCAGAAGAAATGCCCCATAAAAGTGATTCAAACTACCAGGAGGGTGCAACTCCCTCTGAGCCCGCCCATGTGTCTATCCACAAGTACTCTTTTTCCTCCTAGTAAACACTTTGCTTGTTTCACTACTTTCCGTGTCTTTGTGGGAATTCATTTCTGCAAAGCCGAAAGGCCAGGGCCTTGTCACTGACCACTGGTCTAGTGGCTAGGATTCAGCACTCTCACCGCGGCGGCCTGACTTCAGTGTCTGGCCGGGAACCGAAATCCCGCTTCAAGCTGCTGCAGGCCAAGGCCACCTGAGATCAGTATTGAATCATCATCTGAAGTAGCTCGAATTTGTCTTCTTTTCCTTTTTACTGTTTTAATTCAAGCCTTTATTATCTTTCTAGTAATAGCTTCTTAATTGATCTTGACTCACATCTGCCCTCTTACTCCGGTGCATCTTGCAGATTGCTGCCAGTCTTAACATGAATCTGATGATGTAAGCCTCCTATGTAGAAATCTTTGCTGCCTTGCTGTGTCCTCAGAATACGAGGTGCACACCATTGCCACGCCATGCAGCATCTTCCTCCTTCTGACCCACAGTATTGCCTGTTGTATACTCGGGCATCAAAGCTGAGGCACCACATCTCTCATCCTGCTCTCATCCTGCTCTGTTCACCATTTTGCCGTTGCAAAATGTCTTTAATAAATTGTCTTTACTAACCTTTTTGCTTTTGGATGTAATCCTGAGCATCCTTCAAGGCTGCTTTATGTATTGTTTTCCCTTTGAAACCTTCCTCAGCACCCTAGGAAGGGCTCTGTTATGAGTTGCTCCTCTTGTACGTGTCAGTATTCCTAGGGTCTAGCAAAGCACTTTGAGCATACTGTTAACTTCTTTTTAAAATTTGAAGTCCTTATTTTTAGAAACGATCCTTAAAAATGTAGTTTTTATTACCATTTAGTTCTTTACCTGGTAAATTTCCTTTGTTTGATTTCTTAGCAAACCAAACTAACATCATCATCAGTCATCAACACTTTGACAAACATTTACCAGATGTCTAGACTGCTTGCATGCAATTAGGGGGCAGAAAGATTTAACAGTTGGTCCTGCACCACCAGCTCAGCCAGCTCCATGGTTGCGTGATTGTACTTCTTCCAGTGCTGTGCTACCATACAGTCCATGGTGAGTCCTAGCAGAGACTGTGCACAGGAAGATGATGTGCTACTAAGTCTCCAAGTTTCACTTGAAATTCAAGGTCTACCCTGATGCACACTTCACACATTTCTAAGCTTAGTGGCTACTCCCTTATATAATTTTAAACAGGTCTGAAGTCAATTTTGCAGTTAAACAAGTCTAGTTGGTTTAGTTTTGTGTTTAAATAGCAGCAGATTTCTCAGTCTCCTAGGAAACTGCATGGCAACTAGGAACTCTTTAAATATAGAGCATGCCAGGATCTCTTAAATCTTTAAAAGCAAGGACACTATTAATGAACAGTTTATAGGTAAGCATGATGACATGGCAGAATGAAATAAACTCAACTAATGACTGAATCTAACTAAACCAAACCAAACAAACTCAAACAAGTAATTATTTATCTTTAATATCTAACTGGCCCAATATTTTACCATAATTTTATTATTCTATAAAAGGATCACATCCTACAGGTATAATAAAATATATAAAAATGTTGAATGTCAGTCAAACAGAAGTACCTATGCCATGGGATAAATTCTTCTATTTTTACCGACTCGTATACTTGTACAAAGAATGAGTAACTTAAATGACCTTAAAACCCTCACTAGTTTTTGTAGTTATTTGATCATATTATTGTTAGTATCTATGTTAATAATATAGATATATAAAGGGTTAGTATTATAAACTGTAAAAGTATATCACATATTAATCATGTTTATTAGACTGAAAGGTCATCAAATGTGCATATGAGAGGTGTTCCAGACTACTCAAAGCATTCTTCAGTTTCTCTTATTCCCAAGCTCCCCTTGTTCCTTTACCTCTCTCCTCTCTGGCTTGGCAGGAACCTTGCTAGTTTGCGTTGTGTTACACCTGTTGTGAATCCACAAGCAGGTGATAATTAGCAACAGTGGTGACATTGGATCTAGCTGTAAAATGGTTGAAACCATCCAATGACCTCTACTGCTTTGGACATTCAGTTTGGTTGGAACCAGTAGAATAGCTAAATTTTTGTTTCCCACAGTCCAGCAATTCTTTAGTGGTTCTAAATACTCAGGAGAAAGTCACAGGATTTTCGTGACGTTTTCCTGGAGCATGCTGCCACCTCTTGGCCAGATAAAAGCAGGGCAGCTTTTGTAGGATCCCAGTGGAGCCTGCAGTATAATTCCTCATTCTCACTAACATTTAATACTTTCTGAACATAGTAATTTGGATTTTCAACATCTAGAGGATTCATCAAATATTTGAATTATAAATAAAAATCATATAACAGTCAAAGGGACCAAATAATCTGAAATACTTCCCACAGAGTTATACAAGGATGCTGCAAAAGAGTAAACTCTATTACAGCTAATTTTGAGTTATATAAACAGAAAGAAAATTAACCTTGGAGAATTTTATAGTGAAACTCTTAAGGATCAATTCCTCTTATGCTTATTCAGTCTTATAAGTTTGTCATCTCTTTTTAACAGAGAAAGGTTTATCGCAGGGCCAAAAGGGATGTCGGCTCCCCTGGCCCCGAGGGAGCCACCAACTGATAAACCTTTCTCTGTTCCAGACTCCGGCGTTTTGGTATTGTCTGGCCTCACTGTGCATCGTTGGGCACACGGACTTGCATCTTGGTAACAAAAATATCAATAGAGTCAATATGTGCTACACCTAAATTTTTTGATATCTAATCAAATCAACAATGTCTATTAATCATCATCAAGCCAAACACTCTACTAGGTTCTGTGACTACTACAGTGAATAGAATGACAAAGGGTCCTGCCTTCTGGTGTCATGGAGACATCAACAGAATTCTAGAACACAGTAAGGTGCATTATACATAGAGTACTTTGGGAGCATGTGGGAGGAACTCTCAACCCCATCTTGGATTATGGAAAATAAAAGACAAAGCAGATTAATGTAAATAGGCACACCAGTTTGCAGCTGACAAATACAGACAAATTTATGTCTCCCCTAACAAAAACTTAAGCCCCAGTTTTATATTGTCAGGTTTCTATCTAAAGT
Organism: Phocoena phocoena; assembly: GCF_963924675.1. Classification (NCBI taxonomy): domain Eukaryota; kingdom Metazoa; phylum Chordata; class Mammalia; order Artiodactyla; family Phocoenidae; genus Phocoena; species Phocoena phocoena. The sequence goes on from NC_089231.1 coordinate 40,584,414, forward strand.
GTATATTATTCATTGTAAATTTCCCTTTTTCTTCTCTCAAGGTAAAATACTTAAATTTGGAAAAATTGTGTACTCTTTCCATAGTTAAGATGTAAATCATTTAATAACTAAAGCTTAGAAATGACTAGAAGCTATGAAAGTTATATTTGTAGTCTCTCTGGGTTTAATATTTAGTGTCTTAGGAATGATCACTTTTACTTTTTTATGATCACTTACCAACGTGGTAATCATGCTGCCCTCCCATTTTATAATTTAGGCTTATGTTCTGTAAAAAATTGCTTCTTTAAATAGATTTTTAGCTCTGTAGGTCTGAAAGCTTTAAGAATATAATTCCCTTCAGCTTTTAAATTTATTTTGTTTAAAATGAAAGGACAAGGAATACAGTGTAGAAGTTCCTCAGAAAACTAAAAATAGAATTACCACATGATCCAGCAATCCCACTCCTGGGCATATACCCAGACAAAACTAATTTAAAAAGATACATGCACCCCAATGTTCATAGCAGCACTATTCACGATAGCCAAGACATGGAAGCAACCTAAATGTCCATCGACAGAGGAATGGATAAAGAAGATGTGGTACATATATACAATGGAACACTATTCAACCATAAAAATGAACAAAATAATGCCATTTGCAGCAACATGGATGCAACCAGAGATTATCATACTAAGTGAAGTAAGTCAGAAAGAGAAAGACAAATACCATATGATATCACTTATATGTGGAATCTAAAATGTGGCACAAATGAACCTATCTACAAAACAGAAACAGACTCACAGACATAGAGAACAGACTTCTGGTTGCCAAGGGGGAGGGGGTGGGAGAGGGAAGGACTGAAAGTGTGGGATTAGCAGATGTAAACTATTATATAAAGGATGGGTAAACAACAAGGTCCTCCTGTATAGCACAGGGAACTATACTCAGTATCCTGTGATAAATCCTAATGGAAAAGAATATAAAGAAGAATGTCTATATGTGTATCACTGAGTCACTGCTGTACAGCAGAGATTGCCACAACTTTGTAAATCAACTCTACTTCAATAAAAAAAATTAAATAACATGAAAGTTATCAGTCTGGGATGAATGAATGAATGACTAAAATAAACAAGTACATAAGTAAACAAATGAATAAATAGGTAAACACACACAGTACACAGATAATAAGCTGTTGGAATATTTCTCTCAAACTTTAGGTTGCTGCTGTAGTAAACTGTAGCTCTTTGGTATTTCCTACTAGTCATCTTCCTACTGCAAAAGCTGCTTCCCCCACCCCTGCCAATTGTCCACCTTCATTGTTGTCTTTAAACAATATATTTTTTCTCTTTAATATAGTGTGGCATTTCTAGACCTCAGAATTTCATAAAATTCAGTTGTTAATGCCTTTAAAATTTGCTAAAATACTTTTATGATTGTTCCTATTTTTAAGTAAATTTAAACTAATTTCTTAGACTGTTGAGTGGGAAATCATTTTTCAGTATTTTGACTCAGGGGCTCTTGGTAGCATCTTAAGACCTCCCATTCTCTGATTACGTGTTTATAAGAATATTTTCAGTCTATTCAAATTGCTTGGGATACCTTTTAATGGAGGTTAAAATGAATAAAATAATCTTTTCCTAATCTGCTTAAAAGTTGTTTTTAATCTAATATTTTGAACAGATAAAGTTTTGAATGATTCAAAAAGTAACAAAAAGTATAAAATGAAAAATTTTTTCTTATCTACTCAGTTCCCACCTACCTGCCTACCCCCGGATAGCCAATATAAGTGGTTTATTATATATCATTACAGAGTTTCTTTTTGCATATAAGCAATATATATATATTTATATTTTCTTAAGTTACCCTTTTACTCAAAAGGAAGCATACCATATATTCTGTTTTCACTTTACTTTTTTAAAAAAACTAATAATAGTTTTAATAATAGGTCCCTTTCTGTATTATTTAACTGAAGAACTTTTCCATTTTTTCACAACTGCATAATATTCTATCATGTAAAATTTACTAAACTATAACTTAATCGGGTTATTGCTGATGGACATTTAGGTTGTTTCCAATTTTTTGCTGTTATAAACAGTGCTACAGGAATAACCAGATATGTTTTTAAAGAGGATTATTGATCTTATTGTTTTCTGTGAATATTTTTCCTCATTTATTCTTTGCTTTTCTTTTTTTTTTTTTTGAGATATTTTGGTTTTGTTTTTGTCATGCAGAACTTTTTGATTTTATGTAGTCAGTTTTGTTAATTGTTTCTTCTATGGCTTCTTTGTTTTGTATCATGGTAAGAAAAGCCTGCCTTACTGCAAGGTTAAAAAGAAGTTTCTATTTTCTTCTAGTACTTTCATTGCTTTATCTTCACACCTAAGTCTTTGATCCATTTAGAATTTATCCTGATGTAAAGTGTGGGTCTAACCTTTACTTCCAGGTGGCTGTCCAATTGTTACAACACAGTTTATTGAATATTCCAACTGTCCCTGACCAATTTCAGATAACACCCTTTTCATATACTTAACTCCCAAATGTATTTGATTTATTTCTTGGCTTCCTATTCTGTTCTTCTGGTTTGTCTGCTATATATGTGTCAGGTTTTCTAATTGCTTTTGATTAATTAAACAGCATGATTTTTGTTTGCTTTTGTTCAATAAATTATACGGCTAGTAAACATCCTGTGCTTTGGGAGGCGTATTTTGATTCTCAAGGTAGGGTGTGAATAAAGTCAGAGAGTAGAACTGCCCATGCCTATCCTTGATATGCTCAGTGTCTAGTTCTTGTTTTCAGCCTGCAGGCCAACGTTTTCGTAGATGTGTTGGAGAGATGCTTAAAACATTTTATTAGTCATATAGGCTCCCTGATAATAGCTGTATGATTTGGACATGAAGTAGATCATGTAAATAATCAGAGATGAAAAGAGGACTTGATCTTGCCCAGCTCTACAACAAAGGAAAGTCAGAAATATGCAAATAATCACTTAGTACTCATAGAACAGTTTTTCTTATAATGTATTATTTCAGTTATTTCTTGCCATGATGTGGTAGATAATGTTATTTTGTTTAAGGATGACAAAACCAAGGCACAGAGTGGTTAAATGAGCTCAAGTTCGCACAGAGGGTGGTGGAGCCTGGATTTGAACTTAGGCAGAGCTTTTTCTTTGTTTTGTTTTGTTTTCGAGATAGCTACAGATTCACAGGAAGCTGCAGAATAGTACAGAGAGGTCCTGTGTACCCTCTACTCAGTTTTCCCCAGTGATTACATAAGATGTAACATAACCACTGGGGAAACTAGGTACAGGCATACTTCAGTTTATTATGTTTTGCAGATATGTTTTTAACAAACTGAAGGTTTGTGGCAACGCTGCATTGAGCAAGTCTATCAGTGCCATTCTCCCCACAGCATTTGTTCACTTGGTGTCTCCGTGTCACATTTTGGTAATTCTTGCAATACTTCAAACTTTTCCATTATTATTATATTTGTTATGGTGATCTGTGATCAGTGATCTTTGATGTTACTATGGCAAAAAAATCACAACTTGTTGAAAGCTCAGATGATGGTTAGCTTTTTTTTTTTTTTTTTTTTGCGGTACACGGGCCTCTCACTGCTGTGGCCTCTCCCGTTGCGGAGCACAGGCTCCAGACGCGCAGGCCCAGCGGCCATGGCTCACGGGCCTAGCCACTCTGCGGCACGTGGGATCCTCCCGGACAGGGGCACGAACCCGAGTCCCCTGCATCAGCAGGCAGACTCTCAACCACTGCGCCACCAGGAAGCATTTTTAAGCAATAAAGTATTTTTTAAATTGAAGTATAGTTGATTTACAATGTTTTGTTAGTTTCTGGTGTACAGAAAAGTGATTCAGTCATATTATATATATATATATAATATATACACACATATTCTTTTTCATGTTCTTTTCTATTACAGTTTATTACAGGATGTTGAATATAGTTCCCTGTGCTATACAGTAGGACCTTGTTGTTTATCTATTTTATATATAGTAGTTTGTATCTGCTAATCCCAAACTCCTAACTTATCCCTATCCCAACCCCTTTCCCCTTTGGTAACCATAAGTTTGTTTTCTGTGTCTGTGAGTCTGTTTCGGTTTTGTAAATAAGTTCATTTGTGTCATGTTTTACATTCCACATATAAGTGGTATCATATGGTATTTGTCTTTCTCTGTCAAACTTACTTCGCTTAGTATGATAATTTCTAGGTCCATCCATGTTGCTGCAAATGGCATTATTTCATTCTTTTTTATGGATGAGTAGTATTCCACTGTGTATATATACCACATCTTCTGTATCCATTTATCTGTTGATGGCCATTTAGGTTGCTTCCATGTCTTGGCTATTGTAAACAGTTCTGCAGTGAACCTTGGTATCTTTCCAAATTTTAGTTTTCTCTGGATATATGCCCAGGAGTGGGATTGCTGGATCATATGGAGACTCTATTTTTAGTTTTTTAAGGAAACTCCATACTGCTCTCCATAGGGGCTGCACCAATTTACATTCCTACCAACAGGGTAGGAGAGTTCCCTTTTCTCCATACCCTCTCCAGCATTTGTTATTTGTAGACTTTTTAATGATGGCCATTCTGACTGGTGTGAGGTGGTACCTCATTGTAGTTTTGATCTGCATTTCTCTAATAATTAGCGATGTTGAGCATCTTTTCATGTGCTTTTTGGCCATATGTCTTCTTTGGAGAAATGTCTGTTTAGGTTCTCTGCCCTTTTTTTTTTTCGATTGGGTTGTTTGTTTTTTTGTTATTGAGTTGTATGAGCTGTTTCTATATTTTGGAAATTAAGCCCTTGTCAGTAACATTGCTTGCGAATATTTTCTCCCGGTCTGTAGATTGTTTTTTGTTTTGTTTATGGTTTCCTTTGCTGTGCAAAAGCTTATAAGTTTGATTAGGTCCCATTTGTTTATTTTTGCTTTTCTTTCTATTGCCTCGGGAGACTGACCTAAAAAACCATTGGTACGATTTATGTCAGAGAATGTTTTGCCTGTGTTCTCTTCAGGAGTTTTGTGGTGTCATGTCTTATATTTAAGTCTTTAAGCCATTTTGAGTTTATTTTTGTGTATGGTATGAGGGTATGTTCTAAATTCATTGATTTACATGTGGCTGTCCAGCTTTCTCAACACCACTTGCTGAAGAGACTGTCTTTTCTTCATTGTATATTCTTGCCTCCTTTGTTGAAGATTAATCGACTGTAGGTATGAGGGTTTATTTCTGGGCTCTCTATTCTGTTCCATTGATCCATATTTCTGTTTCTGTAAACAATAAAGTATTTTTAAATTAAGGTGTACCTTTAAAAAAAATAATGCTGTTGCACACTTGAGAGACAACAGTATGGTGTAAACATAGCTTTTTAAAAAAATTTGTATTGGAGTACAGTTGATTTACAATGTTGTGTTAGTTTCTGCTGTACAGCAAAGTGAATCAGTTATACATAATCATATATCCACTCTTTTTTAGATTCTGTTCCCATATAAGTCATTACAGAGTATTGAGTAGAATTCCCTGTGCTATACAGTAGGTTCTTATTAGTTATCTATTTTATATATAGTAGTGTGTATATGTCAATCCCAATCTCCCAATTTATCTCTCCCCCCCCCCCAAACATAACTTTTATATGCACTGGGAAACGAAACAATTCATGACTCTCTTTGTTGCAATATTTGCCTTATTGTGGTGATCTGGAAGTGAACCTGCAATATCTCTGCAGTATGCCTATAAAAGGGTTACATCTTATGTAACCATGATACAATATTAATACTAGAAAACTGACATTGGTGCAATGTGTGTGTATAGTTCTATGCCATTCTATAACATGTAGATTTGTGTAACTGCCACTGCAATTAAGATACAGAACTATTCCTTTACTGCAAAATTTCCCCTAATGCTATCCCTTTATAGGCACGCCCACCCCAACCCTAACCCTGGTAACTGCTAATCTGTTCTCCATATTTTTAATTTTGTCATTTTGAGAATGTTATATAAGTGGAAAAATATAGTATGTGACCTTCTGAGGACTTTTTTCACCCAGCATCATGACCTTGAGTGCCATCCAAGTTGTTGTATGCAGTTTGCTGCAGACAGCATATATCTGGGTCATGGTTTTTATCCACTCTGCCAATCTCTGTTTAAGTGGGGAACTTAGACTATTTTCATTTAATGTAATTATTGATATCTTATAGCTTAAGTATTCCATCTTATTTTTCATTTTATGTTTGTTCTCTCTGTTTCTCCATTTTGCCTTCCTGTGGGTTGCTAAAACATTCTTTGGAATTCCGTCTTAATTCATCTATAGTGTTTTGAGTGTATGTCTTTGTATAGCTTTCTGAGTGGTTGCGCTAGGCATTGTATTATGTATACATAACTTATCACAGTCTACTGGTGTTGGCCTTTGCCATTTCAAATAAAGTATAGAAACCTTACCTCCACCATTTATAATGTAATTGTCTTAAATATTGATATTTCCTCTACTTACATTTAGAACCACATCAAATAATGCTATAATTTTTTTACTTCAACCATTAAACACAGTTTAGAAAACTCAAGAGGTGAAGGAATGTCTATTGTATTTACCCAACTTTTTACTCTTTTTGTTCTTTCTTCCTTCCTGATGTTCCAAGTTTCCTTCTTTTATCATTCCTTTCTGATTTAAGAACTTCTTTTAGCCATCCTTTAGGGTAGCCTGCTGGCAACAAATTCTCTTACTTTTCTTTCATCTGAGAATGTCTGAATTTCCTTTCATTCTTGAAGGATATAGAGTTTTTTTCTTTCACCGCTGCAAGAATATTCAGTCTTCTTATGTGTGTTTTATATATAATGTCCCAGGATTTTAGCAATGCTTAGCAGGAGGATTAGGGAGAGGTACATTTATGCCATCTTGTCTTGGAACCAGAAACCCATCGGGCAGTTTTTAATATTTAGTGTTATTTGTATTCAGATTTGGAAAATGGAGACTCCAGGAGTTATCCAACATGTAGTTGATTTTTTCAAATATTCTAGAATTATTGTCAGTGGTACTAAAATCATATGTCCTGTATATATAATGGAATATTACTCAGCCATAAAAAGGAACGAAATTGGGTCATTTGTAGAGACATGGATGGATCTAGAGACTGTCATACAGAGTGAAGTAAGAAAGAGAAAAACAAATATCGTATATTAACACATACATATGGAATCTGAAAAAATTCGTTTAGACGATCTTATTTACAAAGCAGAAATAGAGACACAGACATAGAGAACAAACATATGGATACCAAGGGGGGAAAGCGGGAGGGGTGGTGGTGGTGGGATGAATTGGGAAATTGGGATTGACACTATTGATACTATGTATAAAACAGATAACTAATGAGAACCTACTGTATAGCTCAGGGGACTCTACTCAGTGCTCTGTGGTGACCTAAACGGGAAGGAAATCCAAAAAAGAGGGGATATATATATGCGTATAGCTGATTCACTTTGCTGTACAGTAGAAACTAACACAATATTATAAAGCAACTATACTCCAATAAAAATTTTTTAAAACATCATATGTCCTGAAGCCACCAGAAAATGATGTCAAGAACAAAGCTTAAGATATTGGATGCAAACTCTAGATGCATTTCTAAGAAGTGTAAAATAATTTATTTACCAACAGAAAAAGATATTAGAGTACAAATAAAAAAGCCAGCTGAATATGTCCAGTGTTTGTCACTCAGTCTGTTTTAGATTGATTACTTTCTGGGAGTTTAATGGAATAGCTCTTTGAGAAAGGAAAGGACTCCTTTCCAAAATTACGCGTGCAGGGTTTTAGTGAGACACACACTCATTAGTGTTGATTGGAGTTAAGTAACTCATATCACCTAGGGCATTTAGCTCGCTTTGTTAGTGTCTAATCTGGTGCCAGACTCCCAAAAGGCCCTGAATTTGGCAAGGCCACAGTAAGATGAAATGCATAGCTGTTTCTTAAAAAAAATAAATGCAGTCCAAGCTGTTCTCTATAAGTTTTAAGCTTAGATTTAATCAAGTCCAGCCAAAATTATTCCACCCAGGAGCTATTATCACATTCTTCCTTTTGAAAGCATCTAAAACCACGGAATTGTTGGCAGTCACATCCAATCCTTTAGAAACGAAAAATTCTTATAGCCTCCCAATTCCTAACTCCAACTTCCTTTTCCTGTTTAACATGTTTGTGGAGTTATTTGGGAAAAAAAAGATTTGAGTTTTAATTTGTAAATCTTCAATTTAATGCAAGGTAACTTTCTGGTAATGAAAAGGATACTGAATCTGGGAGAAAAAGTATTGGAAAGCTGGCTTACAAAGGCATTAATACAGATTTATTTCTCTCTCTCTCTCTCTTTAGTTAGCAGAAGATAACATAAGAACAAAACCCAAGAGATAATGGCAGTAACCTCAGACTGACTTTAAGAACTACCAGTTTTTATTTATTTAAATACTTTTTGAGCGGAAAAACTCAAAGCTGGACTTAGCCATGATTCCCCCTCCCCCATCCAAATCTGTTTCTTCACCTTTTTTAAAATAGATGTTTACATGAAAAAGAAAATACTTAAAGATGTGTATGTTCTACTAATAGCTTGTCAGAACCATCTGTGGTTTTGTTTGGGACCTCTTTCTGTTTATGCAGTAGCCCCCTGCCGCTTAATAAACAGGTACTTTTTAATTGGTTGGGCAGTTCACATTAGGGAAGGCCTTTTAGAGCTGATCATGCGTGGTACAGGATGTGCTTATTCTAAGCAAAGTTGAGAAATACATGGAAGCATGCTTTTGGCTCTTTCTTAAATCAGTACCCTGTTTCTCTTTCCTGAGTTCACCCATTTCTACCTATCCTGAGGCCTGACTGTACTTTCACGGGGCTGTCGGCAGATCTTTGCTACCATTAGCTTAAGGTATACATACAAAATGATTTAAGTAAGGTAAGGTTCCTCCCAATGTGCTTTGCTTTTTAAACAGGATCTTTGGAAGATAAAAAGGTGCTTTTCCTCTTCCACTCTGCCTGCCTGAGGCCAGAAGGAGTTAGTTAGCATGCCATCTTGAAGGAGTATGGACCCCTGGTCTGTGCTTGTTGGATATACACATTAGACTTTTTATGAATTATGGAAGCACTTCTGGGAGGAGAAGGGCTCCAACGTGAACAAATCACTGGAGTCTAGCCATCCGGGGCTCTCAAGGGAAGAGCTTAAGCTAAAGGCCTTCCCTCACTGGGCCATCAATCCAAATCAAACAATAAATTGCAAGTGACCATCTGCTCTCTTAATCATGTGCTGCTTTCTTTCCTTGGGCTGGTTGTCATCCTCTGGTCTGGCCCCTTTTACTAATTAGCTGAAGCTTGATCTTTAGGTGAACCACAGTTTCATTTTATCCTGAATGGAATATGGGTTTATTTATTCTTCCATTTGGTTAAACCATTTGAGGGAAAATTTTAAAAAATTGTTGTTACTCTAAAGTTTACAAAAGCTGGTTATTTAGAATCTGGGTTGATATTTTACTTTTGCTGAGTACCTTTGAATGCTCCCAAATGAATGGTTTTATTTTATTCCTTTTCTCAGCTTGGCAGTGAAAATGGCAATGTTTACATTTACTGTTTTTTAGAGCTAGACAGTATTCTTTGTTGTTTATTAAGTTTATTAAGTAATACATATATATCACAAAGGATCTAGTTATATCGTACAAAGGCAAAGTTTAGATAACTGGTGCTAACAGTTTGGTATGCATCCTTTTGCTATGTTTATACGAATACAAGATAAACTCAGTATTTAAATGTAGCAAAGCTATAGGGGAATATTTCTATAACGTGGTGGGGTGGACTATTGGAGTGAAGGAGGGGAGCTTTGTAGGCAAGATGGAAAACCCGGAAGCTTAAAGTCAGATCTGAACTACATTAAAAGTTGAACTTTCTGAAGACGATAACCAGTTGGGAAATTGTTTATGATTCCCAAACAGTTGAATGTTTATTTCACTAAGTATAGTGTTTTCAAGTTCCAACCATGTTGTAGCATGTATCATGCCATTTAGGCAAGGAATTCCAGGGTCATGGGGACCTGGAGAATATTCTAGAATGGGGATGCTTTGTGCTAAGAGGAGTGGAGAGGAGGACCAGAGTGGGGGCTCTGGGTCCTCATACAGTGTGTGAGGAGCAGCATTATGTTGTTTATTTATTTATTTATTTTTGCGGTATGTGGGTCTCTCACTGTTGTGGCCTCTCCCGTTGCGGAGCACAGGCTCTGGATGCGCAGGCTCAGCGGCCATGGCTCACGGGCCCAGCCGCTCTGCGGCATGTGGGATCTTCCCGGACTGGGGCACGAACCCGTGTCCCCTGCATTGGCAGGTGGACTCTCAACCACTGCGCCACCAGGGAAGCCCTTATGTTATTTATTGAAGCAGGTTGTTAGAAATGTTGAACTGCCTAACAATAGAGGGAAGATTGAGTGTATCCGCTTAATAAGACGCCATAAACCACCAAAAACTTTAATCTTGGAGGCTATACAGCAACATGGAAAATGTTTGTTGTATATAAAATCCAATGTGAAATGTTCAGACTGTAAAATTGAATGGACACTATGACTTTAACTATAATACATAAAATATCAACTAAAGAAGTTCCACTTCTAGGAATTTATCCCACCAATATACTCTCATATCTGCATAAAGATATGAGTACCAGAATGTTTGTTGTGGCATTGTTTGTAATAACAAAAAATTACAAAGAAGTGATTTGGTATTTTATAGGGACTGGGTAAATAAATTATGCTACATCGTACACTGAAATAACATGCAGGCATTACAAAGAGTGAGGCAGCTTTTTAAAATTTTTTTTCGGGACGCAGGCCTCTCACTGTTGTGGCCTCTCCCGTTGTGGAGCACAGGCTCCGGACGCGCAGGCTCAGCGGCCATGGCTCACGGGCCCAGCCGCTCCGCGGCATGCGGGATCTTCCCGGACCGGGGCACGAACCTGTGTCCCCTGCATCGGCAGGTGGACTCTCAACCACTGCGCCACCAGGGAAGCCCTCTTTAGTGCTTTTTAACTTAAAAAGGGAGATTAAGGAAAAATGAATGCCTAAGCAGCCATGAGAGGGAGGTTTCATGAGCTTTAATCACCTCTTCTTATGCTGCCGAATTCTGGCACTACTTAAATTCCAGCAGACTTGTTCATATTACAAGTCTTCATTGTCCCTGTTGTGTTCAGAGGCAGAGTGTTATGATTTGGCTTCTATTAATACAGTCATTTAAACATTGAGTATGTCTGTACGTTATAAAATGATGAAAAATATGGTTTCTGAACCTCATTATTGGGTTGCACGATATAGCTACACTCAAGAGGGAAGGCTGAATTCTAGAGAAATCTCTGGCTTTGGCTAAGATTTACCAAATGGTTCATTTCTGTTAATGATTTCTGGCACATTTCTTATGAATAAAATAAGGCACCTGGATGCTTTTTTTGGCTTTTCTAATTGAGCCTTAGCTTGCATCATTTTACCTTTAGATATTGTACTTCCTTTCATACCTACCCTTCTGACTCTTGATAACTATTTGGTCCTAATAGAAGAATTAAGGCAGATAACTTCTACAACAAAAGGATCTGGTACTATTTTGAAAAGCCTGGGGTATTGTGGTGATAAAATCAATGAAATCTTCTGAGTTTCTTCATTCTCTGTGTTCTGCAAGACTTAGCAAACTCATAAATATCTATTATTGGCCTGCTTGGCTATATAGGTGACATTTCAAGGTCTAAGCTGGTACTTATTTCTTATTAGCAGCACCTATGGAAGTGCCTGACTTATTGGTCCATGTTAGGTTTCCAGTTGGTGCTAAATTTCTAACCCTAGTTCTTGCGTTCCAGTACTTTTAATTTTTTTCCAAACTCTTGGTAATAATTACGTAAATAAATTACTCTTTTTTTTTGCACAGATGAAAAGGAAATGATCCTAGATTGATTGATTAAATTTTATTCCAGGCACAGGCAAATTGTTTATGATTATAGCTTCCTTAATTGGCACATAAACTAACCTTTAACTGTAGCTTATCTCCTAAAAGATATGATTCATTAAAATGGGAGAAATTCTCCTGATTTATGCTTACAGTTTTCATGTACCCTTTGCTGATGCTTCATTCAAATTCGTAAGTAATCAGATTGCCAAGTTATGCTTACAACTGGTGTTCTAATTAGTTTGGGATGGCAGCTCATTCATTTGAACCCACATAATAAGCTGGGAAAAGGGTGTTATATTTTTGAATTGAATTGTTGTCTCAGATCAGAATTCTGTTGCATTTTTTACCTTCTAGTTTTTGAATTTAAAATCTCTCTATTCAAGAGACAGCACATTCTGTCTATTTATTCTGTAAACTTTGCCATTTTTTCCTCTAGGAGGTTAAAAGATTGATAATGGAGAGAGTAAGACATTTTATAAGCAGAGTTCCTGACTGGTTTGAACATTATGTCTTTTCCCTTTGGCAGGCAGCAGGATATGTTAAAAACAACATGGGTTTGAAGTAGGCCAAGGTTGGAATGCTAACGTACTAATTACTAGTTACTTTCACACAAGTTACTAGATGTGTACATTGGCAAATTAAGCTTTCTAACACACAATTGCTTCAAATATAAAGTAGGCATATAATCTTTGTCATGCTAGGAAGTTGTGAGACATAATAAGAGAATATATAAAACTCTGGCATGTATGATTTTCAGTTTGGCCTTCAATTCAATAAATACATACTACATTCTCAATATCTCTTAAAAATAAATCTTCTTGATGACTTCTTTTTTTTTTTTTTTTTTGACTGCTCCACGCAGCATGCGGGATCTTATTTCCCCAGCTAGGGCTCAAACCCATGCCCCCTGCAGTGGAAGCTCAGAGTCCGAACCACTGGACCGCCAGGGAACTCCCCTTGATGACTTCTAAATAAAAGGATACGTCACAGAATACTGTGCTATAGTAAAAGAATAATTGATATTTTATCATCTGGAAACCTCTCTTATTCAGTATTTCTGCATATCTATTATATAATAATGATGATTAATGTTTATTAGTGTAACCCTGAGCCCAGAGGATCCTCCCAAATGATTAAAAATAGGGAATTCATATGATTTCCTCTTTAAGCATTTTTATTATGTTCTAATTCCTTAAAAGTCAGTAATCCAGTTGATTGGGTTTCCTTTTGGATACAGGCAAAAAGTCCATGGTTTAATACTACATATTACTTTTAACAATGATAAATATATATATGAAAACTATCTGCTGACTAGAATATAGTTTTTCATAATCATGCCAGATAACCAGTCCGTTGAAAAGTACTAAGAATAACATAGTAATACCACCCATTACCCAGTGCTTCAGATGTGCCAAACTCTTGTACGTTTCTCATCTGATCTCAACATCTAATCTTAACATTAACTTGGACCACGAGGGATGTGTAGTATTATTCCAGTTTCACAGATTAAGGAAGTCAGAGAGGTTAAATAAATTGTTCAAGGTCATACAGGAAGTGAGTGACAGAACACAGACTTGAGCCTATAGCTGTCTTACTTAGCCACCTTACTCCAAAGCTTGGGCTCTTAACCTCCATGGAATTCTAGACTGCCTCTTATAACTAGCTTCTCCTTAGTCTTTTTCTTATGCCTTGTGGTCAAACCCCTTTCTCTGAATGATTCTGTGCTAGGAAAATGGATTGTGCCTTATTATTATGTGTTCTGATATACAAGTCAAGACTATTTCAGCAGGAGGGAAAATGTACTGGCAAATAGCAAAACAACACCACATCTGTGAGGCTGATGGGGTAGAAAGGTCACACCAAACTTAGCATCATTGTTGAAGATGTGGGGGTTCAACAGTGTGGAAAGTCCATTGTGAGTCATTTCCCTATGTCATGGCCAGAATATAGTAATGGAAACGGTACATTTCACACCCAGAAGAAAACAAAATCAAAGAATGGGAGGGCTTGCTGGTAATGTCTGCAGAGAGATGACCTGGCAACATTAACCTGTGACTGAGAAGGATTCTAATCTCTCAGTGGAGACACCTCTAAAGTTGGCAGCCACCTAGACTGTTGTATGTGTGATATGTGTTTTTTTCTGGGCAGAGGGTCCAACAGCATTGTCAAATTCTCTATGGTACTCATAATGAAAATAGTTAAGAATTAGCTCATCTAAATTTAGCCTTACAAAGTGATTTTAAAAAAGTTATAAAGATATAATTGAAGATACTTTCTGAGGATGTAATTATGTATGGTTTTATGTTAACCACTCCAGATAAAGAGAACTTTATGGGCAATATTACCTAATGTTTAAGAGCAGCAAGTTTTGGAAGTCAGTGAGTGGGTTTGAATCATTATCACTGTCCTAGCCATTTCTAACTTAACTTCTGAGGCTCAACTTCCACATCTGTAAAATGGGAATAGTAATATATACTTCAATGGGTTGTTATGGGGATTAAATGAGGGGAATTGAATTATCTGAGCAAAGAAAAATATAAATTATCCAAATAGAGCAAACAGTATGATAAGGGTTCATAGGTATTCAGTATATGATTATGGTCAGAGTCCCATAGCCTTTATTTCAAAACTTAAAACAGCTAAGTGAATCTAGCCCATGTCCAGGACACAGGAAACATAACAAAAAGAGTAAATTAGTTTAAGTCAAGGAAAGTGACTTTTCAGCAAAATTGAGGCAGGAAGTGTGAGAGAAGGCAGAGAGTTTGTTGTAGATGAAGCAAATATCCAGGTTACCGTGGGAAGGCTGGGTGGAGGCGTGAGGATTTAGGAGTGATCTGATTGAGCAGTTGCTGGAAGAATGTGATGCTGCTTTGAGGTTACCTCAGATGCAAGAGTGGGTCACACACCATAGGTACCATGTTCAGAGCTTCAGTGTTTAATTATGTAAATGACTTCTTGAGGGGATATTCCAGCTGCTTGCAAAGCCATGCCTCATTTATTATAGTCATGAACACACACAAGTCCTCATATTGAAAAATATATTAGTTTGTAATTGGGGTGGGGGTGGGAGATGAAAAGGAAGGCCTTGATAACTAAAAATTCTCCAGAGGTCCCATTGCCCTTAACAACAGTCAGAAGATGGGCAGGCACAATCCTTCACCTCAAGCAGGAGAGAGACTCCTTCACAGGTCAGCTTTCCTCAGCCTGCTTTTAAAAGAAGGTGTTAGTACGATATAAAAGAAATGCACTTTCACAATAAAATTAAAAATTTCCCAACAGAAATTGAAATAAGAGAAAATTTTTAATGACAATCAGCAATCTTCAAAACTTGAAGATGGAAACTAACATTTTAAATTAGCTATTTCCTTAATGTAATAATTTATATTAAATTTCCTAGCATGGAGCTTGGTACATAGTAGGCTTCACATATTTTTTTCTCCCCTGCCCTTTCATATCTTTCCTGTTCAATGAAAACTTCAGAACTCAGTAGGGAACCTGGTCACAATACTACAGTGGTGTTCTCTAATGAATAACAAGGCACATTTATGTGATAAAATATCTTTTTTTTAAAACTTTCAAAATATATCCTGCATAAGATTTTCGTGCCATTTCAGAGCTAAACATTCTCTGTTCTCCAAGAATATGAAATCTGAAGACTTTTAACAAATAGAAACGGGATTTTTTTTTTTTTTTTTTTCTCTGCAGTAAAGGCCATAGAAAAGTTTATGGACTTGTCCTTGGCTTTTATGAATGGGACGTGAAAACACCCACTTTCCTTTCCCAGAGACTGTTTCAGGGAAAACCTCTTTTCTCATTCTACTTACATTCTAAATCCTTACACAAAATTATTAATTTATATTTGCTGATTTGACTGAATGTATAATCTCAATCTTAAGGCATTTCAAGTTCTTTTTGGCAATCACAGGAAGTTTCCATGTTCCTAAAGGGATGTTCAGTTTACTTTCTTCTTTAATTATGAGTTTTTAAACCTATCAGAAGTGATACGTTTTGAATGAAAGGATATCTGGATACTATGATGGGATGGTGAGGGACAATCAAATCATGAAGACTGTTCAGCAAGCAGCAAGTTAAAATTGACCTACCGTCCTTGGTACTATCGGAACACCAATAGCCAGGATTTGTCTACTTTATTCAGATTTAAAGGGATAAATTCCAAACCTCATAGTAGTATCCCGTTGCTTATAGTGACAAACATCATTACTTTTCATCCAGATGACCCATAATTTTGTGTTATAAGAGGACTTTGGGCTAAATTTTTATATCTATAGTCATTAATTTTACATGAAATATGATAATTTTCTAGTGTTTTCTCTTGTTTTTTAAGCAGCATATTTTGGTAGCACAGTATTGTCCCAGATTATCCCTTAGGGGACACAGTAACTTCTAGGCTTATAGGAAATTGGGAAAAGATGCTGGATAAAGATCTAGAAACCTTAATAAGGTGTCTGAGAACATCCAAATGCCAGGATAGATTTGGGACCCTCAGCGTCTCCCTGTGTTTCCTTTGTTAGAAGTCTCACATAGAACTATAGTGAACCTGGGATCCACTTGGATGATTAGTGGCAAAAGTAATCTGCTCTGGGTACCAGCCAGACTTGGAGAGCTTCAGGAGTCCCTGAAAGGGCGGATGAATTTTTGAGAGCTCTTAGCACAGTTAAAAGCTCACAGGAGTGGGTGGCAAGCTGTGGTCTCTGTGGTCAGATTGTCTGGTTTCAAGTTCTAGTTCTGCCATTTACTGGTTGTACAACCCTGGGAAAGTTATTCAACCTCTCTGTGCCTTAGTTTTCTCATCTGTAAAGTGGGAAGATGATAACAGCAGAGTTGTTTCGAGGATTGAATAAATTAATTTTTAAAAAGCCAAATAGGGCCTGGGACATAGTAACTGTGCATGTTTAGAAAAGAAACTACCAGAGAAGGGGAAGATCAATATAGTCTAGAGCAGGAGGTGGTAAATTATCACCCGTAGGCCAAATCTGGCTTGCCTCTCTCTTTTTTGTAAATAAAGTTTTATTGGAACACTGCTACACCTATTCATTTATGTATTGTCTATGGCTGTTTTCGTGATACAACAGAAGAGTTTAGTAGTTGTCACAGAGACCTAATGGCCTGCAAAATCTAAAATATTTACTATTTGGCCCTTCACAGGCTCTGAACTATGGTCTTCATTCTTTTACATTAGTGTATTTCCTTTATTCAATAGTAAATGCTTTTGCCACAGATCCAGCAAAAGTGCTTCCAGCCACTCTTTCCCTCTCCAAATGCGTGGGAGTCTGTAGGTCATGAAACTCCCACGAAGCAGCATATTATACCAAGCCAACAGGCCGCCCATGTCACAGAATGAATTGTGACTGGATCTTTTGTGGTGGTACTGTGGACCATTGAGACTAATATGACAATTACCTTCTGAGTATTTATGTGAGATAATTTAATTTTAGAGCTCATAAACAAGATCAGAGTTATGTGGTTTAACAAAAGGTCTCCTTATGTGTACATACTCTTGCCAAAAACATGATGAAATCCTGAAACACGGCAAACTTAATGTGCACTTTTAGATTTACATGTGGCAAACAGAATTGAGTAGCGTATCTGTTCGTAAATATTCCTTCTGCTATTAGCTATTAGGAGGCACTTGGGAAACCTGGATAGTTCTATTCAATATGAAAATGATTTCCTCCCTCACTGTGGAGCCCCCTCCCAGTAAATACACTCATACCAAAACCCTGCAGGTGATTTTTCTTTTTAAAATTTTATGTTCCATAGCAAGCATACTCATCTTTTCTCAGCATCTTGCCTATTCACTTGTACCTGGCCTTGCTTACGCTGCCTGCTCATTGTAAAAGGAACTCCTGTCTTGAGGCTGCCCTGGTGCCGTGTCTTCCAGAGGCTCCAAAAGCATAGCAGGATACAAGAAAAGTTAAGTCTGTACTGGTACTAGGTTAAAAATTAGATTTGGTTTATTTACCAAACTTTTCAGGTAACTTTAAAATTAAAAACAACCTTTTTTCTTTCAACCCAATTTGAAAACACCAGGCTCAGTCATGCCTACATGTCAACTGGAAAAGAATTGGTAGAGGAAAATGTGTTCAAATTAATTCAAAGTTATTGAAGAGATACACAACCACTCAGCAATGCACTGATAATTAGGGGCTTTTTTTTTTCTTTTAAAGGAGATGGTTTTTATTACCTTTGCTGACAGCAAAGGCCACCAGTGATCAGTTTGGTTCAGCAAGTACTTATTTAGTACAGATTCAGTACAAAGCTTGTGTGGCCATACTTCTTTAAATTAGATATAGTGGAACCGGTGTTCTAATTACCTGACTATAGATTCGAATAAAGACATTTTAGCAATTTTGATTTTTAAACATAATATATATAATATAAGCATTTAATCACTGTAAATATAATAGTATGTATGAAAAAAGGACGGTAGTCATCTTATGAAAAATGCATACTGTATAAAAAAACCTCACTGATAATTAAAAGAAGCAGACCAAAATAAGATATCACTTTTTACTTATAGATTGGCAAAGTTTGATAATGTGCCATGTGTTGGGTATGAGGGGAAATGACGACTCACATACACTGTTGGTGGAAGTTTAAATTTGACAAACCTTTTTGGAGGGCAGTTTGGCAATAGGTACGAAAATATATTCCTTTGACTCAGCAGTTCTGCTTCGAGGAGTTTTTCTACAGATACACTCACACATGTTCAAAGATACATATACAATGATATTCATTGCAGCACTCTTATAATGGTAAAAAGCTGAAAACAACAGAATTTATAATGCATTTGTTATGGACTGAATTGTGTTCCCCCCAAATTCGTATGTTGAAGTCCTAACCCCCAGTATCTTAGAATGTGACTATATTTGGAAATAGGGCCTTTAAAGAGGTGATTAAGTTGAAATGAGGTCATAAGGGTGGGGCCTTAATTCAATATGACTGGTGTCCTTATAAGAAGAGAAAGAGACCAGGGGGCACACACAGAGAGGAAAGGCCATGTGAAGACACAATGAGAAGGTAGCTGTCTGCAAGGCAAGGAGAGAGGCCTCAGGAGAAAACAAACCTATTGGCACCTTGATCTTGGACTTCTAGCCGCCAGAACTGTGAGAAAGTAAATTTCTGTTGTTTTAAGCCACCCGGTCTGTTGTATTTTATTGGGCAGCCCTGGCAAACCAATGCAGCATCCATTTAATGAAGTACTCTACAGTTTCAGTGTAGGGTATATTATCCTCCCATTTATTGGATTCAAAAAAATTTTAAAGATATACTATGGGGCTTCCCTGGTGGCGCAGTGGTTGAGAGCCCACCTGCCAATGCAGGGGACGTGGGTTCGTGCCCTGGTCCGGGAGGATCCCACGTGCCGCGGAGTGGCTGGGCCCGTGAGCCATGGCCGCTGGGCCTGCGCGTCCGGAGCCTGTGCTCCACAATGGCAGAGGCCACGACAGTGAGAGGCCCATGTACTGAAAAAGAAAAAAAAAAAAAAGATATACTATGGTATGCTTGTATATTCATAAACATTTTGCAGTTTTTTGGGGGGAAGGTCCTCCTAGTGGGGCTTGGGAGTAGGTGAGGGAGGCTTTTATTTTTCATTATATGCCATTTTGTATTGCTTGAATGTATTTCTAAGAACTTATAGGTTTTATAATAATAAAGCATCTGGTTAAAATAGATAAAAGCAAAACAACATTCTGCCTAGAATATGAATATTATTTGACAGATGGGGATGGAGTACCCCCCACACACCATACATACTTATAGAATAACATTTGTTTTATTGTTGTTTTTTCCCATTGAATTTCAGCATTGAGGAATTTATCCTAAGGATAGGATCAGAGATAGGTAAAACGATAGATGTTCAAAGGTGCCCAATGTAGCTATGCTTATGAGAATGAAATATTGGGAATTTAAACAACAGGGTGTGGTATAAGACCTAGAGCTAAGTTTCAAGATTAGGTACTGCCTTCTGCTATATTTAAAATAGATAACCAACAAGGGCCTACTGTAGAGCACAGGGGACTCTTCTCAATATTATGTAATGACCTAAATAGGAAAAGAATTTGAAAAAGAATAGATGCATGTATATGTATAACTGAATCACTTTGCTGTACACCTGAAACTAACACAACATTGTTAATCAACTATACGCCAATATAAAATAAAAAGTTAAAAAAATAAATAAAAAGATTATGTGCTGCCTTGACATCTGAAACTGTGTGTGTGGAGAGGCTTGAATGGCTTAACTGCAAATCCCGCCCCCGCCCGCCCCCCCCCCCCCGCCCCCCGCCCAATTCTGCTCCCTCGGATAAGATACACTGGCCCAAACCTCTCCTTATCGGGGGGCCAGGCACAGTGCTGCTTATCCCTGAGTAGTGGGTTTCAGTTTCCTGCCAGTCTGCAGGATTATTCAGACAAGCCAATGGCACCCTCCTGCAGGAACTAGGGGTCACCTCACCCTATTGTTTCAATGGAGCCTGCCTCTCACAGACCCTGCTTGTTCACTCTGTTCCCAGGGGGTAGCCCCCAGGCGGCTCCATGTGTTATGCAGTGTCTTCCCTGGGACGTGAGTATATGGGAGCAATAAACCGTTGTTGGTCTCATCAGTCTAGGTGTCATGTATCTGGCCATCCCTGTCACCCTAGGGCAGGAATCCCTCCCTCACCAGTGGGGTGAAGTGGAGGTAAATAAAACACAGAGGATTGATGAATTAAATTATGGTACATCCAAAAGCCAAAAGGCTATACAGTCATTAAAAATCTTGTAAAATATTTAATAATATGTAAAACTGCTTATAATATATTAGGCTTAATAAGTAAACACTTTGAGATGTTGTGTCATCTGTCAATCTCTTGGTGGTTTTGAGAACTAAATGGACACAGGGGACAGTACGTGGAGGAACAACAGAAAGTCCCCCAGGACTCCAAGAGTTTGATTAGTGGTATCAGACTTTTAGACTGGAAATCCACGGAGGTCACTTCTTGCCCTGATGTGTTGACTCATCTGAAAAATGAAGAGGTTGGACCGCTTCCTTTTTTATCTCTGAGGTCTCTTCTAGCTGTAACATTGTGATTCTATAGGATCAGTTTCAAGGGGAATTGCATTCCAAGCAGCAATGTTAGAGTCACATTACAGTCCCCTGAGCGTAGCGACAGTACTTCCTGCATTGACACAGGGACCAGGGCCTCTTTTGGGACTGCTTGTATATGTAAGACACACACACACACACACACACACACACACACACAGAGGCACACGTACAGTCTCTTTTCTACTCTCTGTCTTGGAGAATATATCAATAATTACCGGCACACTAATATGCCTAGTCAAAAATGGGCTCTTGGGTCTCAGGAAACCCCAGGACCATCATTATGACGTGTCAGAGCGTTCCACAGTATTGGCTGGGAAATGGTACTCTAGGAATAGGGATACAGAATTAAGCCCTATTCCTAGGTATTTTTTCTTCTCACCATTTTTGCCTTTCCACATTCTAAAGAACTTGAGCAGAAATATTCATAGTAGTCTTTACTGCTTAGATTCTCATAAAAGAAAGACTAAAGCCTAGACAGTTGAGACCTAGGAAGAAAAAGCATAGAATTTTTTGAGAGATCAAATTTCATTGGAAATGATTAATTTCAGAAGTATTTAAACTGATAATTCCATACCATAATATAACGTGTAATGTGATATAGAAGGGAATAAAGTAGTAAAGGGAAGGTGACTCCACAGGCAGGAAGCCCGGGGAATAAGCAGCCCAGCCTTAGTCTCCTTCTTCCCTCTGAGCTCCTGCCTCGGCTCCTATGGGCTAAACAACTGCCATCCAGAAGGCAAGGAAGCCCACTGATGCGATTCACAGAGGTCAACCACCTGGGTATAAAATTGGCACAATTTATCAAATTGGTGCAGAGATTAGGGTGGAAAGTAGATCTGGAGGGGCAAACGAAGAGGTTCAGCGCGAAGACCCATCTGAGTTTGGGTTGAGGCCTTGCTAGTTCTTAGCTGTGTAACTTTGGGCAAGTTATTTGGTCATCATAAGCTTATTTCCATATGTAAACTGGGCTTGATAATACTATCCCAGAGTCATTGTAAGGTTTAAATGAGCTAATTTAGATCATGCTCTTTGTGTGATGCTTCACTTGTAGAAATGAACAATAAGTGCCAGCTATTTTCGTTGTCATCACCATATCCTCCTCCTCCTCCTCCACAGATCATGTTTCTCAGTGCACACTACCCTGGGTTTGATTTCAAGGATCTATTGACTAAGACAAGGATCCCTTAGGGGCGGTTTTGATCCCTTGCAGAGGGAAAGCAGTGTCTCACGCTGATTTTTATGTCCTCTCAAGCCAGGTCAACAGATTTATTGTTGAAATGACCTGATATTTTAGTTACAAAAAGTTTTTTTTCTTGTGAAGATAACTTTTAAGATCTATTCTCTTAGCAGCTTTCAAATATGCAGTATGGTATTAACTATAGTCACCATGCTCTATATTACATCTCCAAGACTGGCTTATTTTATTTATTTATTTATTTTTTTGCGGTACGCGGGCCTCTCACTGTTGTGGCCTCTCCCGTTGCGGAGCACAGGCTCTGGACACGCAGGCTCAGCGGCCATGGCTCACGGGCCCAGCTGCTCCACGGCATGTGGGATCTTCCCGGACTGGGGCACGAACCTGCGTCCCCTGCATCGGCAGGCAGACTCTCAACCACTGCGCCACCAGGGAAGCCCTGGTTTATTTTATAACTGGAAATTTGTACCTCTCAACACCCTTAACCCCCTTTTTTTTGTTTTTAATTTTTCTTTTTACATGGATACATAATGTTGTCAGAATGTGATAATGTCTGTTGTCTGGTAATAAGTTTGGAAAGTCCATCAGACACAAAATATCACCATAGTGGGGAAGAGGACAATCACTAAACATGTTAACTGCCATGATCCTTGGAATAGTTTCTGAAAAACTGTGTGAACTTTCTCTGGAGCCTACCTGTGTGCAATTCGTTTTGCTTTTGTTTAAAAACGTGCTGTTTTAAATCTGTCTTTAGAAATGGTATCTGTGCATCTCATAATAAAACACAAAGTGAATAGTACATGACATTTCATTGAATGGGAAAACATTACCTTCTTGACAGTGAGTACAGCTTAATTCATCAGAGAAGGAAGATGTGTGAGAGAATTTCTTAGAGGAACATGTCTTTATAATTATGATTCCTTGGATTGTGGTTATTTTTATCATAACAACCATATATTGAAACCGTGTGAGATGAGCCAGTTAAAAATCAGGGTTCTGGGCCTCCAACTGAAGTGTCCTCCATTCACAGGTTGTCAAGTAAAGTTCTTATTACATAACCCCAAACGTCTATGGCAACAGTATCCCATGATCTCTTCATACTCCCTCATAGCCTCAAAAAGTTACTATAACATGCTGCACTCGGGACCCAAGGATTAATATGTGTCCGAGACTTCCGTGCTTTAGGAAGGTCAATTGAGAAGAGAGTCTTTTCATTTCATTTCATTTTATATTTTAATTTCAGAGAGTACTAGTTATCCCATTGCCTTTGTTAGAACTGCTTAAGGGATACACTGCCCTTTCCTTTTTCACTTTAAACAGTTAATGTCAGAATGATACAAGGAGGAAAATAAAGGTTAAAAATGAATGTCAGTATTGCATGTTTCTTTTTCTAAGAA